>NC_085140.1:311172801-311524443 GCF_024139115.2 Armigeres subalbatus
ACGCATGAATAATTTCAATTAACTTGCAAATTCACTTCCATATCAAAAGGTGCTCCCAGAGGCACCTGAGCTTGAAATGCAAAAAAGAGTAAACAACAGGATTTGTCTGCTTTGACGTTTACTGCCTGAGAGCTTTCAGTTGTTGGTACTAATAATACAAACGACTAGCATTCTGACGACTCAAACGACCGTAATGTAGACCATCATGAATTGAAAGTTTTCCTCCCTGGGATGTGGGAGTGTCATGCCATCGGGAACCGGAAATAATGGAGATTGCTCAAGTGCTATCCTATTATAAGCACTTTGCTCCATTCTGCTGCTATACTGCCAGATGGTCCTACCTTTCTTGACACCAACGACGAATTGAACCGCCTTCCAATAACAATTTCCCATTTTCTCCTGACATTCCAGAACAAGGCAGTCTGACGATTGTGAGGCGCACCAACAGTCGGAAAAACACGCACATCCTGCAGCAGCAGCTTCAGCAAGAGCCACTCGAATCTGACACTGACCAGCAGCAACTGCAAGAGGAGGACTACTCAGGAGCAGCAGCAGCCTCTTTCGGAAAGTGAACTCGCGTTCGTCAACAGTCAGCTCAGCCGGGAGCTCGATGCAACCAACAGCCGGGTCCGGGTCCGGGTCGCCGCGTCCAGGCCGTCGTGCACGCGCCGATACGCTACCGGGGATGAGTTGGAGAATGTTGACTGGCCAGACAATCTACAGCGGTCGATACACCAGATGCATGTGATAAAGCCGCACTAAGGTAAGCGATGCGATATGCTTCTGGAGGGTGGGAGTTCATTTGCAAATTGACTGATTGAGCTCTGTTTCACTGTGACGAAATTGTATATGACAAGCAATTGAAAATGCAAAACTGTTGTGTGTACATCACACTCCGAAGTCCAATACTGAATATGTACAGATCAAATTAAATGAAACTGTATGAACAGCGACATTCTACGTTTCTGACAAAAAACATCTGAACATCAAGTATGATTTCGGACGTAGGATTGGGCCTTCGGTAAGCGTGGAAGTACCAATAAAAAAAATCGGAATTGGCTCTGGCACGAAAATATATCAGGATGTGCTACTCAATCGTCTTTCCACAAATTCTAGTAATTTCGATACAAATTATTAGTTTGAAATATTGCCAATTGCCTTTATACTGGCTATACTTTATACTATACTTTATACTTTATACACAATGTTTTAACAAACTACTTAAAATTGGTATCGATATCAAAAAATAACACTGTAAATAACCTTACTTTTTTTTAATTTCTTTATTATTGTGATTTTTAATATAAATTTATAATTGACCTTACACAGTTATGAACATGATGTACAAAAGAGGTAATACACCTGATTCTGTTTACATTTTAAACTTTTTTAATGAAGAATCGATTGTTTACCAGAAAATGATTCCAAATGTTACTATGCAGGCATAACATACTCTATTATTAGAAAATCAAACGCATAACAATTAATTATTCGTTTGGCATTGAACTACCTGAGCATGTCACGTCTAAAGAATACTGCATATTATTTTTGTTTCTCGTATACAAAGTATACGAAGCTATAGATCACTCCAAAACCGAACTTTTGATAGAAGGCTCGGAGACCATAGTGTTATATACCAATCGACTCAGCTCGAGAATTGAGGTGATGTCTGTATGTGTATGTATGTGTGTGTGTGTGTGTACAAAATGTGAGACACACTTTTGGTACTTAGCATTATTCGATTTACTCTGCAACAAGTTGCAGCGACGCGGATTGCGTCTAGTTGTTTCTATTGAAATTGGCCCGATCGGTCATTGCGTTCCAAAGTTATTGAAAAACATTGTTTTTCTACAAGGGTCCCCTGGGAAAAAATTTCAAAACGAAAAAAATTTTTTCAAGATTGCAGCAATGCGTTCAAATGACCGCAAATGCATATGAATTGATGGAAAAAGTAAAATCTATCCTCCTAAAGTGCTATTTCGACCTCTCTTATGTGTTTTTCTTATTTTTAATGCGCGAGAAAGGCACCACCAACGCTAGGTGGATTGATCTTGGTTTGCCTTTCCTCATACAAAGTATACGTAAGGTATAGGATCACTCCAAAACCGAACTTTTGATAGAAGGCTCGAGACCCATAGTGTTATATACCAATCGACCAGTTCGACGAATTGAGGTGATGTCTGTATTGTGTATGTTGTGTGTGTGTGTGTACAAAATGAGACACACTTTTTGGTACTAGCATTATTCGATTTGCTTGCAAAAGTTGCAGTCGACGCGGATTGCGTCTTAGTTGTTTCCTATTGAAAATTGGCCGATCGGTCATCGCGTTCCAAAGTTATTGAAAAACATTGTTTTCGCAGGTCCCCTTAGAAAAAAATTTCAAAAACGAAAAAAATTTTTTTCAGATTGCAGCAATTCATTCAAATGACCGCAAATGCATATAAATTGATGGAAAAAGTAAAATCTATCCCCTAAATGCTATTTCGACCTCTCTTATGTGTTTTCTTATTATTTATTAAGGAGAAAGGACACCAAGCTAGTGGATTGATCTGGGTTTTTTGTATTTTTGGTTTTTTACCTCTTATGCAAACCAAGTCCATACCAACTGCTGTTATCGAGATCTTCTCTCCTGGTCGGGAAGTAC
Source organism: Armigeres subalbatus (assembly GCF_024139115.2). NCBI lineage: Eukaryota > Metazoa > Arthropoda > Insecta > Diptera > Culicidae > Armigeres > Armigeres subalbatus. The sequence continues at coordinate 311,175,446 of NC_085140.1, forward strand.
ATAATACGCAATACAAGTGCCCGATCGAACAAGCACAAATTATTTACCTTCACTGTCCCGTAACGGCATGAAAAATTTCTACAACACTTGCCTGATGTAAATCGATATAAACAACTTTATTCAAAAATAATTTGCTTCGAAATGCAGTTAAAAACACAGATTACCCCACCTAGCAGTGGTGGTCCTTCTCGGGCTGGAGGTAACACTAAATAACGATGTACATATATCTAAAAATAAATTCTCACGAAAATCAACCCGATTTATGATAAATTCTAAGAGCTGTCTGGTTGCGATGGGTGGGTTCACGCAATCGGTACTGAGATGACTATCAAAAGACATATACTGTCTCTCCGTAACTGCAATAGCTTTTATTTGCGTTCCCTGAGTAGTTACGCTTAGATCTAATTTGTGATCAAGTATATCGTCGTTAGTAAGGAACTTCGCACTGGATAAAAGATCAAACAAAAACGTTCGTCTGCCTTTTCTATATGTTGCATAAAAGTCATAATAAAATTACACAAATTATAACGATTTTTTACTGATAGATAGAAATGTTCGTGATGAAACTTGCATCTTCACCAAAATGTTGGACTACGATTAACAATTATATTCAGAAAATATATTAAGCTTTTGTGGAATATTATCAGACGAATATTGTCTGATCACTGTAATTTTCTCAAGATACGATAACTGGTGAATTAAATGATAATTTTAATCAATATAGTTATTCTACGCTTTCTTGTAAGCATTATAAGGCTTGAGAAAGATTAGACATACCAGGACCAATTTCTTCTCTTTCCGTTAATGTTTAAACAGTGCATATCCATACGCTTAAATTTGGTTTTCACCTAGCCTAAGGGGAAATGAAGATACTGACCCTTAAAAAATTTTAATGGATAAATCAAATGGAGGTTATGAACTGAGAGCTACTATGGGAAAAGAATTACACTGAATAACGCGAAGAACATCAAATAACTAAGAAAGACAAAGTAATAGGCGAGTTTAACGAGGTAAGACAAAATGGCGTCGCACGTGATATTCGACATGATTATTACTGAGAAAATGGAAAGATCAAATTAAACATGTGAATACTATTTTATTGAATCTATGACAAAAGGTCGACAGACAAAAAGATGAAAGGAAAAAAGATCGAAATGGCAAAAGGACGAAGAGAAAAAGGACGAAAATACGAACGTAGCGTCGAAAGGGCTAGAAAGGCGAAAGTCGAAAGGTCGAGAAAAGGCCGAAAGAACACAAGGTCAAAAGATAAAATGTCGAAATGGCAAAGGACGAAAGGAAAAAGGTGAAAGGGCAAAAAGTCAAGAACAAATATAATAAAAGTGTATTCCAAAGATTTTGTGAAATGATTTAACTTCACGCATAAGTAATACACGCATCTCATGAATCAAAGTTGAGGTATTCCTCAAGCAATTTCAAAAACAAGAATTATTACTATGAAACAATATTATGATCTGGATCAGCGGTTCTCAACCTTTTTCTTGAGAGGTACCCCTTCATTTTTTTCTGTGAATGAAAATAAGCGTAGATAAGATATATGAAAACTACCCTAAAAACTAACGGGATATATGCGCTCCATTAGTTGGCTGAAGTTTGCGTTATTCTGTGAAAATTGCAATTCAAAGTAAATTTAAACATCAAGCTTCCTACATGACTTTTGGAGGCTTCAGCATCTTAAAAGAAGGCTTCAGAGCCTCTTGGAAATGCGGTTTGGCCACTTAAAAGGAGGCTTTCTGAAGAAGAATTCCGAGCCTCTCCTTCTGACAAGGGCGTAGCCAGGCCGTCACCCTTCCTAAATTGTGGAAAGATTGAACTGGTACTGAAATGAATTCCTCAAACATGCACTTTACGATCCAATATATTGAAATAGGTGGTTGAAATTCAAAGATTCCCAAAACTTATTAAGGAATCAAGGATCCATAATATATGAAAGTTCAAACAACTCGAAACATTTCGCTCAAAATTCTCCTTGAAATCCTTCTGAAGTCCTCTGAACTTGAATTCCTCCGAAAGTTATCCACAAATTCCTCTGAAAATCGTTCGAAAATCCTTTCATGTAATTGTAATTCACGAGGAAATTCTTGAAGAATTTTTTTTCCTTCTCCAAGATTTACTTCTAGATATTTCTTCGCTATTCTCTTCAGGAAGAATCCGGCATTTCCTTCAGGAATGCATTCGAGAGTTCCGTCAAGAATACATACGGAATTTCTTCCCAAAATTCTACCAGAAGTTTCTTCAAAATTTGTGACGGAAATCCGATTTAGCTCTTCACTTGTAAATCTATAAGAAATTCCTTCGGAAATTCTTCTAGGAACTTCTCGGCATTCCTCTCGGAACTCTTCCTTAATTCCTCCGGATTACTTCCAGGAAATTTTCCGGAATACTCCAAACATTCAACAGCGAATCTCAGTCCAATCTGAATTCTTCTTATTACTCAGAATATCCTTCAAGAAATCCTCTGAAATATCTTCTGAATTTCTCCTGAATTCGTCAAGTATTTCCCAGAAATTTACAGGTATTTTTCGGAGTTTCTTCAGGTACTTCAGGAATTCCTTCAGGAATTTCTCCGGAGATTTTCCCAGAAGTGTACTATAAACTTTCCGGACTTCACTGGAATTTACTCGGATATCTGCCAAGAGTTCTTCCAGAAATTTCTTCGGAACAATCCGCGATTTTCTTCAGCAATTCATCTGGGAATACTTTCAGGATTTCATCTGAATTTCTGCATTAATTCTCCTAGTATTTTTTAATCCTTCAGATATTTTTCGAAATTCCTTTAGGAACTTTTCTAAGAATTATTTCAGGACTTCATGTGGGAATTCCTCCGGAAGATTGTAGGAGTTTCTCCGAGTTCTTCAGAGTTTTTCAAGAAATTCTCGGTAATACCAGGACTCCACAGGAATTGCTGGACGATGTTTGGCAGAATTTTACGGAAAATGGGATTTCAGAGTCCTTCAGAAATATTTTTCTCTTCCTCTAGGGTATTCACCGGATGTTCCTCTGAAGTTCCACCAGTAGTTCCTTCGGAATTCAATCAGGCTTTCTTCCAGGAATTCATTTCTTCTTCTTCTTATTGGCATTACATCCCTACACTGTGACAGAGCCGCCTCGCAGCTTAGTGTTCAAGCACTTCCACATTTATTAACTGCGAGGTTTCTAAGCCAAGTTACCATTTTGCATTCGTATATTGAGGCTAACACGATGATACTTTTATGCCCAGGAAGTCGAGACAATTTCCAATCGAAATTGCCTAGACCGGCACGGAATCGAACCAGCCACCCTCAGCATGGTCTTTTGTAGCCGCGTCTTTACCGCACGGCTAAGGAGGGCCCCATTTAGCATTCTTAGGCATTGATCTACAAATTCCTCCAGAAGTTCCTCGGAGATTTTCTCTGGGAGTTCTTAGGAATCCTCCGAGGTTCTTTAAGAATTCTTCCAGAAGCTCCTCCTGGAATTCTACGGAAGTTCCTTTAGTTCATCCTAGAATTCTTACAGAGTTCCTCTAGGAGTTCTTCAATAAATTCCTCCAGATGTTCCACCGACAGTTCTTCCGAGAATTCTCTGATAATTTCTCCGGAAATTCATAGAAAATCCCCGGAGTTGTCCGGAAATTACTCTGGAGTTCCTCCGGAAGTTCCTTTTCGAGAAACACCGAGAAACTGCCGTGAAACTCCCGGAGATTCTCGTAGAAACTGCTGGTGGATCTCCCGGAGGAAATGAAGGAACTGTCGGAGGAGCTCCCGTAAGATCTCCGTAAGAACTCCCGGAGGAATTTCAGGAGGAACTCCTAGAAGAATTCCTAGAGGACCTCCCGGATGAGCTCCCAGAGAAACTATGGGAAGAACTGAATTTCCGGATAAACTCCCAGATGAATTGAACCGGTGCCAGCGAAAGTGGTACATAAACCATTTTTGTCATTTTTGAGTTTCTTACATCAACGGCCTCTATTTGCAAAGATCTAGTAAGGGAATAACGAAAAGGTGATTTTGGCAAATAAATCTGGAGATATGACATTTTATTTTCTGGTATATATCACAATGGCCATTTCGTTGATGAAAAAGTGGTACATGTACAGACCCACTAAAATCAGCTTGTTTAAAAGAAAATTCGCAACAAGACTGTTTTCACAACAGATTTTAATCTATTTAAATTTCAAGATAGTTTTCTGCCGTTTAGAATGATTTTAAAAGTACATGTACCACTCTTACTGTCAACGTTTTCGGTTTCTGTTTCCTTTGTTCCCATTAATATGGTACATGTGACAATTGCTAATAAACTTGAAATTTGTCAAACTTTGCTTATTTTCACTACTATCTTTAGATTCATCAGTCATAACATGTTGGTATAGTTTTGTTGCAAAATTGCAAATGTGAATTTATTATTCGATGTTTGTGGGAAAATGCGTCTCCTGAAAAATTTACTCAATGTAACATGTACCACTTTCGCTGGCACCGGTTCAATTGTGATGGAAGTCCCGGAAGAACTCTCGAAGGAATTTTCTGGAAGAATTTCTGAAGAAACTCCTGGAGAATTTTCAAAGGAACTGGGAAACTATCAGAAGCATTCTTGGAAACAAGAGAATTCATCTTATAGACAAATCTCGTCTAGCTGAAACCTTTGTTGGGGTTTGTAGCTGGACCATCATCATCAGAGGACACCGCAGAATTCCCTGAGGAGCTCACGAGAAATTCTCGGAGGAGCTTCATGGAAACATATAAATTCTGAAGAAGCCTAAATAAATTCCAATTCTGCCGAAATTCGGAAGAATTTTCAGAGGAACTGCCGATAGAACTACGGAATAATTCTCAAAGGAACCAGAGAAATTTTTGGTGGAAAAGCCGGTGAAAAGCCGGTGGAACTCCTGGAAGAATTCAGGAGGAAATTTCGAGAAACTCCTGGAGGATCTCCCAGTGGAAATCTTGAAGTTTCCACCGGAATTCTTTCAGATTTCATTGGAATTATCTAGAATTCCTCGAAAATTCATTGTTGATTTCATTTTCGGTATAATTTCTGTATAAATTTCCGGTGGAATTTCTGAGAAATTCTTGAAATTTTCATGAAATTATTCAAAACAATTCACGGAAAATTTTATGAATTTACAAGAAATTCGAAATTTTCTGAAATTCACAGGAATGTTTACTAGCAATTCTGCGAATTTCCACGGAATATTATTATTTTAAAATTATGGGAAACAGAGAATTATTTGGATTCTGCAGAACTTATAAAGAAGTTCGTGAAGATTTTCTTGAGTAAATAATGGTGGAATTTTCGGATCAATTCCGCAAATTTATGGTGGAATTCCTGAAGAACTGCCGCAGAAGTTGCTAGGCATTCCTAAAGAATCCTGATATAATTTCGGATAGAATGGCTGAGAATTGTCGAAGGAATTCCTGGAGAAAGCTTGCATATTGATTTTTCTGCCTATTTTATAATAAATATGATTTCAGAGAGGATTTGTTTAGAAATTCATAAGTATGGTTCTAGTTCCTTAAACTCATGGAAGAATGCAGGATTTTATAATAATTGTTAAAGCCGATTTATATACTTTCTGAATACTAGCTCGTTAATATTTTCTTCTTTTTTTAAATATCTGATGAGCAATAAATCACGCATTTTTAAATCCATTATTGTTTTAATCATTATTGTTTCGATTTGGTTTGGATTTGGTTTCAAGTGTTAATATTCATGTGTTTTTATAAAACTATTATAAAACTACGATTTAGAAGACCAAACAGTTGCCCCCTTCTCGAAATCCTGGCTACGCCCATGCTTCTGAGGCTTCTGAGTGTCTTGAAAGTACGCTTCCTAGCCTCTTGGAAGAAGAATTTTTCTCCCTCTCTTGAAAGGAGACTTCCGTGCCTTCTTCTTCTTCTTCTTCTTCTTGGCTCTACATTCCAACTGGAACTGGCGGGCATTTCAACAGTATTCTATTAGCATTTCGTTATTAAATGAAAGCTTTTCTATGCCCGCAAGTACAATGGATACGCTATGCTCCGGTGTCGAGAATGTTTCCAACCCGCAAACATCCAAAACGGACGAGAATCGAACTGCCATTCTGGATTGGCAATCCTACGCCTTTGTCGCAAGGCTACTGGACCCTTCCGTGCCTCTTGAGAGATTCTACGAGACTTTAAAGTGTGACTTCCGAGCATCTCAAAGGCAGGATCGAGAGCCCTTAAAAGGTGGTATCGAGCCATTTAAAGATGGAGAATTCCGAGGCCTCTTGAAAGTAGGTAATAACGCGATTTTGAAACAAGGCTTCCGAGTCTCCTAAATAAAAATCTCTTGAAGGGAGGCTTAAGAGCATTTTGTAGATAGGTTTCAGAGCCTCTTGAAAGGCAGCTTCCGAGCCACTTTGATGGAGGCTTCTGAACCTTTTCACGGGAAGCTTACGAGTTTCTTGAAAGGAGGCTTCCGAACCTCTTGAAGGAGGTTTCCGAATCTCGAAAGGAGGCTTACGAACCTCTTGAAAAAGGCTTCGAGCTGCTTGGATGGAGGCTCGAGAAACGTAGAAGAATGCTTCACTCTTTATAACGAAGCAACTAAGATTTAGAAAATAGCCTTCATGCTCTCAAATGAAGGTTTCCTGTCCTTCGACTTTAAATTTCAGTTCGAAGCATGTTGTTAACATATTATTCTATTTTGTTTCGATAGGTAGATTAATTAGAGATTTTTAAATTTGTTCTTTCAAGGTTTTGTCCTTTGATTTTTTTCCCAGCCTTCAACACTGTACTTGTTTGGGAGGGCTGGATTCAATAGGCTTTGATTTACTAATCGCCTTGCATGTACAAGACAAAGTTTTGAAATAAAAAAGTTACACAATTATCAAAACATTATTATTAATAAAATAAAAAATAATAGTTTTAATACCCCCAGGGGTACATGTACCCAGGTTGAGAACCGCTGATCTAGATGATTGAATCTAGAATCTAGATTGTTGATTTAAGAAATGAATAAAACTTTCCTCAGTTTCTAGATTATTATGAATATTTATCCCTAACTCAATTTTATTATTTTACCAGAATAAGGCCGGACTGGTCTGTACAGGATGTTCAATAAGTTCGAATACACTTTCAAAAAATGTTTAAAAATTAAGATTAAATTATTTATTTTCCGTTGCATTTCATTGAAGTATTGTTTATAAGGAACGTTTGTAACATTTCTTTTGAATGACCCTATTTTATACTTCTTCACTGTAGTATGTATATGAGATAGGGTGAATAAAAGTTCGTTTTAATAGTATATAAATTAAAATGAAAAAAATTTATATGAAACATTTTAATGAAATTTTGAAAACATTGTCAATAAAAACTGCTCAGTTGCATACGAGTTCTAAAGCAATATACTGTACTGCTACGAACCTCCAACTGAAAATAAACATCGAACGATTAACAGCGATGACCACATCGCTAACGTTACATGCTCTTGCAGAACGAAACCGCTTGCATGATAGCGAATTAGTCAGCATCCTGAATCTCGAGCTCAAACACATGAGTGCTCCGTTCTTTGAGCACTCTCGCTGATCTTTAATCAGTGTCTCCGGCTCAGCTACTTCCCATCGTCCTGGAAGTCAGCGAAAGTCATCCCATCCGGAAGCCTGGAAGGATCCTTCCTCCCCAAAGTTATCGACCCATCAGCCTTCTCTCAGGGTTATCCAAGCTATTCGAAAAGCTATTCATCATCGGTTACTTGAGTCTGCCGAAAATCTCAACATCTTGCTCGAGGAACAGTTTGGTTCGACGCGGTCGGTCAACTGTCACCAACTGACCCGAGTTCCAACGTCCTCAGACGGAACAAGTTTGTCTCGAAAACATCCGCCATGGCCTTACTCGATGTCGAGAAGGCATTTGACAATGGGCATGATGGCCTGGTGCAAACAACGCTACAATCTTCCCAGCTACCTGGTGAAAATCATCAACAATTACCTGTCGGCAAGGACATTCCGGGTCTCAATCAGCGGAGCGAGTTCCACGACAACATCGTCGCAGGCGTCCCCAGGGCAGTATCCTCGGCCCTGCTTTTCAATCTGTTCACCTCCGACATGCCAGAACCTCCAGAAGGCGGCATTCTGTCTCTTTCCAGATGACACATCCATCGTCACAACGGTAGAGTGATCAGAGCGCTAGTGGCAAAACTCCAACGAGGCCTGGATGCCCTGACAGAGTATCTCACCAGCTGGAAGATCTGTATCAACGCAGGCGAAGACCCAGGTCATCATTTCCCCCCCAAATCCCTAAACTTGTTCCCCTGGGACTGTAAAATCATCCTCAATGGCACGACTGTGGAATGGGCCAATGAGGCTACCTTGTTGACCTCGACAGCAAGCTTATTTTCAGGCAACAGGTTGACAAAACGGTGACAAAGTGTAACGTCTTGCTGAAACTACTGTACCCTTTGATCAACCGCCGGTCGTCATTGTCCCTGAAAATAAGCTTGCTGTCTACAAGAAATCATCCTCCCTGTGATCGAATATGGCATGCCGGTCTGGGAGAGCTGCAAAACCCACCACTCAAACTTCAACGGGTTCCAAACAAATTCCTGAGGATGATCCTCAACACCCTCCCAGGACAAGAACATCCGAGGTCCATCGTCTGGCCGGAATAAAAACCTTATGAACGCTTTGGTGAGTGTAAAGAAAAGTTTAGGTCCGTTGCTTGCATTCGGATCAGGCCCAATTAGGGCGCTAGTTCCATAGGTTATCAAATTTTTATTGTAAATATTAGTGTACATAGTAGTTAGGTTATCAAATTTTAAAAACACACCAGCGCCTCCTAAAGGCCGTCATGATATATCATATTAACACTTAAATAACAATATAAACATGAAAATTTAAAATTGAAGTTGAGGAGGCCAAGCCGGCCGAGCACTGCATGTAAAAATAATTGTAGAACAGAAAATGATGAAATAAAGAGAATTTTACTACTATACGAATTAGTCACTTTTTCGACGGACGTGGAACGCGACGACGACTCTCACCGTTATTGCCTGAGCGTGGAGCTGCCTGGAGGACCAGCTCCACGCTCAGGCAATAGAGTGAGCATCGTTCGATTATATTTTCAGTTGGAGGTTCGTGCAGTACAGCTATATTGCTCTTAGAACTCGTATGCAACTGAGCAGTTTTATTGACAATGTTTTAGTAAAATTTCATTAAAATGTTTCATATAAATATTTTTCATTTTAATTTATAAGAATACTATTAAAAACGAACTTTTATTCACCTATCTCATATACATACACATTCACGAGCTTCAAACGTTTAAAACCCATCGCAAGCGACCGCACGGTCTGTCATGGCATTTCTGTTCCAGATTTTGAGAATTACTTCTGAACTGGTCCAAGTTACTGACCTTGTATTCGTACAGCTTTAATATAATAAAAGACAAACAAATAAGTTAAGAGGGTTCAAATCCGGGAAGCTGGGAAGCCGCAAGTTTTGTCCAAAAGTCGATGAATTGTCCTCATATAAGGCTTAAATCGCATTTCCGTATAAAGGTTATCGTCCTATTGTAACACGTAGGGCTGACCTCGTCTTATCACTCGGGTCACTGGGGCCAAAACCTTAGTTTTGATTTTGACCTTCAGAAACGGCTATTTATGATGCCCCAACTATTTCAACGCGCGTAATAAACAAACAACAAGTGACAGAAAGTCACACTACACATCCGATAGCGGTATATACCGCTAACGCTGACACCAATACTAATACAGAATATGTACATTGGGCTTACAAACACAATGATCAAACATTTGTATTCGAACTTATTGAACACCCTTTACAGTGCATACAAATCTTCTCCATTCAGCTCGTTGCATGGCCTTACAGTCCGCAAATCGTCTTCCACCTGATCGATCCACCTTGCTCGCTGCGTACCTCGCCTTCTTATGCCCATCGAATCGCTGTATTTTCACCGAATTACTATCTGATATTCTGGCTACGTGTCCGGCCCACCGCAGTCGTCCGATTTTCGTGGTGTGAACGATGGATGGTTTTCCCAACAGCTGATGTAACTCGTGGTTCATTCGCCTCCTCCACGTACCGTCCGCCATCTGCACCCCACTTTAGATGTTACGCAGCACTTTCCTTTCAAAAACTCCAAGTGTGCATTGATCCTCCACTACCGATGTAATGAGTGTTTTGTAAATAGTCAGTTAGGTACGGCGGCAAACTCTATTCAATCGGAGCTATCGTTATCAAAGGTCACCAGTAAGGCCAAAGTACACGAAATCTTCAACCACCTCGATTTCGTCACCACCGATACAATGGATGGCTTACATTGCCCTCCCATGAGCTTTTTCCTATCATGTACTTTGTCGTCGACGTATTGTTGACTAGTTCGATCCGCATTGCTTCCCTTTTCAATCTGGTGTATAAGGTTTCCTTTATCTTCTCAAAGTTACAAACCGTGATATCAATGTCGTATTTGAACAGCTCTCCTGGTTAGTTAGTCAACCCCACGGGCTTTATTGTTTTTTCAGCCGACTGATCTCCTCTTGGCTTTTCTTGAGATCCAGAACCAGAAGACTTATGTCCTGCACGCGTGCTCCCAGGTTCCCAGGTACCATATCGCCAAGTTGACCACCACATTGCCATTCAGGTGCTTTTCGTAGTGCCGCCACAACCTTTGATCACTCACCTCGTATGTAGAGTTTCCGTTTGCGTCCATACACATAAAGGCTGGACGTGCCCTCTGGGCGGTTTACCTTCTCATAGAACTTTCGTGCATTATTAGCGCGGAACATTTTCTCCGTCTCTTCACGGTCTCGATTTTGCTGACGCTTTTTCTCTGAAAATCGTGTTTTGTCTGTGCCGCGCCCGTTAGTATCAGTGCCTCGTTTGCCCTCGTGCGGTGTGCAGATATCTGCCCATGAGCATCCTTCTCTTCACTAACTGCTCGCATTGTTGTCATACCAGTCGTTTTATTAACCAAGGGACCTGTGCTTCAGAGCAGCAGTTGCGAGTGCTTCAATGGCAGATCGAATATTCATCCAGCCATCTTCAAGAGATGTTGCGCCTAGCTGGCCTTCCGTTGGGGAGTGTCACTTCCAGCTGCTGCGTAGTCTTGGGTAGCTGCGTCGTGCCTCAATTTTTAGCCAGGCAACGACTATGACGCGTGTTGTCACCGTCGAGAGTTTGAGGCACACTGCACAAAGTTAGTAGTCGGAATCAATATTCATTGCGGTAAGTGCGAACTTAGTGATGTCGAGGGTTTCCATTTCTTGATTAGACGTTTCCATGTGGCCTTTGTGATATCTTGGTGGAAGAAAGTGCTTCGGACTACCATTCCGCGGAGGCTGCAATCAAGTCATTTTTATCTTATGTCGTTCATAATGTTTGCTTTAAAGGCGGCTATTGGGCCGTCAACCCTTTGACTCTTCGGAGGATGACGACCAGGTCTCTTAGCGTCCCACTTAACATCAGATCTGCTTGTGGCTTTGGCGGCATACGGTCGCTGGCGGAGCCCTGCTACATACATGCAGCTTTTTATAGAAGTTTCCATGCAGATGTCACCAAACGAATATAATTATCATTGTCGCTATTAATCCTTCCACAAAATTGTATCAATGTCTCAAACGATTCTTTGATGAAGGTCAACCTTCCTGAAAGCCATATTTTTGAAGACTTAATATTTGAAAATCGAAAACAAAACTAAAAAAAGTGCTGCAATGTGAATCATCTTTAAAAAACACCCGATATTCTTTGTCAGTGTTTAGAAACAATGAGCTTTTAATGTTCTCAAGTTATGTTTTGTGAAAGTAGTTATGGAATACTCAACTAATGCTGGTGTTTTTTATAAGTTTGCTTTTGATTCCGATCAAGCACATAGTTATTTCACTGTCCCGTAACGACATGAAAATTCTACACACTATCGCGATGTAAATCGATATAAACAACTTTATTAAAAATAACCTTCGAAATGCAGGTAAAAACACAGATTACAGTGGTGCCCTTTCGGACTGAGGTAACCTAAATCCATGTATATCTAAAATAAATGGAGGGTTCACACCGGAACTGAGATGACTATCAAAAAGACACTTATACTGTATCTCCAGCTGCAATACCTTTCTTTACGTTCCTGAGATGATGGATCGTATTTACGCTTAGATCTAATTTCAGATCAAGTATATCGTTCAGTATGGAACTTCGCACTGGATAAAGTTTTATCAAAACAAAAAACGTTTTATCAAGACAATGAAATCAATAAAATATACAAATTATAACGATATTTTTTACTGATAGATGAAAATGAGGCGTGATGAAACTTTGCATCTTCACCAAAATGTTGTAGTTGACCACGATTAACCAATTATAGGTTATTTCAGTGTTGGTAAAATCACTCATAAATTTAATCAACGAGGCTCCAGTGCGAACGAAATCGTCTGCGATTTTAAGGGTTGAATCCATCACGCATGAATTTTCATGCTAAACGCATCATTTCACCTATTTGCCAAAAAATCATTTTTGTTTAAAACCATCTGAAATCATTTAGGGGCAATTATTGCTTATACATAAAGAGTGTCTATACTTTTATGCGACAAACGCAATTCACGTTTTTAACGAAAGAGAACAAAGAAAACCTACGATGATTCAAATGGATAATTCAACTCATCCAGTTTGAGTGCTGAGTTGAGTGCGTTTCAACTCATGCGATTTGAATCATCCATGAGTTTGGAGATGAGTTTTTACCAACTACTGTTATTCTATGCTTGTAAGCATTGTAAGGCTTGAGAAAGATTAACATTCCAGGACCATTTCTTCTCTTTCGTTAATCTTTAAGCAAGCATGTCCATACGCTTAAACTGGGTATTCACCGCCTAAGCGGAAGTGAAGATACTGACCCTTAAAAAAATTATTGGATAACAAATGGGAGGTAATGAACTGAGAGCTAAGGAGTACAGAATACACTGAATAACGCAGAGCAACATCAAATAACTAAGAAAGACAAAGTAATAGGCGAGTTTAACGAGGTAAGACAAATGGCGTCGCGTGATATTCGACATGATTATTACTGAGAAAATGGAGATCAAATTAAACTATAAATACTATTTATTGAATCTATGACAAAGTTCGACAGACAAAAGATGAAAGGAAAGATCGAAATGGCAAAAGGACGAAGAGAAAGGACGAAAATACGAACGTAGCGTCGAAAGGGCTAGAAAGGCGAAAGTCGAAAGGTCGAAAGAGAAAAGGCCGAAAGAACACAAGGTCAAAAGATAAAATGTCGAAATGGCAAAAGGACGAAAGGAAAAAAGGGTGAACAGGGCAAAATGGAGTTCAAGAACAAATTAATAACAAGGTATTCCAAAAAGATTTTGTGAAATGCATTTAATCACGCATAAGTAATACACGCATCTCATGAATCATAAGTTGAGTATTCCAAGCAATTTCAAAAACAAAATTATTACTATGAACACAATATTATGATCTGGATCAGCGGTTCTCACTTTTTCTTGAAGGTACCCTTCATTTTTTCTGTGAATGAAAATAAGCGTAGATAAGATATGAAAACACCCTAAAACTAACGGGATATATGGCGCTCCATTAAGTTGGCTGAAGTTTGCGTTATTCTGTGAAAATTGCACAAAGTAAATTTAAACATCAAGCTTCATGACTTTTGAGGCTTCGAGCATCTTAAAAAGACAGGCTTAGAGCCTCTTGAAATGCGGGTTTCTACAAAGGAGGCTTTCTGAAGAAGAATTCGAGCCTCTCCTTCTGACAATAGCCAGTAGCTGTCACATCTTCCTAATTGTGGAAAGATTGAACAGGTACTGAAATGAATTCCCTCAAACATGTGCACTTTGATCAATCGTATACAGAAATAGGTGGTTGAAATTCAAAAGATTCCAAAACTTATTAAAATCAAGGATCCATAATATATGAAAGTTCAAAAACTCGAAACATTTCAGGCTCAAAATTCTCCTTGAAATCCTTCTAGAAGCTCCTCTGGGAACTTCTGAATTCCTCGAGAAAGTTATCCACAAATTCCTCTGAAAATCGTTCGAAAATCCTTCTCATGGGTGTAATTCACGGGAAATTCATGAAATTTTTCCTTCTCTCCAGATTTACTTCTAGATATTTCTTCGGCTATTCTCTTCAGGAAGAATCCAGCATTTCCTTCAGGAATGCATTCAGAGTTCCGTCCAGAATACATACGGAATTTCTTCTAAAATTTACCAGAAGTTTCTTCAAAAATTTATGACGGAAATCCTCCGATTTAGCTCATAATTTCACTTGTAAATCTATAGAAATTCCTTCGGAAATTCTAGAACTTCTTCGGGCATTCCTCTCGAACTCTTCCTTTAATTCCGATTACTTCCAGGAAATTTTCGGAATACCTCAAACATTCAACAGCGAAATCCTCTAGCATTCCAATCTGGAATTCTTTTCTTTTATTACTTCAGAATATCCTTCAGAAATCCTCTAGAAATATCTTCATGAATTTCTCCGGAATTCGTCCAAGTTTTCCCCAGAAATTCTTACAGGTATTTTTCGTATTTCTTCAGGTACTTCTCCAGGAATTCTCTTCAGAATTTCTCGGAGATTCCCTACAGAAGTGTACTATAAATCCTTCCGGACTTCACTCGAATTCTTCGGATATCTGAGGAATTCTTCCAGAAATTTCTTGGAACAATCCATGGATTTTCTTCAGCAATTCATCTGGAATACTTTCAGGATTTCATCTGGGAATTTCTGCATTAATTCCTCCTAGTATTTTTGGGAATTCCTTCGGATAGTTTTCAAATTCCTTTAGGAACTTCTTAAAATTATTTCAGGACTTCCATGTGGAATTCCTCCGGAAGAGCTTGTGGAGTTTCTCAGGAGTTCTTCAAGAGTTTTCAAGAAATTATCCGGTAATAGCTCCAGTTTTTCCCCAGAAATTTTACAGGTATTTTTCGGGAGTTTCTTCAGGTACTTCTCAGGAATCCTTCAGGAATTTCTTCGGAGATTTTCCCAGAAGTGTACTATAAATCCTTCCGACTTCACTGGAATTTACTCGGATATCTGCAAGAATTCTTCCAGAAATTTCTTCGAACAATCCCCGGGATTTTCTTCAGCAATTCATCTGGGAATACTTTCAGGATTTCATCTGGGAATTCTGCATTAATTCCTAGTATTTTTTGGGAATTTCAGATAGTTTTTCGAAATTCCTTTAGGAACTTTTCTAAGAATTATTTCAGGACTTCCATGTGGGAATTCCTCCGAAGAGCTTAGGAGTTTCTCCGAGTTCTTCCAAGAGTTTTCCAAGAAATATCCGTAATACCTCCAGGAACTCCACAGGGAATTGCTGGACGATGTTTGCAGGAATTTCAGGAAAATGGATTTCGAGTTCCTTCAGAAATTTTTTCTCTTCCTCTAGGGTATTCTACCGGATGTTCCTCTAGTTCCACCAGTAGTTCCTTCGGAATTCAATCAGTTTCTTCCAGAATTCATTTCTTCTTCTTCTTATTGGCATTACATCCTACACTGGGACAGAGCCGCCTGCAGCTTAGTGTTCATTAAGCACTTCCACAGTTTAATCAATGAGGTTTCTGCTAGGTTACCATTTATCTGTATATCATGAGGCTAACACGATGCTACTTTATGCCCTGGGTAGTCAAGACCATGTCCAAATTGCCTAGACCGGCACCGCGGAATCGAACCCAGCCACCCTCAGCATGGTTTATTAGAGCCCGCGTCTTACTGCACGGCTAAGGAGGCCCCATTTAGCATTTCTTTACATTTATCTACAAATTCTCCAGAGTTCTCGAGATTTTCTCTGGGAGTTCTTAAGGGAATTCCTCCGGGAGGTTCTTTTAAGAATTCTTCCAGAAGCTCCTCCTGAATTCTTACGGAAGTTCCTTTGGAGTTCATCCTAGAATTCATTGAGTCTCTGAGAGTTCTTCAATAAATTCCTCCAGATGTTCCACCGATGTCCTCCGAGAATTCCTCGATAATTTCTCCGAAATTCCTATAGAAAATCCCTGGAGTTGCTCCGAAATTTTCTCTGGGAGTTCCTCCGGAAGTTCCTTTCCAGAGAAACACCCGAGAAACTGCCGGTGAAACTCCCGGAGGGATTCGTAGAAACTCGATCTCCCGAGGAAATCCCGAAGGAACTGTCGAGGAGCTCCTCAAGATCTCCCGTAAGAACTCCGGAGGAATTTCAGGAGGAACTCCTGGAAGAATTCCTGAGGACCTCCGGATGGCTCAGATAAACTATGGGAAGAACTGAATTTCGGATAAACTCCCAGATAAATTGCTGATGGAATTTCTGAAGAACTCTCGAAGGAATTTTCGAAGAACTTCTGAAGAAAAGCTCCGGAAAGAAATTTACTGTCTAGCTGAAACCTTTGTTGGGGTTCGAACTGGACCATCATCATCATCAGAGGACTCCCCGGAGACTCCCTGAGGAGCCTACAGAGAAATTCTCGGAGGAGCTTCTGGTGGAAAAATCCATATACAAATTCCTGAAAGTAAATACAATTCCACTCCTGCTGAAATTCGGAAGAATTTTCTCAGAGGAATAGAATCACTGGAATAATTCTCGAAGGAAACCTAGAGAAATTCTTGGTGGAAAGCCGGTGAACTCTGGAAGAATTCCAGGAAATTTCGGAGAAACCTGGAGGATCTCCAGTGGAAATCTCTGAAGTTTCCACCGAATTCAGGATTTCATTGCGAATTTATCTAGGAATTCCTCCGAAAATTCCATTGTTGTTCTACTTTTTGCTATAATTTTAGTTACATTTCGCGTGAATTTCCTGAGAAATTTTGAAATTTTCACAAGAAATTATTCAAAACAATTCTCGGAAAATTTTATGGACACAAGAAATTCGAAATTTTTCTGAAATTCCATGAATGTTTACTTAGCAATTCTGCGGAATTTCCACGGAATATTATTATTCTTAAAAATTATGGGAAACAGCACGAAATTATTGGGAATTTGCAGAACTTATAAAGAAGTTCGAAGATTTTCTTGAGTAAATAATAATGGTAGAATTTTCGGATCAATTCGCAAAATTTATGGTGGAATTCTCAAAGACACTCACCAGAAGTTGCTGAAGCATTCCTAAAGAATCCCTGATATATCTCGGATAGAATGGCAGGAGCAATTGTCGAAGGAATTCCTGGAGAAAGCTTGATATTGATTTTTCTGCCTATTTATAATAAATATTTCAGAGAGATTTTAGAAATTCATAAGTATGTTCTAGTTTTCTAAACTTATGGAAGAATGCAGGATTTTTATAATAATTGTTATAGCCGATTTTATATTCTTTCTGAATACTAAGTTCGTTAATATTTTCTCACTTTTTTTTAATATCTGATGATCAATAAATCGCATTTTTAAATTCTATTGTTTAATCATTATTGTTTGATTTGGTTATTTGGTTTCATGTGTTAATATTCATGTGTTTTATAAACTACTGTAAAACTACGATTGAATGATTCAAAAAGTTGCTACCCCCTTTCTTTCGAAATCCTGGCTACGCCCATGCCTTCTAGGGCTTTTGGTGTTTTTGATTGACGCTCCCCTAGCCTCTGAAGAAAATTTTTCTTCCTCTCTGAAAAGTAACTCTCTTCTTCTTCTTCTATGGCCCTACATTCCAACTGGAACTTGGCCGGCATTTCAACTATGCCCGCCATTGCATGAGTATGTATCTTGTGTGGCAAGTACAATGGATGCTATGCCAGTGGTGTCGAGAATGTTTTCAACCCGCAAACATCTAAAACTGGATCGAGAATCGAACTCGCCATCTCCGGATTGTCATTCCTACGCCTTTGCTCGCAAGGCTACTTGAGACCTCTTCCATGCCTCTTGAAGAGATTCACGAGACTCAAGTGAGGCCTGAGCATCTCAAAGGCAGGATCGAGAGACCCTTAAAAGAGGGTATCGAGCATTTAAAAGATGGAGAATTCCGAGCCTCTTGAAAGTAGGTATTAACGCGATTTTTAAAAAAGGCTTTCAAACCTCTTGAAACGAGGCTTCCGTGTCTCTTAAATAAAGGCTTTAGAGCCTCTTGAAGGAAGGCTTAAGAGCATTTTTGTAGATAGAGTTTTAGAGCTTCTGAAAGGCAGCCCGAGCCACTTTTTGATGGAGTGCTTCGAACCTTTTCACGGGAAGCTTACGAGTTTCTTGAAAGAGGCTTCCGAACCCTGAAGGAGGTTTCCGAATCTCGAAAGGAGGCTTATGCCTCTTGAAAAAAGGCTTCGAGTTGCTTGAGGAGGCTTCGAGAAACGTAGAAGAATACTTCCAATTCTCTTATAACGAAGCAACGAAGCTGAAAATAGCCTTCATGCCTCTAAAATGGAGTTTTCAACCTTCAGACTTTAGATTTCAGTTCAGAAGACACAGTTGTTAATATATTATTCAATATTTTGTCGATAGGTAGATTGAATTGAAGATTTTTCAAATTTGTTCTTTCAATGTGTCCTTTGATCTTTGTCCCACAGCCCTTCACACTGTACTTGTTGGGAGGGTAGGATTCAATAGGTTTGATTTACTAATCGTCTTGCATATCATGTACAAGCACAAGTTTTTGAAATAAAAGGCACACATCAAAAAAAACATTATTATTAATATAATATAATAATAGTTTTGATTGGAATGTAATATACGTGCCATTACGCAATCTTGCCAGGTAATCCCTGGGGCCGCGACAGCTCAGGGGTATATATGTAATGGGTTAAAAACCGCTGATCTAGATGGTACCGTTAGAGATAAAAAAAAGATTGATTTAAGAAATGAATAAAACTTCCTCAGTTTCAGTTTCTCAATTATTATGAATATTTGTCCTTGACTATAGGTCTTTTCTTCGACTTTTATCCCTTTCGACCATTTTCGAATAAAAGATCCAATACAAAGTCGAAAGATAAATGTTCGAAAGATGAAAAGGTCGTAATGACAAATGGTCGACTTTTTGTCCTTCGACCATTCTCCTTCGACGTTTTGTCTCGACCTGTATTTCGACCTTCTTCATTTGTCATCTGACTTTTTGTCGTTCGACCTTTTGTCCCTAACTCAATTTTATTATTTACCAGTATGGCGCGAATTGGTCTGTGCAGTGGCTAAAGTTCCTCTATCAGCTCGTTGCATGGCCTTACAGTCCGCAATCGTCTTCCACCTGATCGATACACCTTGCTCGCTACTGTCGCCTTGGCGCACGTCGGATTTTCACCATACTACTATCTGAAATTCTGGCTACGTTCCCGGCCCACCGCAGTCGTCCGATTTTCGTGGTGAACGGTGGATGGACCTCGACTTCGTCACCACCGATACAATGAATGGCTTTCATTGTCCTCTTTTGAGGACATCGACGTATGTATTGATGACTGTCTGGATTCGCTTTACTTCCCTTTTCAGTCTGGTGTAGGTTTCCTCCATCAAAGTTCTTTCTTCTTCTTATTGGCATTACATCCCCACACGGAATAGAGCCGCTTCGCCTCTAAGCCAAGTTACCATTTTTGCATTCGTATATTATGGTCAACACGATGATACTGCATAAAGCCCAGGGAAGTCGAGACACTTCCAATCCGAAAATTGCTCTAGACCGGCACCTGAATCGAACCAGCCACCCTGAGTATGGTCTTTGCTAGCGCGCGTCACTGGCACGGCTAAGAGGGCCCCTCCATCAAAGTTATGTGTCGCGATATCAATGCGTCGTATGAACAGCTCTCCTGGTTAGTTTCAGCCAACCGATCTCCTCTTGGTTTTCTGAGATCCAGAACCAGAAGACTTATGTCCTGCAAGCGTGCTCCAGGTTCCAGGTACCATATCGCCACCGTTGTCCGCCACATCGCCATTCAGGTGCTTTTCGTAGTGCCACCACCACCTTTGGATCACCTCACGCTCGTATGTAAGAAGTTTCCCGTTTATGTCCATACACATAAGGCTGGGGCACGTGCCCTTGGGCGGTTTACCTTCTCATAGAACTTTCGTGCATTATTAGCGCGGAACATTTTCCGTCTCTTCACGGTCTCGATCTTCATGCTGAGCCGCTTTTTCCTCTGAAAATCGTTTTGTCTGTGCGCGCCCGTTAGTATCGTGCCTCGTTTGCCCTCGTGCGTGTTGCAGATATCTCGCCCATGCAGCATCCTTCTTCCACTAACTGCTCGCATCTGTTGTCATACGAGCCGTTTTATTAATCCGAGGGACCCGATCTAGAGCAGCAGTTGCGGTGCTTTCAATGGCAGATCGATATTCATCCAGCTATCTTCAAGAGATGTTGCGCCTAGCTGGCCTTCCGTTGGGAGGTTACCCAGCTGCTGCGCGAGTATCTGAGGCTAGTTGCCGTCTTGTAGCCGCCCAATTTTTAGCCGCGGCAAACGACTCTGACGCGTGTTGTACACCTTCGAGATGTTTTGAGGTACACTGCAACATGTTAGTACACTCAACCCTCTTTTTACGTCACTTATTGGGGGGACGTAAATCGCAGATGTGACGATAAAAAGAGAATTTTGCAAAATTTCTAGTATTTCATTTAACGTTATTGATAGTCGAGGGATACTTTCCAGATACATTCACTTGCATCTTCATATGAGGTATTGTAAGATCTCTCCGAATCCAGCAGATGCTATAAGATCTCAAATTGTCTGGAGTTTGAATCAAATGATCTACTGAATCAACCAAAACCTCATGATTTCCCAAGTCGTGATATCAACCCAATTATGTCCTCCGGGATTTGTCTTTCCTTGCGTCTCAAAACAAGACATATGAGGTGTTGTAAGATCTCGGAATCTGTCCTGAAGTTTGGAATCAAAGACGACCGAATCAACTAAGCTCGTGGTGTTCCAGTCTCGTGTCAACCCAAATTTGTCCTCCAGATTATTTGTCTTTCACGTCCGTCTTCACTACTACATGTATGAAGTTGTAAGTTCCCTCCAAATCGTCCTGAGTTTGAATCAAATGGTCTACCAAATCAACCAAAGCCTTCATGATGTCCCAAGTCGTGGTATCAACCCAATTATGTCCTCAAGATTTGTCTTTCTCTGCGTCTCAAAACAAGACTATAAGGTGTTGTAAGAATCTCCAAATTGTCCTGAAGTTTGAATCAAATGGTCCACCGAATCACCAAGGCTTCCATGATGTCCCCAGTGTCGTTATCAACCCAATATTTTGTCCTCCGATTATTTGTCTTTCACATCCGATCTTCAATTCTTTGCATGTATGCAAGTTGGAGAGATTCTCCAAATTATCCTGAGTTTGAATCAAATGGTCTCCGAATTCAATGAGACTGCATGTGTCTCAACCGCGGTATCATCCCAATAAGCTTCAGTATTTGGTCTTTCACCTGCGTCTCAGTCCAGGTATATGGATGTTTTAAGATCTGAA
This sequence comes from Armigeres subalbatus, assembly GCF_024139115.2. Lineage (NCBI taxonomy): Eukaryota > Metazoa > Arthropoda > Insecta > Diptera > Culicidae > Armigeres > Armigeres subalbatus. Next base: position 311,196,766 of record NC_085140.1, read on the forward strand.
ATTGTCCTGGAGTTGAATCAATCGGAATGTCAATCCAATTAAGTCTTCCTGAGTGTTGCTCTTTTACGTCCTCAAATATACAATATCTCGAATGTAGATTTCAAATTTTCTGGAGGCTTTGCATTTCTTCACTCGCGGTATCAACTCAATATTCCCAGTGTTTGTTACTTTCACTCTGATCTTAAATCAAGGCATAGGAGGTGTTGTAAGATCTCAAAGATTTCCTGGAATTTGATAGTTTGCGAGTCAGTCTCAGAATTCTGGACATGTAACAAGTTGTAAGATCTCCACCATTTTCTAGAAGATTGAATCAAATGGTCTACCAATCAATCAAGGCTTCCATTATGTCCCCAGCCACGAATTCAGACTCAGGGAATTTCTTCTTCGATGACCTGGAAATGGAATAATTGTTGAATGCCTATCTAGTATGAATCTATGGATCATTAATGAGATGAACCATTTAAAATAATAATCCTGTAGAAGACCAAGACCATACCATGACTTTCTTAAATTACCTGATGGAACAATAGTTGAAGAGGTATCCAATTGAGTCCTATGGATCAAAACGGGTAGAGCAAGTTTTTTTTAAAAGATAACAGCCTTTGTGATTACGCGTGATTGACCGTAAGTAATTATATTTCAGGGATGGATGATATTCATGGATGATCTGCAATGGAACAATAGTTGAAGGCTGTACTCACTTTGGTTCTATGGATGAAAAAAGGGCATGGCCCATAAGAATTGCCGATTTTTTTTTTTTTTTGGGGCGTAGTAACCACTGCGTCTATTGAGTTGAACTTTTGTGGTATACCCTTGATTCTATTAACTCCTGCACTTCTAGGTTGATCTACCATTTGTCAAGTAAACAACCTAAGAGCGTATGCTCCCAGTCCGGTAATTAGTTAATAAAACCCACTACCTTTCCAGGATTTACGGTCCAACATATCTCCTGGTTGCATAAAGCCACTATTTAGAGAAATTTAGATCTACCTTGTAGCATGCATCACAACTGCAAAGCAGATGTTCGAGGTTTCACGTTCATGTTACAGGACAGATATCATTCTGAATCTGGCCAATATTTCAAGTGATATCTGCTCGGGCAGTGTCGGTTATCGTTATTAGGCCAGTGAAGGTGTCACAAAGAGCTCTTCTTGCTGAGCTCTAAGAGCTTTTCGAGTTACTTAACATTGGGAATTATACATCTCTTGATTGAGCACACTTTCGGCAACCCAATTGGTCATCCAACCTTTGTACAGCTCCTCAGGATTTTAATTCCATTTTTATGGTAAGTATGAATATACCGCAGAAGGTTCTGACCAATAAACTGTGTATTTGAACCTCGTTCGCGCTCGTCTGCCTTTTCATTACCTCCAATGCCACAGTGCCCTGGGAACAGTACGTTATGGAGTTCTCTTGACACCTTTTCGCAAATGAAAGAATGCAGTCCCAGACAAGTTTTTGACGTACATTTAAAGCTCTTCAACCTTTGAGTGCCGCTTGACTATCTGTGAAAATACAAATATTTGCATATCTATATTTCCTTTCCACACAGATTTAGATACATTCATTATAGCAAAAATCTCCGCTTGGAACACCGTGGATAGTTTCCATTGCTACTGAGATCCTTATCAGGGCCGAAGATTCCTGCACCTGTTTTGTTCCTATTTTTGAGCCATCTGTGTAATGTATGGAACTGAATCTCGAACAGGGGACCTCGACATCCCAAACCATACATGATGGTTCTATTATCTGTAAGGAAATGTCTAGTTCCACAGGTTTCATCCAGTCTCCATTCATATTCATCACTTTGGCATATTGAAAATTTTGCTGAAATACTCAATGGCTCCACTAAATCGCCTGACTTGATGTAAGCTTCAATCGTTGGGTTTTTGCATATTCTTTCCGCTTCTAACTGCACGAATTACAACAATGGTAGAATTAGATGCATCTAAAGATTTTGAGGGTGCTGCCATCGCTCCCCGTTATAGCAATGGACACTAACCTTTTGTAGGTTTGTCAGCTTCTTCTGTGCAGTACCTTTTGTTTTGGCCACCAGACAAGAGCAGTCATGTTGCTCTTTGGACAAATGAAGAATAGATCCACTTTTCATTTTTTGGTCTTAAGCCCCATTTTTCCAAATGTTTTAGAACATATCAGAAGGCACTATTTCCCTTTCCGATTGCACACCTCAATATGAGCATTCTAGTTCAGTTTAGAATCAGAATGACTCCCAGGTATTTGACCTGTTCACTAAGCTGTGAATTCTAGTCCTCAAGCTTCGACTTTTGATCATTCAAGTTTTCCTAGGTGAATGGTACAATACATGTTTTGACGATTAATGCTAAGGCCTTCTGAATACACCACGATTGGGTAGAAATTTAGAGCCCATTGCATTCTTTTCAGGAAATGATATTGTCGAATTTCCCTCACTTGATGACAATATCGTCAGCAAAGACCACAACCTCGAACCTTTTTCTCTTTCAAGTCCTAGAGATCGCTACAACTAAAGGACCCATTAGTGGTGAAGGACCTTTCCTTGAGGGCAACTTCTTTGGTTGATATCTGTAGAGACGAACTACAGCTCTGAAGATTCTCTTTTGCAAGCATGCTGTGAATCCATTTGATAATGTTCATGTGAAGTTCTTTTTCTTCATGAACGATCCATTGACGAATATCGAAGCGTTATCGAAAGCTCCTTCAATGTCCAAGAAGAACAGAAGTGCTATTTTTTTACCGAAAGCACTTTTTTCCATTTTGGAATACCACGTATGAAGTGCCGTAATTGCGAACTACCGGACTGGTAAGCAAACGGAACTTATGACGGGATGTTTACATGTAATTTGGAGTTGATACAATCACTCAACACCTTTCCAGTATTTCAACAGAACTGATGAAAGACTAATTGGATCTGAACGATTTAGGATGCGTCTTATCTCGCTTTCTACTTTTGGTATAAAGATAACTTTACTTTCCTCCATGAAGATGAATATAATTGAGTTTGGGCTTGCCTTTTAAAATCTCAAGATTGCGGGAATCAGCACTGCTCGCCGTTTTGAAGCATTACTAATTATTCGTCGGTCCTGCATGGTTATAAGGCTCAAGCAAGATCTCACCGTGCATTTCTAGGTCTTGTAAAGATATCGTCAGCCAAAGCTGTGTAACATTTTGAATCATCAGACATTTTAGTTGGTCTTGCTGAACATCCGATTTCAACTGAACCACTGTTGTTGTTGGGTCTACATTCACAAGTCGATCCGGAAAATGGGTTTCCAAATCAACTTTAATGTTTCACCAGAAGTTTGTGTGGAGGAAATCCATCCTTTTTTCAGATTCCTAGTTCAGCAATACGTAACTGAACGAAGTAATACTGATAGTTGTATTTAATTAGAGCTTGGTCCACCGCTATTATTTATCATTCATGTGGCATATCTATTGGTAGTGTAACGAAGGAACTTCAATCGTTGGTCTGCTGCAATTACAGAATGCAGAATGATGAAGATATCTTCTACATTTTCCCATATATCGCATTACAAATATTCACCTCAATCAAAGTTAATTGCTTATTTGGACCACCCGACTTGCACATTAATTTACAGTGTTCTGAAAACTCAGATTTACATATTCAAATCTGGTTAAAAGCACCAGTCTAGCGTACTGAGGGTCGTGGGTTCGAGTCCCATCGAAGGAAAGTGGTTAGCTCCAATACATTTTTCAAATTAAAATCTTCCACATAATGTACATATTCACATCTGAGCTTTCAGAACATGGTAAAATATTCAACATCAGAAACATTGAAAATGATAATGTATTATTTCAAATTTTCCTGAACAAACCCAGTTTTCAAAGGCTTTTCTTCTTGGAAAAGCGTTCGCTAGCTGAAACGCACACATGTTGCAGTTATCGAACGGCTAGTGTACGAATACCCCAGGTCTGTCCTTAGTATGTATCAGAAATTTAGAAGAACATCAAAAGTCATAATTGACACATCAAAAGTTAGTTACTGCAATAGCTTATAAGCTTGGATGTTTAGATTACCATTTATCTCCACCCATAATTGTTAGTGACAATTGGAACACACTTTGGATCTTGCTGTGCTTGATACGGGTTTAAATAACAGCAACTATTTTCAGTATCACCAATCACATATGAGTAAATTTATTTATTTTAATTCGAAGAGCCGCTTTTGATTCCAAGAATAGGTACGCATCAAAGACGGATTCTCGAAAGACGAGCTACGAACAAATTCCATTTCAGGCACATTGATTAAGCACTTCCTTCAATGGGCAGCAGTAGAGTCTGGATGTGGAAGCTAGATTCGTTTTACTTGCCATCGCTGTTTGTGATGTTGGTCTTGCTCAGAGCAGTGTGGCGTGACAAGACCTGACTACTGAAAACTAAACTTTTTCCACTCCTGTCAGTATTAAAGTGAAAAATGTGATGCATAATGAAAATATACGATGCTCCAGCATACACTTTTGTATAGGAAAGAGATGATGCAAACAGTTTGCATAGAACATTTTACAGGCGAAGTGATGAGGATACGGCAGTTGGATGATTCATTTAGCATTAATTTAAAGATTCATGGGGAAAAACAGGAACTAATTATGATCTCAGGATTACAGCATTACCAAACGGACCTTGAATTTTTAAAGACACCGCTCTCACCGATGACTATTCTGAGGTAAGCACGTTTTAGTGTATTAGCCGGGAACAGGGTCCTCTATCAAATTTGCAGACAAGGAAAGTACATCTTCCGTTTATATAAAAATCCGTAAAAAATATCCGTAACAAACCGGCAGGATTGGAATCAAACTTCTTGGAATTATCTCAAGCGTAATTCATGATGATCATGAGCTCACCAAACAAGACCCCGAGGTGGCCAATCTGGAACAATTTCCCCCAGAGACCGTGGTTGGCCAAACATGTTTTTTATTTCAACCCAAACTTCTTGAAAATATCTCAAGAGTTTATTTCTAATCTGTTTGCGTTCATCAAACAAGTTTACTCCGGAGAGGCCAATCCGGAGTAGGCTTCCTGAGGGTGGCCACAAACATTTTTGAATGGAGCTATTGCCAAACTATTTGAAAATGAGATATGTATTTGATGTACGGAATAAACTTAGCACTGAAATCGCGTCTGACCATCAACTTCTAATTGGCGAGAATTCTGCGGAGCGGCGGGAGGAGAGACCCAGATGTCGATTCAACATACGCCGACTAGGATATCCAGCTGTGAAGAGATCGTTCATTGAAGAACTTGGAACTCGGGCAGCGGATGTTCCGGGGGATGGCAGTATATAAGAGCAGTGGACGGCCATCAAGAATGCCTTTATCGAAACAAGCGAGAACAACCTGGCTGAGCTGCGCTCTCAGCGGAAGGAGTGTATTACAAATGCAACCTGGAGGAAAATTAAGGAGCGTAAAGAAGCAAAGGCAGCGGGCAAGCACCAGATCAGCAAAGTACGAGTCCATTCAACGGTATTCGGCACAAGAGAAGGAAGTTAAACGCTGCTACAGACGGGACAAGCGAGAAAGCTGCAACAATTGGCGATATTTGCCTCCCTTACGATATCTCACGACGCCTGAGTTGAGCAAGGATGAATCCGAGGATATCGGTGAATGAGGCAACAGGTCAGTTACTCATTGACCCAACTGATCAACTGAAACGTTGGTTTGAGCACTTCGATCAACTTCTTCAAGTTCTAACGCCCGACCAACCATCAACATCTTTGCATGAGCCGCTAAGGGTGTGCGACGCATTAGCTGCGCCAACTCTGGAGCTCCATCACTACAAGAGATTGAAGCAGCCATCCGAAGCACGAAATCCAAAAAGGCTCCCTGGGTCGATCTAATTTCAGCAGAGATGATGATGAAGGTGATACTACCATCTATTGTAGCAAAGATCAACGATTTGTTCCTATTTATATAATTGTTTGTATTTCATCAAACTCCTGTATGAAGGGCCAAAAATTGGTGGAGTGGTTCCATAAGCAAATACGCTTATGCAAAATCCACGGGATAAGTAGAGAATCTCCTTCCAGAATAAAGTTCGTACAATCAATAATATAATTAAGCCCTCCTTTCCCAGATTGACCCAATAGATGGGGAGAAGAGCCCGCACATTATCTATAAAATGTTAACATTTAGGAAGTTGGCCATCCCACTCTTCCTATATTCAAATCGCTTCAATCGGGTGCCCTGATGCAAGGATGTTAACGATCATTCAGTAATTTGCGTTCGATCATTTAGTAGTTTGTCAATAACACATTCCAGAAGCTGATTTTCAAAATATGTTGTATGGTGGACTTCTAGTGCGAAGGTTTTTCTATAACTCTGCCTAATGGTTCGTTGTTTGTATTCCACTAGTAACGCAGTTATAGCTACAGTTTCAGTAACTTAGACTAAATGATAACAATATTCCAATCATTTACTGCCCATGATCGCATATTTGTAACATTTGCATATTGGTTGATTTTGTAAATCGTTTGTCAATCCTCCCCACAAACTCAATCATTTCCAGCTTACCACAGATAAGCAAGATAGTAAAGCCTATTTTACTGTTGTGGGATTAGATGCAGCAAATTGAGCTTTCTGAATGATTCACAGGCTTTTAACAGAATGAACAAAAACGCAAGTGTTACAAATATGCGATCATGGGCAGTTTAGTTTAAGTTACTGCAACTAGCGCTCTAACTCTGTTATTAGTTGAATTCTAATAACGAACCATTAGACAAAGTTGTAGAAAATTCTTCGCACTAGAAGTCCACCATACAGCATATTTTGAAATTCAGCTTCTGGAATGTGTTATTGATAAACTATTAAATGATCGAACGCAAATTGCTGAATGATTGTTAACATCCTTGCCCTGATGTTTTATTTTTTATGTAATCATATAGTATCAAATAGATTTAATGTAAATTGATAATATATACTACGGAATTCTCTCACCAAACCTCAATTCGTTTGTCCTAGATGGGCAAGATCCTCTCGTCATCACCAGTATGTTCTAAAATGCCTGGAGATGGAAAACTAACCGTCCGTCAAAGAATAAAATATTCTGGTTAAAACCAGGGAAAAGGTTTTGTTTTGATTAAATATTGAACAATATATGTTTTGAATTCTAAAAAGATGAAATGAGAAGACAGAAGGCAGTATCAAATATTATAAAATAAGAATTAAAAAAAAAAGGTTTATAATTTTTGTCATAGCCGTCTCATATTGTAGATGCGCAGAAAGCAGACGATGTATAATAGGGTGGCTCAAAAAACACTTTTTCAATTTTTTTGATGGGCTGCCTTGTTATTCGGTTCTATTTGATGCCCTGATGCTCTGGACAAAATTTCAGCCAAATCGGTCAACGGTGCTAAACTCGTTAGAAGTTTATATGGAAGAATGTATGCAGAAACATCGATAAACAGTGATTTGCAGTTGGACGGTACAATTTACGATGAAGAACTATGATACTCATTCAGTTCTCGTAGAATTAAATACAGAATGTTATGCTGAAAACCGCGAGAAGATTAGAGTTTATTAGGCAAAGATATTAGCATTTTACTGGAGTGTTGTAGAGGTGAATTTATTTCTTTTCAAAGGTAAAAGAAACGAAATTTGCTCGAACCCTACTGCAGAGAAATGCTAGTAACTTCGCCGGGCAAACACTAATCTTTTTGCGGTTCTCAGCATAACATTCTGTATTAAATTATTTAGGATCTGAATGAGTATTACACTGGATTTTGTTTTTACGCGATTTACATTTTCTCAATTTTCCACTCATCCTAAATGTTTAACGCATATTAATTATCATGTGATTTTTCTTCGATTTATGCTGGATTTTTTGAAACATGTTGCGAAGAGTTTGGTGGTAAATTGAAGTCACACGATCAAAAATACGAGCGAAAAAAAATCGTGTAAAAACAAAATCCTGTGTATAGTTCTTCATTGTAAATTGTGCCGTATAACTGCAAATCACTGTTTTTGGATGTTTCTGCATTCATTTTTGCATATAAACTTCCAACGAGTTTAGCACCGTCCAAACGTTGACCGATTTGGCTGAAATTTTGTCCAGAGCATCAGGGCATCAAATAGAGCCGAATAAGAAGGCGGCCCATCGAAAAATTTCAAAAAAGTTTTTTTTATACTGATTCGAGCCACCCTAATGTATACACATGGTAATAACAACAACCGAATTTAGAATTGAATTTTTTGTTTGAGAAACTGCATATATCCATTTTACACAATTTCGAGAAAACAACAAGCAACTACAATGTTTTGAAAACTCATATGTGAATATGTACGTTATGTGGAAGCTGTTGATTTGGCAAATGTATTGGAGGTGACCACTTTCCCTTCGATGGGACTCGAACCCATGACCCTACAGTACGCTAGACTGGTGCTTTAATCAACTAAGCTACGAATGACCTCCGTCGGCCTTCGCAACCTAGAGGCTACTGAACGAGCGCGAGATTCCCAAATTGGACACATAGTCAAATTACTCGCAATCCATTTCTCAAGCCAATGCTTCCACATGTATATAGTACACGTGCACATTAGAGGAGCGTGAGTATTTAGAATGTCTGACGGCTATACACATTCTTCATCAGCAACTGTACTGATCAAGTGAGGTTGTGTAAGCTATTTGCCAGTCGGTTTGCGTAGGCAAGAGCACGCAATTCAGGTTCAGTTCAATCAAAGCTAATTACCTATTTCCGGGGATTAAACCACCCGACTTGGACGTTAATGTACAATGTTATGAAAACTCATATGTGAATATGTACGTTATGTGGAAGATATTACTCACGCTCCTCTAATGTGGACGTGTACTATACCAGAGCTTCCCAAACCTTTGGGTATGCGACCCACCTGGCAAAATTCTATATGTCTCGCCACCCACCTATGGAAAAATGCATTTTACCAAGTAGTAAGGGAAATGCTCCTTGAATTCATACCATGTACCTAAATCAATACCATTCGAAAACAAAGAATTGGTGCGCAATTTGTTTTATTTATCATTTTTGTTGTTTTTTTCAGCATTGAGCACGCCGGATACCGGATAACAACAAAACACGACACAAATTTAGCCTAAATAGCCTGTTTTGCGAATGTTATTGATATAGGAGCATGTTATTAATAATGGAACAGGTACCCTATTAAGCATTAATTGAATCAGAATGTCATCTGTTTCGGCTTCTTCCACATAAAAAATATTCACGTTACCTTACATGTTCAAATGTAAAAAATGACGAACTTGGTATTGTTTGTCAAAATGTTGCGTTTTTATTTTACTTCATTTAGGGGACAGATTTTAGGCATAAATGTTTAAATAAAATAGCGTGGTGATGGATATTTAAAATAAAATGCGGTTTGAACTTGAAATAATGTTCCCGGAAAAAATGATCAAAAGGTGCGGCATTAGAGCTGCAATTAATATTTGTTCTGCGCGACCCACCAACAATCCGCTCGCGACCCCCCTGAGGGTCGGGACCCACAGTTTGGGAAACCATGTACTATACACATGTGGAAGTATTCGCTTGAGAAATTGCGAGTGATTTGACTATGCGTTCAATTTGGGAATCTCGAGCTCGTTCAGTAGCCTCTAGGTTGCGAAGTCCGACGGAGGTCCATTGTAGCTTAGTTGGTTAAAAGTACCAGTGTAGCGTACTGTAGGGTCATGGGTTCGAGTCCCATCGAAGGGAAAGTGGTTACCTCCAATACATTTTCCAAATCAATATCTTCCACATAACGTACATATTCACATATGAGTTTTCATAACATTGTAAATTAACGTCCAAGTCGGCTGGCTTAATCCCCGGAAATAGGCAATTAACGTTTATTGAACAAAAAACTGTTGAACAAATTGGCGCCGAATCTTTCAATTTTTTCGATTCAGATCCATAGCTTTTTTTGCAAAACTCAACATCCTGGGGCACTTATAGTGCAAAAACTGTCAGCAGTACCCCATAATTGCTCTTTAAAGTGCGTGGACATATGTAGTTTCTCAAACAAATGAAAATTTTTTCATACATTCCTGAACAAATTTTTTTTTTTCGTATTTTCGCCAGAATACGTATTTTTGAACGAGGATTCAGAATAGGGGAAAATACCTATTCTTGGCAGTCTAAGACATCATCTTTTGTCTTTGTAATGCTCTTTGCGGTCCTTACATGATATGTTTGTTTCATAAAAAAATCATGGTGGTTGTGTACAAGACACGACCGCTTGACGTAAACTACGTGAAACCAAATCCATACACATAAGAATGAATATTTGTCTGTCTGCCCTTATAGACTAGGAAACGGCATGAACATTTGTATGTAGAGGTTTTAGCGAACGATGAAGATTCTTATGATGATACTAGACCCCTCCTCTTCTGGAAGAGGGACTCTCATAAAAATGAAGTACACATTTCTGCTTTAATCGAAAATTAATCTAAAAAATTGAATCCAAAATTTGCAAATTTCGAATACTTAACGTCTTTTAAATAATGTTAAAAATATATATTTAATCAATTTTAGGTAAAACGAAGCTCGTCGGTTCTGGTAGTATAGTATATTAACAATATATTCCACCTCGTGAGTCTTCATATGTTGAACAATGGACAGCACTGTCCTATCCAGCCGCTGAAGCCACCCCATTCTTACACTACGTTTCACAGTTGAATAATAGATAATACCCTAAAAGTAGGCAATTATTTATGGTTGAAATGCGTTATGTAGGAACGGGAATCATTATATTTTTTTTGATGAGCTTGGAAAGTATTGAAGTTGCAAAAGGAAAATGGTCCTGTCAGCCACATAAGGGTTAAAACACTACGGTGTTGCTATCACTTTTAATATAATCCATGGTCTGCGTAAAAATCCGAATAGAAACATTTGTATTTTAACACTTTTTTTTTAAATAAATGCCATCGCCGGATATTTTGTTCGTATTTTTGCTAAAATCAAATCACATAGAATTGTGCGTGGTATCTTTTTAGCGTGTGTTTGATATGCTCACAAACACATTCTCTCGCTCTATTCCGAAGTGTGTTGCTGTCAAAGAAAACGAACAGTCCCGATTTTATTTAGTGAAACATAGAGCAAATATTGCATAAATTTGCTCTTTGTAGTAATAATCAAGTGGTGATAAAGTGTAAAAAGTAGTGTACGTACTTAATTTGTCGTGTCAAACGCAATAAAGAGGAGAAACAGGCGATCCAAAAAAGTAAGTAACAGTTTGCTATTCGTGCGCTGCTTTCTTTGGCAATGCAATAATGGCAAGGATTTCGAAGGTGCAAATTTGTTTCGATGATTAACTCATCAAATCTTGCTACTTTTACACAAACAACTTATTTAAATGAAAGCTTAGACTTGGAATTGTGTTATTGAATCAAAATTGTGTTCATAAATAGTGTATGTTTGCTGGAAAATGCAAATATTGTTGGGGGTGCCAACAACTGTCGCACCCTGCCAATGCCGTATTCTACCCTATATAAAAATTCCATTTTGGCCAAAAATGTTACCTATGCAGTTTCTCAAACAAACGGTTCAATTGTTTATTGTCAGTTATATAACCATGTATCGACAATAACAATGATGAAATTAATTTTGGTAATGAGTCGACAGCTGCAAGAAGTCATGATGCAAAGATGGATTAATGAGCCTGAATACTAGTCAGCCATCTGTGGTAGGATATGGGAGGAATTTCTCGAATAACGGTTAGATTTGTAATAATGCTTGTTTATGTTCCTTTCCTTTTCTCAAGCAATGTTTTTTTACAAGCTAGCGAAAGCTCAGCACAACATCCACCAGCTAAGGGAATTGAATTTAAATAAATTTAGAAATCACTCGGTACAACATGATAAAAGCTAAAAAAAGAAAAAGAGTCCACGGCATTAACGCATGCACTTGGTCACCAAAAGCCTTTACAGAGCAATCTTTTTCTATCCAGTTTGCCAGATCCGCAATAATTTTTTACCCTGTGAATCAATGTGGTCGAATCTTAGATATGGGTAAATTCAGAGGAGTCTCGTGGACTTGGTAACAGTTGGCAATAACTGTATATTGCTTAGAATAGAGCTCTTTCAAATCGGCCACCGCGGGGTACACAGAACCCATCGCCGCTAACATTTGAACTCTCACATATTTTGTTGTCATGGAAGAACTGTTATTAACCATTATTAGTATGTATCATCATTTGATGCGACCCCAGATTGAGATTTAGTCACATTTAGAAGCTTTTTTTTCAGATTTAGTAAACACTATACTTTTTTCTCTATGTTGATTGATTTTGATTATTCGAAAAAAAAGCATTATTTGATGTCTCTATTGAAAACTCATACATTTATTTAATATTGTTCTTGATGCTGATTTGTTTTCGATGCACTTTTGCACTTAAATCAGGTCGAAAATGTGATAAAATCGGAGGAAGACAAAATCGGGTCAACACTGTGTCACTTTTCACTTATCTCTTCTCATTTCTTTCATATCACTTTCACTTCTCACTGTTCACTCCATTCAGCCTAACCTGCGGGCAGCAGGGACCATGTCCAAGGGCTTGACGACCCCTCCCTAGCCGTCTGTGAGTCAGGGGGTTCTGCCTAGGAGGTGGTGGGGTTAACAGGGGGCGCTGTTAATTCCCTCCCAAAAACCACATATCCGCAAGCAAACCTTATCAAGCGACCGTGTGCCGCTTAAAGCATACAAGCCCCTAACCCCGAATCCCAAGGGTGTCAGGCGACCCGTGCCGAAGGGATGAATGGCCTGGGGGGTGAAACAATTAGCCAGGTCGTTAACGGAGCCTGTGGAGGTTCCACAGAGTGAGGGCTGCTTCGGCGGCAAGCGGGTGGCAGTGGGTGGTACCCACACACCCCCAAGTGGTGCACATGTGGTGCAAGCGAATGGGAGCTGGGGGTATTACTCGTAATACCCCCACAGAATGAGGGACCGAGTGTATGGGTGAGCACACAAGTAAGTCTCGCATGGTACGCATGGTCGGTAGTGTTAGAATGACTGAAGTCTGGTGAGGCCTGGCAGGAGTGTCGGGGGGCAGATACCTCTGCGGCACCTCAGAAGTAGGGGACACGAAAGTCTCGCTGCGTCTGGCAGGAGTGTCGGGGGGTTGATGCTTCTGCGGCACCTCAGAAATCGGAGACATGTAAGGTAGTGGTGCGAACCCCGTTCCAGGATGGGGAGACCACCACATTGGCTGAGGACTACCTGGGCTTCGAAATGTCAATGGGTGGGTGCTGCCAGCAAAGTACCTAACGGGGACCTATTGGCAGGACCAAAGCCTGGGTAGGTGAGTGTTAGGCACGCTTGACGTGCCGAGTGTTCCACGCCCAAACGATGCACAGGAGGTGCACAGAGTGGATAAAAATGGGAGATGGGGGTATTACAACCCCCACTGAGTGAGTGACTGAATGTCAAAGAGAGTTTTAACTTAAGTGGTGCAAGCGATTGGGACTGAATGTATGAGCGAGCACACAAGTTAGACTCGCATGGTACGTATGGTCAGAGTGGCTGCTTAGGCAGTAGTGTGATCCGGCTGTCAGGGACGGAATGAGTGAAGTCTCGCTAGGCCTGGCAGGAGTGTCGGGAGGCAGATACCTCTGCGGCACCTCAGAAGTAGGGGACACGAAAGTCTCGCTATGACTGGCAGGAGTGTCGGGGGTTTGAAGCCTCTGCGGCACCTCAGAAATAGGAGACATGAAAGGGTCTGCCTCGTAGCTGAGGTAGGAGCGGCATAGGAGCCACCAACCTAGGGTCGCCTCCGGCTTGGTAGACAAGTGGTGCCACCCTGTTGCAGGACGGGGTGAACACCACACTGAGTGAGGACTGTCTATGTTGTGAGATGGCGGCATGGGGTACCCCCTGCAGGGTACCTATAAATTGGTTCCTTGCAGTCATTCAAGCGGCATAGGCAGGTGAGTGAGGGGCACATGTGGTGCCAGTGTGTCTTGTGCAAATGTGTTGCATGGGGAGTGTCGAAGAGTCGAGGCGCATACGTGCACTAGTGTACGCCATGGAGGGGGCGCAATGCCCAATAGTCATCCCCCGAAGTATTGCTTAATTGCGGGCCGGGGGAATGACTGGAGAGGAAGGAGTTGGTTTTAGTGGGTCGGGAGTGGTGATCCCATCCCACACTACCTGGGTTCGCCTCGCCAGGTGTCTGTTTGCAGATTTCCATTACCTTCGTTAAAAAAAAAAAACCTAACCTGATGACCCAGCATCGGTCCCACCTTCATGGAAAAACATGTTTCCGGAACAATTCCAAGAATTTTGATGCCAGGGTCCCTTCTAAATCAGTTTGTGGCCATTTTAGGCCCCACCGGCTGTCATCCATCCTACGGCCTCAACTACTTGAACTCCGAACTTGCTTCCGACTCTATTACAAGAATGTTGATTCCCATATTGTCAGGGTTTCTTCTAATTGAGACTTTAGGCCCGAAGGGGACCTGTTCCAGGATGGCCGTCCCGATTGCCATCCATCCTATGGTTTCAACTACATGAAAAATATGTTTCGGGAACAATTCCAAGAATTTTGATACCCATATTGCCAGGATTACTTCTAAATGAATTTGTGGTCACCTTGACCCTCCGGGAACCTTTTTTTTGTCATTATTATCGAGACTTTCAGCACCGGGAATCTACTTCAGAATGACCGTTCCGGTTGATTTCCATCCTATGGTCTCAACTACATGGAAAACATGTTTCCGGAACAATTCTATTGATACCCTTATTGCCAGGGTTTCTGAATAAATTTGTGGGTACTATACTGCCTATGATCGCATATCAGTCCTATCTTTGCTGGATTTTTTATTATATGGGACAAATATGCGATTGTAGGCAGTATAGGGCCCAAATGATAAGGTGGTCCTAATGCGTTGTGAAGTCATAATCCTCGAATTTTCTACGAAACTAGTAACTCAGGAAGCAAGAAATCATCATTTGGTTTCTATGGCTTATCCGTTTTTGAGACATGGTCTAGAAAATCCGGAGTTCCGGTAACCAGGTAAACCGAATCAGTTCTATGTGGCATAGATCGGATTGAGGACGAATTTCTGAATCCATAGCAAATGGAATCGTCCAAATCGGTTGAAAACTGACGAAGTTAAAACGTGGGTACTCGGATACCCTGTCGGTACGTTACGTGGTAAAAATAATCAGAAACCTCTCCCCAAAACGTCCCCCCCCTTCTGGATTTTCATTTTGATACCACCCAAACATAAATTTCGCCGAATTTGAAGATGTCACGGAGTTTCAATTTTCTGCGATGTTTAGAACCCTAAAAAAAATTCACTTGGAAACGAAAAAGGTACCCGGGTACCCTGTCGGAAACATAAGGGTTAAGGGCGCTAAAATACCAGTGTTCGGAATATGACTCATGTTCGAGATTTGAGTCAAAACGGTACGTCGCGTCGTTGATTGTTCTCGCAGCGCGTCGAACGGGTTGGACTCCAGCGCAACATAGCAGAATTCGCGTCTAAACGTATCTGCTTCGCATGCGAAAGAGGATGATGTGAGGAAATGGAGAAATCTGGCAACGCTCACGCTGGTTCTCCGCGCTCGGAGAACGAGTAAGCATCCATAATAAAAAACTTTTGGTTTTTGTGGTTTATGTTAACGTAAAAATCACACGACACTAATGAAACGCCACGCGAGACAAGACATAATAACACTTATCGTTTTTATACTCGTCAACTAAGAATTTTAAAAGTCGACCGGTTTCGGGCGCGATGTTGCCCATCATCAGGACTATGTCCAAATGACTACTTTTCGTACGTTGCTCGTACACCTGGCCTGGACGAAAAGAACATTCCCTAACAACAATTGCAACAGAACGTGTACGAGCAACGTACGAAAAGTAGTCAGTTGGACTTAGTCCTCATGATGGGCAACATAGGGCAACATCGCGCCCGAAACCGGTCGATTTTCTAAATTCTTAGTTACCGAGTATAAAAACGATAAGTGTTATGTCTTGTCTCGCATTTTATTAGTGCCTTATAAAAAAGTCCAATTGAATTACAATAGAAATTATTTTAACAATACCATAAATTTTATATTTACAATAAACTCTATTGTTGCTCAAACAGAATAATAATTAACAATATTGTTTTCCCTCATAAATCCTATTGTAAATGGTAGTTTTATAATAGAAAATAGGGGTTGTTAGTATCATAACAATAAAAAAATCGATTATTTCTCGAATAAATTTTGCAATTACAATAGAATTTATTGTAATTCTATTGTTAACATTTTTCTGCTAATAGATTTTATTGTACGTTGATTGGAACAATAATAAGGCAATTTAATTGGTATAAAAGAAGAAAAATATAATTGACATTGATAGCTGACAATTTTTTTTATGAAAAACGACAAGTCAAGACGAAATTTTCAAAACGACTTATCTGCTTTTGTAAACAAAGATTCAAACGACGATTTGACGAATCTGATAGCTCTCCCACGCAAACCAACACCATCAACAGGTAGCGGAAACCTTCACCTACCTATTGATGGTGTTAGTTTGCGTGGGAGAGCTATCAGATTCGTCAAATCGTCGTTTGAATCTTTGTTTACAAAAGCAGATAAGTCGTTTTGAAAATTTTGTCTTGAAGTGGTCTTTTTATAATACAGGTATCTAAAATACTCAAAAAATATCACAGAAGTCGAAATTTTATAGCTGAATTTTCCACAGCTAAAAAAATTCGTATCCATCCACTGCAGTGCACTGTATCCATGCGAAACATTTTTTAACCACTAAACCTCTTAATCTGACTTCTTTTAAATCTTAGAATTGTTTCCTAAATGAAAAATATTTCCCTTACTTATTTTTCTTGCTAAGAAAGGGGCGTCGAATGAAGGTTTCTCCAAGGACGCTGGGAGTTCACGCCATGACTCTGATTTGAGGGCATTGAAAGCAAACCATTTGAATAAATACTAATCCCATTCATTTCACTATTGAAACGCATACGCTAGATGCAGTTCGTGGTCCTAGGAAATGACAACAAATGGACATTTCTGATCGTATCGCCTTTTGTGAACCGTGGCCCACCAACGCAATGGCTCGGGTATCAGTTAATGGGCATGACCTGCACAAAAAGTTTCCTTCCTTGCGTTTACTGAAGGACATTGCAGGTCATATTGATTTTTGCATCACTAATGCTTGTGAGACTCACCGACAGCGACGAAGCCTTTATTAGACGAAGCCAGAGCTGTGGAGGTGTTGAATATGTATGGGATGCTTGCCAGAGACAGAGCAGCCGTATCCCTAGATATTCGCAATATGGGAAGAGCCATCCGCAGCACGGCTCGACGGCATGATTGTGGGAAATTCAAAATGATGCGCATAAAACGCCAGCGGCTCTTTATTGTGTAGCCAAAGGTTCACCAGCCGATACCAGCTGAAGCGAGAAAAGCTGATGTGT
This sequence comes from Armigeres subalbatus, assembly GCF_024139115.2. Taxonomy (NCBI): domain Eukaryota; kingdom Metazoa; phylum Arthropoda; class Insecta; order Diptera; family Culicidae; genus Armigeres; species Armigeres subalbatus. Next base: position 311,214,166 of record NC_085140.1, read on the forward strand.
CGCGTTGGGCCTGTTATGTCTAAACCGCCATAAGCTCCCCCCATTCTCCGGTGCACTGTGGTCGGATATCATGAAATCATGGCATTAATAAATAGCTCCTTAGGGTTGCCTCATAGAAGTTTGGTGCCTTCCACAAAGTTGTTGCTTGACAAGTAGGCCTTCATATGGTGATAAAACTGTAGTTCGGAACTCTACCGCTAGGGCGGCGCCTCAGCTAACTTTTTATATGAGCATGATAGGATTATGGTGTCTTCAGCAAAAATCAAGAATTCCGTATTATAAGCAACTCTTGTGAAGGAACTATCTTTGAAAAGGCTTTTGATTCTGAGATACAATGCATTTTATGGAAAAAATGTGAGTTTATATCCAAAATTTGATTATTTTTAGTTTAATTTTGAATCTATGTAAAATATTTATTATCACATAGTTTTTCTGTATCCCGGAGAGTAATATATAGTAGTGTCTGAGCCGATTTGACCATGAAATAACTTGCAGAACGCCTTGATTTTTGTAAAATATTCAAAAATATGATGAAAAATCGATTTGTTTTCCTACTCCCTCCTCTTCTCGCTTAGATTTTATCACAGATAGAATCTTTGGGTTATAAATAATGTAACGGACGCGAATTCGGTTGCAGAAATTTGCCGTAAATCTTTCAAAGTGCCTTAATATTTATTGAGTTCCGCATGTGTTTGACGGGAACCTGTCACTTATTCAATCAAAGTAGGCCGTAAAATTCATATTATAATGAGCACATTAGCTTTTTTTTATTCCTTCCTTTATTTGGTAGGCACTCTTTGTTTCTTAACCGCTACTGTGCCGTGATCTACTGTGGTATTCTGCTGTACAGTTTCCACATAGATTCTATTTTTAGACAATCTTTGTTGTTATCATTGTGAGTCCATTGTGTCCTTTTGTCCGTATCTATCGTGTAACCAATTGCTCGTTGCATTGTTTTGATGCCGTTTATCCGGGTACGTTGGAGGAATGCCTCCGAGAAGAACAATTTGTCAGTCGTCATCGGGCAGCCGTGTCGGTAAGACGCGCACCCCAAAACGCCACCGTTTGGGCTGCACCTCAGGCGACTGACAAGGGCTTGGTGAAGGGGCTGGGAATCGAACCCATGACCGTCCGCTTATAAGGCGAACGTGTAGCCAACTACGCTACGGGACCCCCCCTTCAGCAATTAACTTTCTGGGCTTCGTTTTGATTATTTTGCAGTATTTTTTTTAAAATATATTAGTCTGGAATTTAGCTTAGAAATCACTTTATGGCAATACAGATTTGGTTCCCTCGAAGTTAAAGTTAGTACACTCTGGACGGATTTCGAAACAAGAAGGTTTGATTTTAACTATACTCTCAGCAAGCTCTGACTAGTTCATATCAAAACGTAAATTAATTAACGTTGTCCGTAAACCTATGTCTAATTCGAGGAGTGTGCAAATCATAATAATTAGAAAATGTGTATTTGATAAGATTCGTCAGAAATACCACCTGGTATCAGTATATTTGACGTTATTCTATTTTCTTCTTCGAGATCTAAATCGTTGAAAATGGGCTCTCATGAAACATCACCGGAAATTGTGAAACAGCTCCTAGTTCTGAAAAAAGATAATTACGTTCTTTGATGATTAATGTACAAAATATTTTGTATTTATATTACGTTCAGCATGAACAGTTCGTATGCCAACGTTAAATAAATATTTAAATGTTTACAACTGTTATTAAAGAAAAATATAGTACCAGCAAAAAACTTCTATTGCTAATTTTTCATAAATGGTAGTAATAGTAGGACTACATCCAAGGAATTCGTGGCGTATGTTAAATTGAGCGCAAAATCATACAGTTGAACAAATAAAAGTAGGTCGTTTGAGAATTACGGCAAGTTTCTGCAACCAAATTCCCCTCCGTTTCATTCTTTACAACCCAAACATTCTCTCCGAGATAAAATCTCGGTGGGATGTGGAGGGAGTGGGAAAATAAACCGATTTTTCTATATATTTTAAATGTTTTACAATAATTCAGACATTTTTTAGGTTGTTTGTTGGTTAAATCGGGTCAGACCCTACCATATATTACTCTCTGGGATATAGAAAGTTTATGCGAAAATAAATATTGTACATAGATACAAAATTAAACTGAAAAAAATCAAATTTTGGGAATAAAAGCACATTTTATACAAAAAAGGCATTGTATCTCAGAATCAAAAGCCTTTTCAAAGATGGTTTCTTCGCAAGAGTTGCTCATAATAACTTTGCAGAAGACACCATCATCCTGTCATGCTCATATAAAAAGTTAGCTGAAGCGCCGCCCTAGCGGTAGAGTTCCGAACTATAGTTTTATCATCATATGAAGGCCTACTTATCAAGCAACAACTTTGTGGAAGACACCAAACTTCTATGAGGCAACCCTAAGGAGTTATTTATTAATGCCATGATTTCATGATATCCGACCACAGTGCGGTGGTAGAAGCTACAACTCAATTGAAAAGATTACCAGCTTCAACGCTTTCTGCTTTTATTACGCTTCATCCCGCATCCCATTTCGGAGGATCTATTGACCATGCGACCACGCCGGACACACGCTGGCATCATCAAATGCATCCCAGCTAGTACTGAGTACAAGCTGTTTACAACGTATTAAGGCAAAACCACACGTGCCTTGGTTATGCTTTTAAAAATAAATTTTGATTATATTTCTGTGAAAAATGTACATAGAGATAATTAAAGACGAAAAATAATATGTATATATATACATAGAGATATGGACATGTTTACTAATTAATTTCAGTTATATTTACTATGTTTTTACACAATAAATGCTAAATGGGCAATATCTACACTAGTAGAATTGCTTCCATAGAACAAATATCATGAGTATTTTTGAATATTGCTCCTGAATTCACTTTGAGCTCGAAATCGAAATCGAAAAAAATGCAACCAGGATGTGACCCAATAGTTGGGAACTGCACTGCGCATCAGATAGATAGTGGAACGCTTGAATGGACACTGGACACTAGCACCATTCGAGTAAACGAAGAGAAAAAACCACGCGGCGGGAGTTCATCAGCTGAAGGTTAACGATCAATTATGACCGTGAGAGATGGGCAACAAGCCTTAGTTGTCGGACCGGATCCGATCGGGCGCATACTATAATGGGCGTCCCAGTTCGCGTACGCTGAGGGCCTACCCAGCGTGCACCAAGTTATCCTGAAGGACATTTCACTAATTAATTGGTGATAAAGTTTTATTCCCGGATGCGGCGTAGTTTTCCACCCGACTGCAGTCGATTCCCGCCGGCTTGTAATGGTTATGGTTATAGCTATGTGTGTGCGGGGGCATTATGAGCGGAAAATGCAAATTACGGAAGGCAGCAAAATGCGGGTTTTTGATCCTTTCTACGTTCAGTTTTCCGTTTAAATTATGAGAATCATATTGCTCGTAGCAGATGATTGAGTTTTACTTGTAGTCATATGATGCTGTGCTAGTTGCAAATTTTCATCGTACATTTATCAGTAGACACGCTAATCATACTGGATTTATTCAGCATGCATGTTTGATGAGATATTGTTTGGGTAAATCCTGGATGACATGGAACACAACAAGGATAATGAAATGCGTTGGAAACCCAAACATCAGCGATAATAGTCTTCCTAATTAATTGAAGGTGTTTTGACAAAATATTTGAGTAAGATATGCTCATACTCACATAGAGATCTTGTGCTTAATTTTGAGTTTATGCTTCCCGAGGCTGGGTCTATAATTTTCAAATCCGTTCTATTAAAGTATTACAATTTCGTGTACTAACGGATGGCGTCGATACAAACGCGCCACCCCGAGTTCAAAACACAACACCCTGAAAAGGTAAACCACAAGCACTTAAACTGGCACAATAATCAAGCATCGATTAAGGAAAAGTCCTATTCTCGTTCCTATCAAAGCGAAGTATTATTTATTTGCTCAGACTAAGGCCGGAGTGGCCTGTGCAATACATAGGACTGTACTGGAAAAGTTCGTGATCGTCATAAGACAGAGAGCAAAGCGCCTTTTTTTTTTTTTTTTTTCAGGTGACCAAATGAAAGAATCGTAGGTTGTTTGATCAATTTCGCCTTAAAGGCAGTCAAAAAAGGATGTTGTGCTTTATTTTAAAATTAAAATATCTAGGTTATTTTAATAGATATATCAAGCCACGATGCGTCTCCGAATCTCTCTGCTGGTATCATTTTCGGCAGTCACCAGTGCCAGTGAGTCCAAGTACAAGAATACTTCAACCACCTCGATTTCGACACGACCGATGCAATCTCGCGGTGGGTGGCTCACATTGTCTTCTCTTGAGCCTCATCCTATCATGTATTTCGTCTTCGTCGTGAGGATGACTAGTCCAAACCGGTTAGCTTCGCTCTTCATCATAAGCGAAGAAAGCTGATGGAATGTTACATACACTAAAGTTTGGCAATTTTGACGTGTAATAAGCCAACCTCCTGGTCCTGGTTGGTTAAAGCATCGATATACCTATCCTTCTTTTGTTCGGTTGGAACTACTGCGCCTCTTCAGATTCAGATTGCGTTTGGAATTTCGGAATCTCACCTTTACACAGAGCTCTAATCAGTCAGAGGGTTTAGCAGATCCACTAAATTCGTATCCGCTTCTTTCCCAATTAATTAGCGCTCTGGAGATGGAGATTCATGTCGTCGGCTTCGAAACCATCCCAAGATTGAGCTACGTTTTTATAATTTACTCCATTGACTTTATCCAAAAGGTTCGAAAGGTGGGTTATCTAAAAACAAAATATAGTCGTTCCAGACTCTTCCGACCATCACTCATAAGTATTAACAAGAATAGTAAGAACTAGAGCACAGTGTGGTAGATCTTACTCTGTAATGTACCACGAAAAGGTGTCTACCCATCATTATGGGATATCTTTCCCTAACGTATTGTAGAGCCCCATAATCGTCGGTCTCGGGCGATGTTTCTCCAGTTTTCTCAAACTTTTAAGGTCCCCAGGTTCGATTCCACCGCTTACAATCAGCATGTTCGTGGTTTTCCACGTAGTAACCGTCTTCTATCCGGTTCTCTGTTGAATACACAGGATTCTGTTTTTACACGATTTTTTTTCGCTCGTATTTTTGATCATGTGACTTCAATTTGCCACCAAACTCTTCGCAACATGTTTCAAAAAATCCAGAATAAATCGAAGAAACATCACATGATAATTAATATGCGTTAAACATTTAGGATGAGTGAAAAATTGAGAAAATGTAAGTCGTGTGAAAACAAAATCCAATTTATTGTTTTCCTTATTCTTTCTTCCGACATTCGAACTAAGTGACAAGCCTACTGGAATCCGCCATATTATAAACGATTTATCATATTTTCTTCTTCGTACACTCGATGCAGCTCGTGATTCATGCGGCTGTGCCACAAATCATTTCATAGTTGTTAAGAACATTATTTTGAGCTTTTTAGTGGAATGTTTTCACTTGTCATAAGACGAGTTTGTACAATCCCATTGAATTTCACCACTTAATTGTATCTTGACACACATTTAAGTGGTGAAATTCAATGGGATTGTACAAACTCGTCTTATGACAAGCATTTCATAGTTTCCGACCGAGAATTGAAATTCGCTCGATAACCCCCAAGGGTTACCATTCCATTTCTTTTAACGTTCATGCTTCATGTCCATAAAGGGCCACTGATAGAATCAGAGTAAATTTCGTTTCAGCTGCATGTTGCGGAACCTAAGCTGGTTTCGCAAGCAGTTGAAAGCCCTATTTACAGCAGCAACACGTCCTTTCACTTCACGGGAATCGTCATTCTCACATGTAACAAGCGAGCCAAGGTAAACAAATTCTTTAACAACTTCAAACGCATCTCACCAATCAAGCACTACCTCACCAACACCACAAGGTGTACCTCTATCTCTACCTGCAACAATATACTTTGTCTTGGCAGAGTTAATGTTTATGCCTATCCTCGCCGTCTCCCTCTTCAGTGAGGCAAAAGCCTGCACTACTGACTTGCGATGAAACCCAATGAGGCATCGTTCGTCATCCAGATGTTGTCCGCAAAGACCAGGAGCATATGCAACCGTGTGAAGATAGTGCCGTTACTCTCTTCATTTCCCCCTCGAAATCAATGGTGTACAATAAATTCGAGTGCATTAACCTCCTTCAAACCCTACCTGGTATTCGCCGATGAAGGGCTCCTCAAGCGGTCTCAGTCTGTTAACGGTTTCGTCGTATTTCAATATAAATTTTGGACATAGTGCTTCAAAAACGGATGCAAACCATGAAAAAGTAGAAATATGGGGGAAAATAATTTCTTGAGATCTTCTAGGGCCTCCAAACCTTCCTTGAGTTCAGATCTTGATGATCTACATAAACAACAAAGCGTTTTACGGGAGACATAATTAAACTATTTTTATCAAATTACAGTGTTACCAGAACATCAACAATTCTCCAACCTGTTTTTGAGTTCAGATCTTGGAGGTCTACAAGATCAATAGAGTAATTCAAAAGTTCCCGAGCTTGTGTGTTAGTTGGGGAAGCCTTATGGTCCCATAAAATCATTACACACATTACCATAAATAATCATTCCCAGAGTATCTACGGTACTCCAAACTATTCTTGAGTTCAGATCTTGGAAGTCTACAAGACCAACACAGTGATTGATACGTTCCTGAGCTTGTGTGTTAATTGGAGCGACCCCATGGGACATCATTACACCAGTACACAACTACGGTACCATACATGAGTTAAGATATTGCTGGTGTTGTAAACGTGGCCGGACTAGCACCCAAAAGGATGCCAGTCCGCGGTGGCTGTGATATACATTAACGTACACGTCAATGGTTCTGGTGAGACTAATCTTTATTATTATGAAAACGACTTAACCTAAACTCATGAATACGATTGCTTACCCTCAAGTGGGTAGCGATCGTTCTCTCTGTTTTCTCATTTCCATGTTTCTTCACAGGATCAACTGAATGCCGTTGGTCCTTGCAATGTTGGTGATGTAATAAAAGTTTATTACATCTTTTTGAAAAGAAACATGGAAATAATCTATTCAGGCAGATAGACATGTGGTGATGCTCAATCTAGTTCTTCCAGCTCACCACACTGGTCTAGAAGACCTAAAGACTGATTCATAGGTTCTGAAGCTTGTTTGTTAGTTGGAGAAGCATCATGGAACATCATTACACCATTATACAAAAATCACAGTATTCCCAGAACGCAACTCCAGAATTCTATAACAGAGTGCATTCTGGGAATGTTGTATTTTGTATATACTGGTATAATGATGTCCCATGGTGCTTCCCCAACTAACACACAAGCTCGGGATCCTATAAATTACTTTGTTAATCTTGTAGACCTCCAACATCTGAACTCAAGAATAGTTTGGAGTATCGTTGATGTTCTGGTAGCACTGCGATTTTATCAAAATAGTTTAATTATGTCTCAAGTACTATTTCCAACTTCAAATTAGGATTGAGGCCCCGTAAAACGCTTTGTTGTTGTTTCGACATGAATGCACTCCAGCAGTGTGAAATGTCATTAATAAAAACAAACAAACAAACAAGCTTTGTTGTTTATGTAGATCAGCGGTTCTCAACGTGGGGTACATGTACTCCTGGGAGTACCTTCGCTGGCCCCAGGGGGTACCTCGAACAAAAGATCGCAATGGCGTGGCTCGGAACCCTCCTTTTAAGAACCTTGGAAGTTTCATTTCAAGTGGCCCGAAAGGAGGTTTCATTTCAAGGTTCGAAAGCAACAATTCAAGAGGTTAAGAAGCTTTCTTTCAAGATGCCCGCAAGCCTCCTTTCATGAGGTTTGCACACTTATTTTCTTTAAGAGGACCGAAAACCTCCTTTTTCAAGAGACCCGGAAGTCTCCTTTTTCAAGAGGCCTGGAAGCCTCCTTTTAAGAGGCCCGGAAGCCTCCTTTCAAGAGACCCGGAAGTCTCCTTTCAAAAGGCTCGGAAACCTCATTTCAAGAGGCCCGGAAGCCTTCTTTCAAGAGGCCGGGAAGCCTTCTTTCAAGAGGCCCGGAAGCCTTCTTTCAAAAGGCCCGGAAAACTCCTTTAAGAAGGCCCGGAAGCCACCTTTCAAGAGGCCCGGAAGCCTCCTTTTAAGAGGCCCGGAAGCCTCCTTTCAAGAGGCCCGGAAGCCTCCTTTCATGTGCTGGTAACACTGCGATTTTATCAAAATAGTTTAATTATGATTCAAGTACTATTTCCAACTGAAAATTAGGATTGAGGCCCCGTCAAACGCTTTGTTGTTCATTTAGATCAGCGGATCTCAACCTGGGGTACATGTATCCAGGGGGTATCTCGAACAAAAGTGCGTAATGCCGTGGCTTTGAAACCTCCTTTCAAGATGCCCGGAAGCCTCCTTTCAAGAGGCCCGGAAGCCTCCTTTCAAGAGGCCCGGAAGCCTCCTTTCAAGAGGCCCGGAAGCCTCCTTTCAAGAGGCCCGGAAGCCTCCTTTCAAGAGGCCCGGAAGCCTCCTTTCAAGAGGCCCGGAAGCCTCCTTTCAAGAGGCCTGAAGCCTCCTTTCAAGAGGCCGGAAGCCTCCTTTCAAGAGGCCCGGAAGCCTCCTTTCAAGAGGCCCGGAAGCCTCCTTTCAAGAGGCCCGGAAGCCTCCTTTCAAGAGGCCCGGAAGCCTCCTTTCAAGAGGCCCGGAAGCCTCCTTTCAAGAGCCCCGGAAGCCTCCTTTCAAGAGGCCCGGAAGCCTCCTTTCAAGAGGCTCGGAAGCATCCTTTCAAAAGGCCCGGAAGCCTCCTTTCAAGAGGCCTGGAAGCCTCCTTTCAAGAGCCCCGGAAGCCTTTTTTCAAGGGCCCCGGAAGCCTCCTTTCAAGAGGCCTGGAAGCCTCCCTTTCAAGAGGCCCAGGCCTCCTTTCAAGAGGCCCGGAAGCCTCCTTTCAAGAGGCCCAGGAAGCCTCCTTTCAAGAGGCCTGGAAGCCTCCTTTCAAGAGGCCAAGCCTCCTTTCAAGAGGCCTGGAAGCCTCCTTTCAAGAGGCCCGGAAGCCTCCTTTCAAGAGGCCCGAAGCCTCCCTTTCAAGAGGCCCGAAGCCTCCTTTCAAGAGGCCCAGGCCTCCTTTCAAGAGGCCCGGAAGCCTCCTTTCAAGAGGCCCTGAAGCCTCCTTTCAAGAGGCCCGGAAGCCTCCTTTCAAGAGGCCCGGAAGCCTCCTTTCAAGAGGCCCAAGCCTCCTTTCAAGAGGCCTGGAAGCCTCCTTTCAAGAGGCCCGGAAGCCTCCTTCAAGAGGCCCGAGAGCCTCCTTTCAAGAGGCCCGAAGCCCTCCTTTCAAGAGGCCCTGAAGCCTCCTTTCAAGAGGCCCAGCCTCCTCCTTCAAGAGGCCCGGAAGCCTCCTTTCAAGAGGCCCAAGCCTCCTTTCAAGAGGCCCGAAGCCTCCTTTCAAGAGGCCCGGAAGCCTCCTTTCAAGAGGCCCGAAGCCTCCTTTCAAGAGGCCCGGAAGCCTCCTTTCAAGAGGCCCTGAAGCCTCCTTTCAAGAGGCCCTGAAGCCTCCTTTCAAGAGGCCCGAAGCCTCCTTTCAAGAGGCCCGGAAGCCTCCTTTCAAGAGGCCCGAAGCCTCCTTTCAAGAGGCCCGAAGCCTCCTTTCAAGAGGCCCGAAGCCTCCTTTCAAGAGGCCCGGAAGCCTCCTTTCAAGAGGCCTGGAAGCCTCCTTTCAAGAGGCCCGGAAGCCTCCTTTCAAGAGGCCCGGAAGCCTCCTTTCAAGAGGCCCGAAGCCTCCTTTCAAGAGGCCCGGAAGCCTCCTTTCAAGAGGCCCGGAAGCCTCCTTTCAAGAGACCCGCAAGCCACCTTCCATGAGCCCCGGAAGCCTCCTTTCAAGAGGCCCAAGCCCTCCTTTCAAGAGGCCCGGAAGCCTCCTTTCAAGAGGCCCAGGCCTCCTTTCAAGAGGCCCGGAAGCCTCCTTTCAAGAGGCCCAAGCCTCCTTTCAAGAGGCCCGGAAGCCTCCTTTCAAGAGGCCCTGGAGCCTCCTTTCAAGAGGCCCGGAAGCCACCTTCCAAGAGGCTCGGAAGCCTTCCTTTAAGAGCCTCGGCAGCCTCCTTTCAAGAGGCCCAGGCCTCCTTTCAAGAGGCCCGGCAGCCTCCTTTCAAGAGGCCCGGAAGTCTCCTTTCAAGAGGCCCGGAAGCCTCCTTTCAAGAGGCCCGGAAGCCTCCTTTCAAGAGGCCCGGAAGCCTCCTTTCAAGAGGCCCGGAAGCCTCCTTTCAAGAGGCCCGGAAGCCTCCTTTCAAGAGGCTCTGAAGCCTCCTTTCAAGAGGCTCTGAAGCCTGCTTTCAAGGGTCCCGGAAGCCTTCTTGCAAGAGGCCCAAGCCTCCTTTCAAGAAGCCCGGAAGCCTCCTTTCAAGGGCCCGAAGCCTCCTTTCAAGAGGCCCGGAAGCCTCCTTTCAAGAGGCCCAAGCCTCCTTTCAAGAGGCCCGGAAGCCTCCTTTCAAGAGGCCCGGAAGCCTCCTTCAAGAGGCCCGGAAGCCTCCTTTCAAGAGGCCCAGGCCTCCTTTCAAGAGGCCCTGGAAGCCTCCTTTCAAGAGGCCCGGAAGCCTCCTTTCAAGAGGCCCGAAGCCTCCTTTCAAGAGGCCCGGAAGCCTCCTTTCAAGAGGCCCGGAAGCCTCCTTTCAAGAGGCCCGGAAGCCTCCTTTCAAGAGGCCCGAAGCCTCCTTTCAAGAGGCCCGGAAGCCTCCCTTTCAAGAGGCCCGGAAGCCTCCTTTCAAGAGGCCCGGAAGCCTCCTTTCAAGAGGCCCGGAAGCCTCCTTTCAAGAGGCCCTGAAGCCTCCTTTCAAGAGGCCTGGAAGCCTCCTTTCAAGAGGCCCGGAAGCCTCCTTTCAAGAGGCCCGAAGCCTCCTTTCAAGAGGCCCGTAAGCCTCCTTTCAAGAGGCCCGAAGCCTCCTTCAAGAGGCCCGGAAGCCTCCTTTCAAGAGGCCCGAAGCCTCCTTTCAAGAGGCCCGAAGCCTCCTTTCAAGAGGCCCGAAGCCTCCTTTCAAGAGGCCCGGAAGCCTCCTTTCAAGAGGCCCGAAGCCTCCTTCAAGAGGCCCGGAAGCCTCCTTTCAAGAGGCCCGGAAGCCTCCTTTCAAGAGGCCCGGAAGCCTCCTTTCAAGAGGCCGGAAGCCTCCTTTCAAGAGGCCCGAAGCCTCCTTTCAAGAGGCCCGAAGCCTCCTTTCAAGAGGCCCGGAAGCCTCCTTTCAAGAGGCCCGGAAGCCTCCTTTCAAGAGGCCCGGAAGCCTCCTTTCAAGAGGCCCGGAAGCCTCCTTTCAAGAGGCCCGGAAGCCTCCTTTCAAGAGGCCCGGAAGCCTCCTTTCAAGAGGCCCGGAAGCCTCCTTTCAAGAGGCCCGGAAGCCTCCTTTCAAGAGGCCCGGAAGCCTTCTTTCAAGAGGCCCGGAAGCCTCCTTTCAAGAGGCCCGGAAGCCTCCTTTCAAGAGGCTGTTATAAGTTATGTTTATTTTCATTCACAGAAAAAATGAGGGGTTCCTCAATTAATGCAAAAGCTCCAAGGGGTACATCTCAAGAAAAAGATTGAGAACCACTGATGTACATCATCAAGATCTGAGCTCAAGAAAGGTTTGGAAGCCCAAGAAAATTCCAAAAAAATATGTTCACCCGTATTTCTACTTTTTCATGGTATGCATCCGTTTTTGAAGCAGTATGTCCAAAATTGAAACGGAACACCTAGTCTTAGAGATGAATGCATGTATTAGATAATTAGCAAAAAAAAAAACTAGTTTAAAAAAATCTTTTTCGATGACGTCAATATTCTTATCTCAACTTCTTCTTAACGTCTTAACGTCACCCGTAAAGTTATTTATTCATACTTCAGAAGAGTCCACAATCAGTTAACACATGCTAAAGCGACCCCAGAGTATCTAATCCTAATTGATAGCCGGTGCCTGTAATAATAATTGATCTATGTATCAAACCTCCACCTCAGCATTCAATTACCATGATGGCCTGGTAGCGTAGCGTTCGAATTTGAATCGCAGCTTTCAAAACCAACTATCAACATCGTTGTCTATGTCATCCAAATCATCTGCCATATTAGGATTGATATGACGAACGCTCACCGTAGCTGGCGTTGATTGTTGCAGGATAGAATGCAAAACTGAATGAATGAATCCATCAATACGACAGTATGATGCGTCACCCTACTCAAACCACTATTCATAAACATTTCCCGTGCTTGAAGTAGCATCGTTCGGTACCCAATGAAACACGACAAATTAATCAAATTATAGTTCCGTCCATTACCCAAAATCACATTACAAACCCATCGATGGCACTAAAATGGTATCCGGGCTCTTGTTGGTCGGAATTGAGCAACACTGACCTACATATACCCATGTTGAACGATGCGAACGGCTAACTGCTAGTTCGAAGTCCTGGTTTACTTAACCACCAAACTCACCACAGACGGGAGTGGGGAAAGTGAACGAACCCCCTTCGTGCCCGGCAGTGGATTGAATTCCACCCTTAGCATAAATATTGCTTCATTAGGAAAGTTCTTAATTAAAGGCATCCATCAATCTAAACCGACCGCATCCCCGCCCAACACTTCACCGGTTGTGTCTGCTTATGCGATTAATTCGAATTTCGATCATTACTGGCATCTGCACAGCGACCTTACTTGTTGGGGTTGATGTAATTTAATCGGATCTGTGAGAAACGTTGCAATGAACTGTAGCTTAAAGCAGAATATCATGTAATTATTCTACGAACTGATACTGATAATGTTTTCCCAATTGCTCCCTTACTATGCCAAAAGTGAACCGCAAAATGCCTCACAGTAATCGTGGTTCAGTTCAGTTCGCCGTATATACTAACTGTGCGTTCTGTTTTTATCACAACACTTGAAAATTCTGTTCATGTGCAGCCTTACGAATAGTTCCGTTACTGAAAACTGTGTCCGGTTATTTCAAAACCGCGGCGGTACTTCTGCCATAATTTACCTGCAATTACACTCACCTATTGTAAGGTCGAAATTATGCACGTGCAGGGTTTCCACCGAGCACCTTTAGCCCTCGACAGAAGAGTATACGTACGGTTCCTCTCTAGCTCTTGAGAGTTGAAACAATGCAACCACTGGAGAAAATTATTCGTTCATTTTTTCCTAGAAACTCTCGGTACGCAGCATCAGGGAAGCCAAGAACATCCAACTCGTAATTAGAATGGAGGGCGGACAAAACCAAACCCTTAAGTGAGGCTGCTGCTGCTGCCATTGACGTTGTTGTTTGATACTGGCAAGAATACCAGAAGATTACAGCTGCTTCACCGCACTACCCAGAGGTAGTTAGTGAATGGTTCGAAGATTACCCCACCACGAACAAGTTGCTCTACGATGTTGTCAGAGGAAAGTGGTCTCACGAGACGATGTAGTTGACTGGATGGTGCTTTCTTTTGGTCTTTGTTGGCGAGGTAGCAATATCGTTATTTGGTGGAGTACTATTACTTAGCAAACCGGGGCTAAATTATAAGTTCAAATGGTACTCGTTACACTGCTTATTGTTTTAACCTTTAAAAGCGATGAGTTTATGGGAAACATGAATACTAATATATAAGTAGGACGTTTTATAATAAACAACCACTACAATTTAAAGGACTTGGATTCCTCCTTTTAAAGTATGTGTCGAATACCTTTTATTTATCAACCCAATTATGCTGTCGTTAATTATGTCTCGAAAGACCAGACCTTGGTTTTGTTAATGTTTAAAAAACCTGGAAATCAGTTAATCTAGATGAACTTATTTCAGACTTCTATATTCATCAATCGCAACCATCATGACCAGTGCTGAAGTAATCCAAAAACTCCGGTTCCAAGAAACAACATCAAAGGCCAAAAATTAGATTTGCTGGATTAGCCCAAAGGCAATTATCATTCGATTTCAAATCCATCTCAAGAAAAGAAAAAGCGACTTCTTTTAATCCGAAGACTAAACACCCCCCGTCTTAGCTACTGGAGTGTATAACCAGAATCAAACCGACGTAATTGGAGATATTTGGCAGGTTTTCCTTTGATTGGAAACCTCCTTTTTGTAGAATTGTTTATCCGCCACTGATCAGCAAGTGGACCGTGAAACAGCCGGTACCCTTCAGTGTTCAATTCGAAAAAAGTCTGGTTGGATAAGTAATCAATGCACATTAGGATAATTAATGTTCATCGGGATACTTGATACTTATTGTAAAACTATCAAGAACGGCTTGAGTTGTGTCTTTGGATTATTTATGAAAAAAGTCCTTTATGTCAAATATTATCGCTATGGACCTGCACTAGATACCGTCCAATGTCTAAATGAGTGTGATTCTATTTTCTACCAAACGCGGCAACTAAAAGCATACCCCCAAACTACCATTTTGCCTAAAAATATCAAAGCTCAACCGACCGCATGCCAGGCCATTCCGTAACGAACGCTTTTGAACTTTCAACTGCAATTTAACAAACTAGGAGATTGCACTTACTTGCCAGTTGTCCATTACGTGGGCTACAGTCGGCGAAGGATGGCCCCTGGGCGGCGGGCGGCGCTGTCTGATGACAGTGATGATGGTGGTGATGGTGATGATGATGATGGTGCGGTAGACAGCCGGACGACGATGGGGGCCTCGGCTGCTGTTGCAGCTGCAGGGGTGATTGCTGCTGCACTGGTGATTGCCGCTGCAGTGGTTGCGATTGGGTCCCGGCGGACGAGCATGCACCGTAGCCGGAGGCGGAACCTTGACACGTGGCGTCGTAGCAGGGTGACTGTTCACGTGGAGCTACCGCGGCTAGATCATCTTTGGTAAATTTGTTCTCGGGCGAACTAGCCACTGCAAGAGAGCGGGAAAAATAGAAACGAGGAAAACAAACGATGAAAACAACGTAACGATGCGTGTCACATTCATTGTGGGTGGGAAGGTGGTGGCTTCGAATGATACGGTCACTGGTTGAGAAAAACGTTTTTCCTTCCGTTCAAGTGGCTCGAGAAAAGAAGGTGGGGTAGGTGCGATTAAATTTAATAGGTTGTGCTGAAGACAACATTCAGTGTTATTTTTAGAGCATAGTGATTTTTGTCAAGCAAGTTATTTGATCTGGATAATGGCTTGTTATACATTTAATTCTTATATCGCGATCAAATTGCAAAAACTAATATATACAATAATTGGAGATGTTCACGATTATGGTCGTTTTGAATGGACAGATCATAGACATCTCATTCGAAAATAGGTTGAATTGGAATCCTGATCTCAAGTTTGGCGAAAAGTTCTATTTCAGTACATTAAATTATACCCTGCACATAAGATAGTTTATATTATTTATAAAAAAAATCATTTAATACCAAAATACAGACATCTTCTACTTCTTCTTTTTGGCATTACATCCCCACACTGGGACAGAGCCGCCTCACAGCTTAGTGTTCATTAAGCACTTCCACAGTTATTAACTGCGAGGTTTCTAAGCCAGGTTACCATTTTTGCATTCGTATATCATGAGGCTAGCACGATGATACTTCTATGCCCAGGAAAGTCGAGACAATTTCCAATCCGAAAATTGCCTAGACCGGCACCGGGAATCGAACTCAGCCACCCTCAGCATGGTCTTGCTTTGTAGCCGCGCGTCTTTCCGCACGGCTAAGGAGGGCCTACAGACATGTAGATTTTCATTTCAGGCCACGTTTCTTCTTCTTCAATGTCTCTACATTTCAACTGTAACTTGGCTTGTTTTTCAACTTAGTATTCTTTAAGTATTTTGTGTCTTATGTGGCAAGTACATCGGATACACTATGCCCAGGGAGCTGAGAATATTTCCCACCCGAAAACATCCCAGACCAGACCGAGAATCGATCTCGCCATCTATGGATTGGCAATCCTACGCTTTTGCCTGCAAGGCCACCTATATTCAACACAAGTTCTCCGTATGAAATGTCCTCAAATAAGTTAAAGCAACTCCAGTAATATTTAGGTTTCATACTGGTTTTATGAAGGTCATGAAGAGCAAATTATGGTTTTGAAGATTGTTATAAAACTAAAAATGTTACTTGGGAATGGTTTTGAAAATTCTGTTTGAACATGACCTGAACATGAACAGCGTGAGTGAAGTGAAGGTGTCTAAAAATGTTCGTAAATATAAAGCGTCCCTCAAACCCATGCGACGCGACTGTTGCCGTCGTTGAACGACTGCGATTCAAAGTCACGTTAGTATGGAAGCGTCAATGGAACCTTGACGAGCATGCAGCGAAACGGCGATGGATTTGCGGCGACAGTCATCCCGCGACCGCGAGCTTTTGTGGGAGCCTTGAACCAACAGATGGAGACGCATGGTAATTCAACCATTTATGGCATCTTTCACTTAAGGCAGAGGTGTGCTCCGATCCGCAAATCGTCGGCAGCGCACCACATTTCCACTGAAATATCTTCCTGTTTATTTACACGGAAAATTCCTCCGAAATCCATCGGGATTTTGATTTTCTATGGGATATTCTTCCAAATTTCTTTTAAAATATCAAAAAAAAAAAAAAAATTCGTAGAAAACTGGAGGAATTTGCTGTGGAAGGCTTGAGAAGTATCTCAGAAATTCGAGGAAAAAAAATCGTAGGATTTTTTGGAGCAAATTTATAAAAAAAATACCTTCTTTACCCAAATCCCAAACAAACTTATATTCCGAACATTCGTTCCATGGAGATTTATCTGATACGTTTCACTTTTATTGTATAAATAAGCGAATTCACTCGACAAGCATACATATTAAGGACATTATAATTGTCCCACAATGAGATAAAGTTGAAAATTTGCATTTTAGTGCTTTTAAGGTGGTGTTCGGGATTTGAATCAAAGTATTCGGAATTCGAGACAATTTTTACTACGCGTGTTTGGCATTTGAGACAAAGTTTGGTAGAATAAAATCAAACGGGTTGTAAATATTCGGCAGCACTGGATGAAGGTGATGTTTT
This sequence comes from Armigeres subalbatus, assembly GCF_024139115.2. Taxonomy (NCBI): domain Eukaryota; kingdom Metazoa; phylum Arthropoda; class Insecta; order Diptera; family Culicidae; genus Armigeres; species Armigeres subalbatus. Next base: position 311,231,094 of record NC_085140.1, read on the forward strand.
TTATATCATTTTTTGCCTTTCTCGTATACTAAGTATACGTAAAGGCTATATGTTCACTCCAAAAACAAACTTTTTATAGAAGGCTCGGAGACCCATAGTGTTATATACCAATCGACTCAGCTCGACGAATTGAGGTGATGTCTGTGTGTGTGTGTGTGTGTGTGTGTGTGTGTGTGTGTGTGTGTGTGTGTGTGTGTGTGTGTGTGTGTGTGTGTGTGTGTGTGTGTGTGTGTGTGTGTGTGTGTGTGTGTATGTGTATGTGCGCACCAAAAGAGCAAAAAGTTTAGCTCACTTTTTTGCACTTACCCTCAACCAATTTACTCGCAACAGGTTGCATTCGACGCAGTATACTGCCCCATTGTTTCCTATTGAAAAATGGCCGATTTGGACTATGGGCTTAAAAGTTATGGCCAAAATACTTTTTTTCATAAAAAAGCGCGTAAAAAAGTCTAGCTCACTTTTAATGCACTTACCCTAAACGGATTACCTCACAGCAGGCTGCATTCGACGCAGTATCTTGCTCCATTGTTTCCTATTAGAAATTGGACGGATCGGAGAATGGGCTTGGTAGTTATGGCCAAAATACTTTTTCTCATAAAAAAGCGCGTAAAAAAGTCTAGCTCATTTTTAATGCACTTACCCTAAACGGATTCCATCACAACAGGCTGCATTCGACGCAGTATACTGCCCCATTGTTTCCTATTGAACATTGGACGGATCGGACAATGGGCTTGGTAGTTGTGGCCAAAATACTTTTTCTCAGAAAAAAGCGCGTAAAAAAATCTAGCTCACTTTTAATGCACTTACCCTGAACCGATTTCCTCGCAACAGGTTGCATTAGACGCAGAATCTTGTCTCATTATTTCCTATTGAAAATTGGCCCGATCGGACTATTTTTTACTACTATTTTTTTACCGTACGAGAAAGGCATCATCACCGCTAGGTGGAATAATCTGGGTTTTTTATTTTCTTCCTGCTTTGAAATCAACCTCACATTCCCGGAGAGGCAGAAAAGCAAACAACAGAACTCACATCACCCACTGCACCGTGAAGATGAAATTTACCACAGCAAAATGTACACATTCACCCAGCAAATTGAAAAAAAAATCACCACGCGTTTAAATGGGCCACTCACAGTCATACGGTAAGGCGCGAACTGAGCAGCCGGTCAGAGCGACTTGTGAGTGGCTGAATGCGAAATTGAATGGTCGGTGTTGGAAATGATTTTTCGGCTGCACCCAGTCGCACTCACCACGGCGGCGATGAAGGCGACTGCAGATTATACTGAGATCCATGTTTTTCACTACATTGACTGTGAAATATTTCTACCCTGGTTACAATCAATAAAATATGAATATTAAGCGCTTATATGAAACTTCTATTCTTGCGCTATCCGATGGAAGCATTTTTTTTAAATTTAATCTTTATTTGAAAGGCTCATTCGCCATAGGCATCACGGAGCCGAAATGCTACATTTTCCCCTCCCCCCTTTTATATTCATCTTCATTTATTGACACAGTAATATTATCTCCTAGTGAAGATCAAAATTTGTTTAATTTGTTATAGAAACACTGCTCTGGGCAGACTTTCTTCTCTTCATTACCTCTACGAGTCGAAAGCCGTCGCTTTGCTGTGCCAGTTGCATCGTTTGCATTATTGGATGGCAGAGAAATCGAGCTGGATGATGAATCGTCGTCAAAAGAATCGAAGTTGTTGTGTTTCCCTGTCCTCTTTTTATCTTCTTCAGCAATATATCGTTGGACTTTGACTATTATATCACCGAACTCGTCGGATCAGGATGGTGTTTTTTCGCTGAGTAGTGGAGGATATTCTTGTTGATAATCAGCTTCAGTCGATCGTGCGGGAGCTGTGGTTGCTGTTTCGATGACTGCAGCAACAGCTTCCAAACATTTTTATTTCAGATGCGCTGCTTTGCCGCATACCCTACACTCTTAGAAAAACGTACCTTATATTAGGTACTTTTCACTCAAATCGAGAGCTTAGCGTGGGAACCCAAAATTAGGTATTTTTTTTTCCTAAAATTAGTTAAATTTAACTAATATTCAGTAATTTTTACTGAATTTTAAGTAAAAACTAACCAAAAGTTAGGTAAATTTTACTTAACTTTTGTGAACATGACATTACTTAACGTTGGGTTCCCACACTTTAATGCCCTTGTTGAGTAGTTTTTGGTCCTCATTTTATGACAACAAAGAGATGTGGGAGGGAGATGCAAGGGAAAAAAAGTACCTAAAATTAGGTACTTTTTCCTGACCGTGTACATGATGGTTTCTGTCCATTGTAGGTGCACAAGCTCTGGTGATTGCTAATCGTGATGTAGGATGGAATCGGGTTTCGTAGCCTTATGTGTACGACACGCACACCGTTGTATATACCGGGGAAGTAATGTTTCCATCTCTCTTTGGTCACCGAAGTCACTGTTCCGAACTGCTGCATGTAGGCATGAACGGCGGCATTATTTACTGTCGGCGGAAGATCATGCACTCGTACTGCTGTTAATTCGGAGTCCAAGAAAACGTGGATTGCGAATTTATTATTTCCACACAAGAAATGGTGCTTCAAATTGTGTTCGGTTTCGTACCGACAAGCGATATCGAAACTGACCATCTCGATGAATACGCAATTCCGAATGTTGTGAAATTGGATTTGTTTCACATCCGACAACTTCAATTTCAGGTCATTTTCGAGAAACTTATGCACTTGCATCAGGTCTCACAGGTAGCACATTAAAGTCCACCACCACGGTATTTGGGCGAGCAGGATTCATTGCCGTCAACGCGTTTGCTTGTGAACGACTCGAAAAACGATAAAAAAAAGCGAGTAAAAGAACACGTCCGATGGATGGGAGCTCTGGCTGTCAACTGATGGAAGCAATTGATCCATAAAAATATTTTAGTTCATGTGACCTCCGAAGTGAAAAATGTGCTTGAAGGTTCGGAATATGAATCAAAACGGCACCTGTTGATGAAATTTCTTATTTTTCCATCCGAATGTCCAGGGGAAAATCTTCTTATTATCCAAGGGATATTTTTCCGAATCTCTGCGAGAATTCATTCCAATTCTCCTAAGTCTAAGCAGTCTAAATACCCATGAGAAAATTCTCTATGTTTCACATGAGAAATTCTTCCTTATTTCCACTGAGAATACCTCCGAATTTCCAGGGGAAATTTTCTAAAAAAATATTTTGGGATTTTTCTCCCAAACAAAAAAAAAATCTTTGGTCCAAATTCTCACGGGAGACTTTTTAGAAATTTGCAAAAGCCATCGAGCAAGTAAGTGCAGTGCGTGTTTTAGTCGTCAAGAAAATAATAATACATCTATTGCCTCATGTGTGCCTCATGCACATGTATTGCGCTTTGATCCGGTCGTGACAAGCGCGTTCTTCAATAGTTTGCAGTTGCCATCGAGCAAGTAAGTGCAGTGCGTGTTTTAGTCGTCGGGAAAATAATAAAATTTTTATTTGGTGCTCGGGTGCTCATGCGCATGTATTGCGCTTTACTCCGGTCGAGACAAGTGCGATCATCAATTGTTTGCAGTAGCTATCGGGCAAGTAAGTACAGAGTGCTGCGCGTCTGTTCGGTCGCCCAATTCGTGATTCTCCTCAGTTTTCATATGCCACCGGGCGTGCATGGTTTAATATTTTTATCGTGGCGAAACAGCGAATTAGTGTTACTTCCCATCCTATAGATCGCATCGCTTACCGAAGTGAATCCATATAAAGTATCCTTTGTAACTAAAACGATATCTTATCCCAAGACAATCGTGGAGATGCAGAGGTATACTCGGTCTCTAGTAGCAAGGAGAGTCGGACTAACAATTCTTCCCTTCCAATATGACCGTAAGGACGTGTCCGTCGGCGTTATGGACTTTAGATATTTGAGCTCCCGAAACGTGTGCATTGAGAATGGATAGCTAATCCCAAGCTCCATTTATTGTGTTCTCTGTACAATTTCGCAAGTTGTAGTCAATCACGAAGTAGCAACTACGAATTGTGCGATCATAATGTTCATGCTCATGCTCATTCTCACGGGAGATTTTTTAGAGTTTCCGCAGGAAATTTCTTTGAATGTCAATGAGAAATTTCCACGAGAAAATCCTCCTTCTTTCCTCAGCAAACTCCTCTGAACGTAAACAAGAAAATTCTTCCATCTATCCAATGCGAAACTCTTTCTTAAATCCACTTGATATTTTTTTGAATTTCCAAGGGAAGTTCTCTGAATTGCAAACAAGTGTTATTGCAAACATTATTAAATATTATAGTGGGCGCAGTTGTATGGAAAAACGCAAACTTCGTCCAATCAAGTGATATCAAAGTTTTCCTAAATCGTTTTCGGACCCCAATAACCTGTGCAGAAGATGGGATCGATTGATGGCGTCTCCGCTTTCCGCAACGCGTTTGAATATTATGTGGAAATTAGTATGGAAAACGTTTATTTTTGCATGTTTGCTCTTGCTCAATCCATATGCAAGAAATCAATTATTCTGCTATCACTACCGGGCTACATATTATAGCTCTTTACTAACGTATTAAAAAGATTATATTGATTGTACGTCACAAATAACAGTGGCTCCGTAAAGTGTAATACACACCTGAGCCTACCAAATAATCGAACTTGTAAAAATTATTATTATAGCTAGAGAGCAATACCCTTTTTCCTTTTTGTCCGGATTTTTACTTGCAGAGATGATACCGAGTAGCTCCAAGGAGCACCCCAACCCACATTTTGAAATAACATTCAGTTAAATTATTGGCTCAGGTAGTTCGGCAGTGCTGGTAGAATAAACAATTTTTGATTGAACAGCTAATCTTCGATTCGTTACAACTTTTTTTTTGTAGACGTTCCAGCAACGTACCTTCTTCAGCAAAGTTTTCCTGTATCCTTTGGGGTATACTATATCGCAATGTATCACATAGTTTACGATGAACTGGAACATATAAGAGTAAAAAAATATATTTCCCATACTAATTTCCATACAAACTTCAAAAGCTATGCGGAAAGTGAGGAAGCAATCAATCGGGCTAAGATTCTGCACAGCTGTTTGGGACCACGAATGGTTTCGAAAAACCATTAATTTGAAAAATTTACCATGATGCCCCACTCTATTGAATATTATACAATACAAATTTGGACCAGCGTGAGAAATTATTGATCATCGGTGCGTCGATGTAAAACTGTTGACGGCGGCACACTTCTGGAAAAATGTACATTAGAGTGCCAATCCAACTCCATAAACCGGCATTGCTCACATGTTTTATTACCACGAAATATGACCGTAAGCAAAATTTAAATTTCGATTTTCCAAAAAGCAAACCGTTTGGAAATTTTTCATGGCTAAACATTTCAAAACTGTGATTTATTAGCAGCACCCGAATGATATGAGCTTGAATTTTGCATTGGGTTATATTTTGCAGTATTGATACTTGTGAGTATTGTCGGTTTTTTTTTTATCTTTATTATAGAGACTTTCAGCCCTAGGCTGGTTCATCTCTTAAAACCCAATCATTTTAACAATTCGATTTACATTTTTTCTTCTTCTGTTTCTTCTGTAACCAAACTATCCACTTTTCGGGATCCTCGTCATATTCCGGTTCTTCTTCTGTCTCCATTTCATCACTGCTAGAAACTTCAGCCATCTCGTTTACACCGTGGGTAGCTACTGAGGATTCTTTTTCTCTTTCTTCTTTCGTGGCGGCGATTTCTCTTTCGACGGATCAATTTTATTCGCTGTTCGTTTCAAATGCTGTTGCTGTTGAAGCTTTTGCTGCAGCTGTTGTGGTTTATCGTCACTCTTTTCTTTGGCATCACAGCGATGACGGGGGCATCACACGTTTGTTCATCCGAGGCCACTGATGGATGAGATGTTGTGTGCTGTAGGCTTCTCTTGTTCTCTGCACAAGATTTGCCTGCATGCAACAATTGGGCACAGTGCCGACAAGTAGCCGGCTGCGAATTGTAGGAAACGTATGTTTTTTCGTTTTTTATCGTGATATACGATTTCAGGTGCTCTTTCAGTGTCATTTGAACAACACGCACACCAGAAGGAATGCCCTTGCCTGCAAAACTTTTACCCCACACGGCTTCTTTCACATTGAAAACCTCTCCATATTGCTGTAAAAATGTAGCAATTTCTGAATTGGACACATTCTCAGAAAGATCGTGAACTTTCACTTCGATTCTGTCGTCGTTCATCGCCAAACGCACTTTGTATCGTTTACCATCAACTTCGAGCTCGTGACAGCCATTATGTTGCTCTACTACCCTTAGAGCAGTTTCTAAATCGTTGCATTTAACATGCACACAACACTGTATGTGGTTCATTTGCAGCCGTTGAACCTGATTCGGTCGTAAACCAATAGTTCCGAAAACGAATTTATGGACATCTTCATAGCTTGGACGTTTTTCGAAGTCGCGGAAATCCACTTTGAACGTGTTCTGGCGAAGTGCAACCACCATAGTCACCGTGTACCGAACCAGAGGGACCGATAATACTGCTAAGAAAGAAACAAATCACAGCGCTCAGTGCGATCACGTCCGAAAGCAGCAAAGGCTTCAACAAAACTGCTTGTCGGTTTTTGAAATTCGATAGCACGCATCTAAAACTGTGTTGTGATTTTAAATGATGTACAATACATATTTCTGAATCGTGCTAATGAATGCAACATTAAATTGAACTTGCTGATATTTTAAATCCAATTGAAACCAAACTGTGATGGCTTGTAAAATTTTAATTTAAAATAAATCGGGTCACACAAACTAAATACTTAACACCGAACATTAGACAACGAACAGGACATTTGCATTACCCAGTGATTAGAGAATTATCCGATTAACGAAAAGTTTTCATTTTCTTAGGGCAACAATGGAAGCCGCACTTTTCAGTACACAAATGATGACATAGATGACATTTGCCGTTGACCATATAGCCACGTAGGTTACAACTTGCAGAATAGTGGAGAATCGGAATTTACAGCTCTACTTAATTTTAATTTCAGGTCTTATTTGTAGAACTGGGTATATTTGTCAGCTCCATATCTATCTTCTTCTATATAATAAAAATGAAATGGTCTGTGTTCGTATCCGCATAACTCGAAAACGGCTGGATGGATTTTCTTCATTCCTTCAGCAGATATCTTCGTTACAGTTTCCGACGGGTTTATATGATATTTCCTCATGCAAAAATTATTAGTTAAGTTGAGTAAATCGTGAAAAACTAAAATAAAGATTTGTATGAGAATTTCGTATGGGCGGTTAACAATGCGCATTTTCGCCTACTATGCAGGACAACGTCTGCCGGGTCGACTAGTCTATATACTAAAAATGAAATCTAGATTGCTTTGAGAATAGGTCGTATGTGCAAACGAGAGATTCTCTTTGATCACGCTCTCTTTCGCTAATATATCGGCTAGTTTTGCATGTTTTCTACATGTCCACTTCAGCATGATAGACAAAGCTATTGTCTTTGGATATCTGCCAAGAAATTTGAAGTAAACCTTTGTATAGTTTCGTAATAATTGAAAGAGAATAGATCCAAAGAGAGACTCTCTTTTGCACATAGGACCTATTCTCAAAGCAATCTAGAAATGGTCTGTGTTCGTATCCGCATAACTCGAAAACGGCTAGATGGATTTTATTCATTCCTTCAGCAGCTACATTCGTTATAGTTTCCGACGGGTTTATATGATATTTCCTTAGTCGAAAATAATAAGTAAGGTTGAGTAAATCGTGAAAAACTAAAATAAAGATTCGTATGAGAAATTCGCATGGGCAGTTCGCAACGCGCATTTTCGCCTACTATGCAGGACAACGTCTGCCGGGTCGACTAGTTGCTCAATAAAAATCAGCAGTGGTGTATTCCTCCGAGCATTACATGTCCTTTATATCTGCACAGTACTTTATTTTAAGTCCGTATCACTGATCGTTCAGCCTCAGAACTAAAAGGTAAATTCCGGGACCGCCCTCAAGGATTTTTTTTTCGATTTTCTAAAGTACGTTCTCCAAGATACTGTACCTTAGTTTCTGTCGAACCTGGAAAGAGGTGTTTTATAACAAATATTTTTGTATTTACTTTGAATCACTAAGATCAATGAATATTTTAATAACTACAAACTGGTTAAAACTCAACTATTAAGCAGTTATTTTTTATAAGCCACTACATATATCTAAAAGCGTATTTAATAAGCTATAAGCCTGTATTTTATCATGTATGAGTTTTATAACTATTAAGTTTCAATGGATGCACCCTACACGGATTCCATTATTATCAAAACTAGTTTTATTTGCCAAGCACGGTTGCTCAAATTTAGGGTTCAGAATGTCATGTTTTAGTTGATAAAGCGCTAAATTGCTTAATTATAGCAAATGTCTTTCATTTACTGACATGTTATAGGAACATGTGGTCGAGATGGTAACCATGTTGAAAAATCTGCTTTTTCAGGGTTTAGGTCCGGTGAACTCGCTGGCCGATCTTAGTTCGAAATGAACCCTAAAGAAACCCTTAGTTGGATTTTCTTCACTTTTTGAGCCGGCGTCTAATCCTGTCGTAAGACCCTACTACTGGTATCAAAAGAACGACATGCCCACGAATCGACCACGCTTTGCAGAACTAATTCCTAATTCGTATTTTGTATTATATTATTTTTACTCAATTATGTAGCAGTGCAATTGCCGGACCCTGTAATAAATATTCTCGTTCTACAAAACAGTTATTGGTACAAATATGAGCGATAATGTGCTTCCAGATTGAGTGGAAAGAAGCTTTAAATCACTTTTTCATTTCAAAATGATCGTAGAGGGTAACGATTGGACAAATTTTTGACGCTCAAATTAGCATTAGCATTAGCATTGAGCAATTCGCACAAATTCGTAGGTGGTACAAGCCAAGACTATTGTATGAGAGTAGCATCACTTTCATCCGTTACCACAGATATTGATTTGGGACTAATCACTAACTCTTAGATGGAAGCAATGCACTCTCCAATAATCGAGATCTGTCCTGGCCACGTCCTTGCGAATGCTGAGGAAGGGGAAGGATGATTAGTTGGACACCTACTTAAGAAAGATGCAGAGAACTCTACGACCTCTCCATAGGTGCCACGGGAGGTTTTGGGATTGTGTGAAGGGTTATAACAGTAGGAATCGTTTTGATCAAACGTGAAACACAGAAATAACTAAGATAGAAATACAAAGTAGGAAAGGGACGAGCCTGGAATTGAACCCACGACATCCTGCTTATAAGGCAGAAGCGGTAGCCACTAGACCACCGAGCTCGTATTTGGACAAATTTTTGACGCTCAAATGCTTTGAAATTCCGCCACATCATTATTTTGATTTGAAAAGAAACATCTATTGTTCACGTTTGATTACATGATTGTCATTATTCATTTTCGGCATATGAAGGCACTGAAATATACAAATTCTTCATCGTGTAACGAGTATCGTACAGCCAAAAGTAATGATGATTCCTCTATGTTTACTTCTTCCCATTGTTGCATATGCCTGGAGCTGGAGTGGTGAGAAAATAATGGATTCTCTAATAAACGTATACACCCGATTCTTTTTTACACGGGGGATGCGTTCCGTGTAAAAAAAGTTTTCAGTTCAAAATTTGAAAATCCGTGTAAAAAAAGTTTTATGAGTTCTCGACAAATCATGAAGAATGGAGCAACTTTGCAAAAATTTTGTATGGGATTTTTTTTACACGGTAAAAACAGAATCGGGTGTATTTGAAACTTATCCGAAACATCGTTAGACACAACAACGATAAGTTTCGATCATTAAAATGATTTTTCATGATGATGATGATAACAAAATGATCGCTGCGATATCAGACGACACAAGCCAAACGTCAAATCGATTGCATCCTACCAGAACGTGAGTTGATTTGTGGCGGCTTTTTTTTATTATTAGATCTATTATAGCGTTACCCGCATCCTTAGTGTTTAAGTGCATGTCGAATTACTCCAGTGCTATTGAGAAGCAATGCAGTATCGGTTTCGATACAGTTGTTGTTTTGTTTTCTCAAGACCACCATGACAAGGTCCCGCTATTTAGACCCTTCATAGAGAGCAATTCCATTGAAGGCGCGCCCCTTATCAATAGGAAATCAATCCTTTCTTGAGAAAACAGAACAGTAATACTGTTTTTGGCCATGCATCGGAGCCCTAGCCACATCCTTGTCTTGCTTCTAGAATATCACCAGTGAAACTCTTAAAACCCGGGATTTAGCTCTGTCTACTAAACCATTTCAAGCAAGAGAATTTGTTCAGTAATAAGAACTTCCGTGTGTTCTTCTCACTACCATTGTTCAGTAGTTCATGAAGAATTAGTACGTATTTAAACTCGATTTTTCAGTTCAGCCTAGGACCGGGTACCTAGGTTTTTTAACTAATTGCTTGAAAAGTTGCTTCCGCTGCATACAGTTTAGCCTCAAACAAGAGGAATTCCAGTCTTTCAACTGTCTGCAAGGTAACATTAATTATGTTTTATTTCTGAGACTGCTGTTGGTAGCGAGGACTAAATATGATGAATCCTTAATTACCACAACTTATTGCCCTAGCTAGAAAAATGGATTAGGCTAGGGCTCTGTTTGTGGCGGCTAGTGGCGGCCATTACCAATAGTAAAATGCTGAATGCAGTTTTGATCCGCATTCCAAACATAAATCATATTCCGTACACCCCTTATTGATCATGAATTCATTTACAATCTTGATCCACAGTACTAAAAATCATTGTTTTAGGGCGCTTTTGGAATATGAGTTATTCGAGAAATGAGTCTGAAGAAGTCTTCAAATGATTGGCGCTTGACAAAAAATGGTTGATATTTTCGATCTTGGCTATTCTCATAAGTTTGGTTACATTGCGAACGCCAGTATTGTCCAATACTTTCTGAAAAAAAGTCTGCTCTTAATTTGGCACCATCTAAAGGATTACATGATTTTAGTCCAGAAAGTGCAACTAATACAGAGATTTGGAAAAATACCAATTCTTAGCAATCTAAGACGGAAATGAAGAAAAAATTCATACATTTACTCTTTTTAGTGGTTATCAAGTAGTAAACAAATTGTACAGTGGTGAACTTTTGGAATTTGTTGTGTTATACATCATGAAGAGGAAAAACGGACGATCCAAAACAGTATGTACAAGTTTGCTATTCGTGTGCTGTTTTTCTTGGCAATGCTATAATGACAAGGACTTCGAAGGGGTGCAAGTTATTTGGCTATTAATTCTTCAAATAATTCCACCTTAAACGCAAATATATCTAAAGAAACTTTGAACTGTGTGTATGGATCTATGTTACGTGCATAGGTAGTGTATTTTTGTTGAATTATACAAATTGATAGCATTGCTAACAATATTCGCACCATGCTTATTTTTTTTCAAATTTTATTTTCTAAATGTGATGCCAATCTGTGACTAAAAGAGCTTAATAATTATTTAAAAGAAGTGCGCCAGAGCCACACGAGCGCGTGCACTAAACATACACTCTCGTTACACTCTCGAGACACTCGTGATTGTGGTGGTCATTCTTTGACTGATTGACAAAATTCAAATATCCCTCTATTAGTTGAACTTACTAAATTAAGATTAGACTTACATGAAAGCATAGAACAATTTTCAATTAATAACTGAGGAAATGCCAATAGAATACTAAATTGAAAAGCAGGCCAAGTTTCAGTTGGAATGTGGAGCCGTTGAAGAAGAAGAAAATGTCACGCGATGTTCACATTTCTGCTTCTCTCAAGCTTTATAGAACCGCGAATGATGATTAAAAATTGTTGAGATTTTTTTAGCATGTCTATGCTATAAAAATCTCAACAATTTTTATTCCGTGACAGGGCACGGAGGTGTGCAATGTCTAGTTAATTTTTGTGTTTATTACCGGTTTCAACATGTTTCAACTAATTCTCTGATTTCAAGGAATTTGATAAATTTATCTAATAGTCAGCAGTTATTCTCTGCATATATCTATTATGAACGCTTTTTTTGCGTGAATATATAATTTTGAAATTTTAATTCTAAGGAAAAGCACAACATCCTTACATACATGACTGCTTTTCATGCAAAATTGATCAAAAAGCTCATGATATTTTGAAGGCATAGTCCGTATGATGAAAAAATAATATTAGATGAAAACACTGTTTTGAATTCAACCATCGTCAATCTATCAACTGTGTGGCTGTGATGATCCTGTTGAAAGTAATTTGTGTGCCATGAATTCAAGCTAACATTAATTTGAAAGATAAATATGATGGAGAGCATTCGGAGTAAATGGAGTAAAAGGGTTTTAACACAAGATTGAACTTCCAGTCACAAATGATCCGTAACGGAAGAATGGCAAGACAATCGTTGTTTAAACAAATACCTAGAATGTAAGGAATATTTGCATTCCATAAAGCTTTAAAATAGCACTTCACTACCTGTTTGCAACTCATCTTGCAACAAAAACAACCTTTTCCCATTTTCCACAAAATGAAAACCCATTCAGCAGAATCTTCTCAACTTTGCTCATCTATCTTCATCACATCATCGGATGCTGATTTAGCTCAGATATGCTACCGAAAGGGCCGCGCTCAACTCTAAAAATACCATTAAAATCAGGTTGCAACGCGTAAAACTATAAAATCCTCCCGTTCGTTGGTTAGTTGCTTAGCCAAATTTATCGTTCCCTGTAGCCGGTCTGTCGGTGTCAGCCCCCCCGGGAACAGGATAATACGCCGGATCTCGAACGTTGTGCCTTTCATCCGTTCTATTCACGGTGTGTTGCAGAGCACAGATTTCATCTACGGAGAACCGTTTGGAGAAAGTTATCTATATACCTATTCTATAGAAAACTAACGTGAAGTTTGCGCCGGTTTTCTTTAGAAGTGATGCAGCGAACAGAATGGAGATGTGAGAAGGGGGAACTTAACGACTAGTAAACTATTTTCCCCATCCTTGCTCCTGGGTGGCATCTTGTTACAACCAAAGTTTGCTATTGGGAGCTTGACTCGATTTTGACTTGGCCGAAAAAAGATGCAGGATAAACAAAAGAGTAATGTTTAACGATGCGGTTGCAATGGATCCAGTGCCCATATTGGGTGGAAATCACGTAACGGGTAACTGAATATCGCCACAGTAGAACTTTTTGCTCGGAATCGATCATGGTTTTAGGATTTCTTAGAAGGCAGACGGTTAACGGGTAAAATGTAACAAGAAAAATAAAAAAGTTGTACCCTTTTCTACAAAATTAGTACCATGTAAATAAAAACAATTCCCGTCACATTTTAAAATAAAGTACCATTGCCGTATGATGAGACAGGTGCAGGGTTTAAAAATGCCAATTTCGGCATAGTTTTAACTACATATTTGAAAAGATGTCTATTTCCATTCACAGCAATCTCAAATCTGCTTTATGATTTGCTAATTAAAAGGGTTGGCACATTGCGATTCCACATTTATGGCACTGTTCCACCTGGTTGCCGTTAAAATAAAAGATAACGGATCAGATGTAGACTTAGTACACAATTTAACGGCGCGTTATTGCACTATCTTGTTGCTGCGCATGGTCGGGTGAGGTGAGACGTTTCCATGATAAGCGTTAAAATACAACCATCTAATAACCATGTGGTATATCGCTGATGTACCGAAGGCAAAAATGTTCCATCTTTGTTTCCTTTATAACATTCAGAAATTGATAATGTTTGATACTGCTTGAAATGATATTGATACGCTTGAACAGTTTAGTACATATTAGGATATTTGACAGGCTATTTTTCATATGCTTAACTTTATATGCTAAACCAATCAGAGTTTCATATTTGTAAGGTATAACAAATAGGAAATAGTACATTGAGTATTTAATAAATTGTATTCCGGCTCCGTAACGCTTCACGGCAAATGAGCCTTCCAAATAAATGATAGTTTAAAAAAAAATTAAGTATTAAATTATGTAATATGTTGTTATTTAAACAAAACAAGGTTACACTTCAAAATCTGCATACAAATATATTTAAACAACGCCTTGTTTAAGTTTCATGATATTTTTTGCACATTTCATGGCGCAGTTTCAACTGTCTGCCGTTAAAAGATAACGGCTTCGACGTAAACTCAGTATACAGTAATACAAACTTAAACGGCGCGTTGTTGCATTATCTTATTATTGCGTTTATCAATTGGGACTTTCATGATAAGCGGCACTGGCAGAGATAAGCTAGGGCACGATGGGGCATGTGACCAACCAAATTAAATATTTTCTCCAAAATTTGAGTGTTAATGCGGCAATTGCTCTAGAAAAAGAAGGGATTTTGCGCCAAATTTGATAAATCCTGAAGAAACTTTCGAACCTTTCTTGGGGGAATTTAGGGAATAATGCCTGAAGAAATTCCAGCAGGAATTCTAGAAGGAATTCATGAAGAAATCTAGGAACTTCTTCAGCAATTAGGAAAATTTCTTTTGTTTGTGTCACTTTGCGGAGCCGCATTTCTCAAGTATGATATTTTTACAATGAATATCAGATTATTATTAACAATTAATTAAAAGGGGACATGGACCAAAATTCTCGTTTATTAATTAGTTTATTTGAACGCATTGCCATATGGCTTGAGGCCCTGAATTGACAATTTATGAAATGAGCTTAATATAAAGTAAACAGTGATACAAAAATTAGGTATTATAAAACAATAATTACTCTACCAACAATAAAAACTTACTACGGACGATGATTGTTACGAAATTGAATAATTAATTCTCTTCTAATCCTGTTCAGGAACGCGGTGGATAAGATGCCATTGAAGTTGAACAGTGCATAGAACTCGTTGAAGTGTGCTGACATGAATCGTCCGGTGTCGTGCATTCCGTAATTGTATGATCGACCTTCTAGCTGGAGTATGTTGCTTGACCGAAGAGTCCGCTCTGGGGCGTACAAGTTCAATTGATTCAGGGCAGTCGGTCTCGTCGGTTAAAATTTTGCCGGCGAACCACGCCTGAGCGATCAATATTCAATTTTTGCTCATTTTAAAGACATCATGCTTAAGAATTGCGGCTCCATTTGGCAATACTCGCCTATGTTCGACGACGGTCTCTAGAAGTCTAGACTGGGTAGCTGGCAGCGTTTTTCATAGGGTGGAAGGTTTGTTGGATCGCTCCATGGAAGATAACATAAGGTGTACCGGAGAAATCTTCTTCGAACGGCTTCTAACCGAGTCAGCAATGATGAATAATACGGACAGTAGATTACCGAGCCGAGTTCTTATATTAACCGAACTAGCAAACAATATTGACTATAGATCACGATAGTCGTCGGCAGATTCCAGTTCAAGAATTTCTTACTTTTAACATACATATCGTATTGATAGAAGATAGGGTTCTTTTTGTGGTGGAACTCAATGTTAGGAAATTTGTGGAACACCATTCCTCGAACTTTTTCACCAGTTACTGTAGTTGTAGATACAGCGATTAATCATGAAGATTTTGGTGGGGTAGGCAAGCCGACAGTAATCGACAGTAATATGGAAAGAAAATAGTAAGAGCCCTAGGTTGCTGCCTTGTGGAACGCCTGATGGGTTCGTGAATTCAAACGATTTAGCTGTGTCAATTTTAACGCAGAGCGCACGGTTAGAAAGGTGGGATTTGAACCAACAACGAGTTAATACCTCGGACACTCCAAACTTGTTCAGCTTCTTGATCGACACGATTAAATGCAGCCTACAGATTCGTGTAGATTACATCGACCTAATTTAGAGGCAAGCTGACGTGGATGGAATGAGTGAAATGGTGGATGTTGATCTCCCCTTCTTACAAGACTTTGAGGACTTTTGGGGGCTTTCGAACATCTTGAAAAAAGGCTTCCAAATTTCTTGAAAGGAGCCTTCCGAGCCTCTTGAAAGAAAGTTTTAGAACCTTATGAAAGAAGGCTTCCGAGCCTCTTGAACGAAGGCTTCCGAGCATCTTGAAAGGAGGCTTCCGAGCCTTATGAAAGAAGGTTTCCGAACCTCTTGAACGAAGGCTTCCGAGCATCTTGAAAGGAGGCTTCCGAGCCTCTTGAAAGAAGGCTTCTGAGCCTCTTGAAAGGAGGCTTTCGAGCCTCTTGAAAGTAGGCTTCTGTGCATCTTGAAAGGAGGCTTCCGAGCTTCTTGAAAGAAGGCTTCCGAGCTTCTTGAAAGGAGGCTTCCGAACCTCTTGAAAGGAGGCTTTCGATCCTCTTGGAAGGAGACTTTCGAGCCTCTTGAAAGGAGGCTTCCGAGCCTCTTGAAAAAAGACTTCCAAGCCTTTTGAAAGGAGGCTTCCGAGACTCTTGAAAGGAGGCTTCCGAGCTTTTTAAAAGGAGGCTTCCGAGTCTCTTGAAAGGAGGCTTCCGAGCTTTTTAAAAGGAGGCTTCCGAGTCTCTTGAAAGGAGGCTTCCGAGCCTCTTGAAAGGTGGCTTCCGATTCTCTATAAAGAAGACTTCCGATCCTCTATAAAGGAGGCTTCCGAGCCTCTTGAAAGGAGGCTTCCGAGCCTCTTGAAAGGATGCTTCCGAGCCTCTTGAAAAAAGACTTCCGAGCCTTTTGAAAGGAGGCTTCCTAGCCTCTTGAAAGAAAGCTTTCGAACCTCTTGAAAGGAAGTTTTCGATCGTCTTGAATGGAGGCTTCCGGTCCTCTTAAAAGAAGGCTTTCGAGCCTCTTGAAAGGAGGCTTCCGTGCCTCTTGAAAGGAGGCATCCGAGCCTCTTGAAAGAAGGCTTCCGAGCCTCTTGAAAGGAGGCTTCCCAGCCTGTTGAAAGGTGGCTTCCGAGCCTTTTGAAAGAAGGCTTTCGAGCCTCTTGAAATAAGGCTTCCGAGCCTCTTGAAAGAAAGCTTCCGAGCCTCTTGAAAGGAGGCTTCCAAGCCCTTTGAAAGGAGGCTTCCGAGCCTCTTGAAAGGAGGCTTCCGAGCCTCTTGAAAGGAGGCTTCCGAGCCTCTTGAAAGGAGGCTTCCGAGCCTCTTGAAAGGAGGCTTCCGAGCCTCTTGAAAGGAGGCTTCCGAGCCTCTTGAAAGGAGGCTTTCGAGCCTCTTGAAAGGAGGCTTCCGAGCCTCTTGAAGTAAGGCTTCCGAGCCTCCTGAAAGAAAGCTTCCGAGACTCTTAAAAGGAGGCTTCCGAGGCTCTTGAAAGGAGGCTTCCAAGCCCTTTGAAAGGAGGCTTTCGACCCCTTGAAATGAAGCTTCCGAGCTTCTTGAAATGAAGCTTCGGAGCCTCTTGAAAGAAGGATCACGAGCTTTTTGAAGGAAGGCTTCCGGGCCTCCGCCGGTGTTGAATTTAGTCTGTAGATTAAAAAAAAACACCTTAACAAAGATAAAAAAAAAAATCCGGGCTTCTTGACAGGAGGCTTCCGTGCCTCTTGAAAGGAGGGTTCCGAGCTTCTTTAAGAAAAGCTTCCGAGCCTCTTTAAAAAAAGCTTCCGAGCCTCTTAAAGAAAGCTTCCGAGCCTTTTGAAAGAAAGCTTCCGAGCATCTTGAAAGAAAGCTTTCGAGCCTCTTTAAATAAGGCTTTCGAGCATCTTTAAATAAAGCTTTCGAGCCACTCGAAAGGAAGCTTTTGAGCCTCTTGAAAGAAAGCTTCCGAGCCTCTTGAAAGGAGGCTTCCGAGCCTCTTGAGAGGAGGCTTCCGAGCCTCTTGAAAGGATGCTTCCTAGCCTCTTGAAAAAAGACTTCCAAGCCTTTTGAAAGGAGGCTTCCTAGCCTCTTGAAAGGAGGCTTCCGAGCCTCTTGAAAGGAGGCTTCCGAGCCCTTTGAAAGGAGGCTTCCGAGCCTCTTGAAAGGAGGCTTCCAAGCCCTTTGAAAGGAGGCTTCCGAGCCTCTTGAAAGGAGGCTTCCGAGTCTCTTGAAAGGAGACTTCCGGGCCTCTTGAAAGGAGGATTCCCAGCCTCTTGAAAGGAGGTTTCCGAGTATCTTGAAAAAATGCTTTCGAGCCTCTTGAAAGGAGGCTTCCGAGCCTGTTGAAAGGAGGCTTCGGAGCCTCTTGAAAGGAGGCTTCCGAGGCTCTAGAAAGAAGGCTTCCGAGCCTCTTGAAAGAAAGCTTTCGAGCCTCTTGAAAGAAAGCTTTCAAGCTTCTTGAAAGAAAGCTTTCGAGCCTCTTGAAGTAAGGCTTCCGAGCCTCCTGAAAGAAAGCTTCCGAGACTCTTAAAAGGAGGCTTCCGAGGCTCTTGAAAGGAGGCTTCCAAGCCCTTTGAAAGGAGGCTTTCGACCCCTTGAAATGAAGCTTCCGAGCTTCTTGAAAGAAGGCCTCTGAACCTCTTGAAAGGAGGCTTCTGAGCCTCTTGAAAGGAGGCTTCCGAGCATCTTGAAAGAAGTCTTCCGAGCCTCTTGAAAGGAGGCTTCCGGACCTTTTGAAAGGAAGCTTCCGAGCCTCTTGAAAGGACGCTCACGAACTTTTGGAAAGGAGGCTTCCGGGCCTCTTGAAAGGAGGCTTCCGAGCCTTTCTAAAGGAGGCTTCCGAGCTACTTGAAAGAAGGCTTCCGGGCCTCTTGAAAGGAGGCTTCTGAGCCTCTTGAAAGGACGTTTCTTTTACTTCCCTGAAGAGTTGTTTATCCAATAGTTGTTCTCTACAGGCGTCATTTTCCGTGCAGTACCACACTATGTGATCGATGTCATTGCAACCGGCTCTACACCTACATAGATTGTTATCGATCAGGTTAATTATGTAGAGATATGCGTTTAGTGAATAGTGATTGGACATAAGACTCGACATAATGCGAGCCAAGCCTCGACTTGAATCCTTACCTCTAGACCACGATCGCGCATAATTTAGGGACCATTGAAAATAGCCACCATCCATGTTCCTTGTGTGACCAATTCATTTGCCAATTTTGAAGAGTACTTTGACGGACCAATGAGAAATTTTTTTAGGATTTTCGGCTTTCAGTCACATGAAAATGTTGATAATTTCAAATCATTGCCAACGTTTCGATCGAGCCCTGATGAAGATCCAAACCCCCGGATCGAAACGTTGGCAATGATTTGAAATTATCAACATTTTCATGTGACTGAAAGCCGAAAATCCTGAAAATTAGCAACTAATCCAGTCGAAATCCCCAATGAGAAAAAAATCGTTGTTTTATATTTGTCAAACATAACTTTACCTTCCTGTGCGATAGATTAGGCAATGGGGTGGGACCCATATAAAGGTAATCTTGAATGATCTTTCAACCAAATCACGCATGTGCTCTCTTATGTTTGTAAGAACTTAATAGGCTTAATAGGTTTCATTGGCCGTAGTTTCTCCATAGAATTATCCGAGAAGATAAAATATTAGTCATCTTGGAATCGGAAATTATCCCCAAACCGAAGTTAACTGCTGCTGACTTTGCAACAGGAACCAAACACAGACAATACCATTGTAATCGATAGAAACTTCTATAAAAACAACAATATTGGATATGCTGTGTACTGTTCTCTACTACATAATTGTTTATACTTGAGCCTTCGAAATAGTCACGTAATTTTAAAATTAGATCTTGAAATGTTTCGTCTTTTAAAACAAGCTTTAGATATTCATTGGAACGAATGTTGTTTACCACCCAAACCTTTATTCGATCAAATATTGTTGGATTCCGATTTAAGTCTTTTTATAATTTATTTATTTAGGCCCGTATTCCACTTATTGTCACAATGACATATATTCGTCAAGATCCACATCCACATTTACAAACCTATTAAACTGGTGAGAAATTGACTGAATATCAAGAAACAAAAAGTGTAACGATAGCTTTACTTTCAAAAGTGCAAAACACTATTACACGGGATGTATGCAACATTACACACCGATTTTTTTATCAGCCTTAAAGGTTTAAGGTTCAAGCCGATAACATCGACGGCTTTATCCATTTCAGTCATCCAGATTGCACCCTCCAATGATCAAAAATAAAATCCGCTTCCATCCATAGCTGATGGATGAAACACGGCTGTGGGATGTAATTTTATTCGCCAGCTTCATTTTTATTCCCGATAAGAAGCTTACAATCTGCAGCGTCGGTTGCGCACCAAATATCCGAAGATTGGAAATCTGGTCTCATCCTACAAATTGGATCCACTGTCGCCCTCAACTCAGCAGCAGCGTAGTCTGCCTTCAACTAACTTCATATTACACACACATGTTATGCATGTTCAAGCGGAACCTAGATGTGAGCGGAAAAAGTAAAAATCTTGTCATGTTTACAACGAGATTGCCGATCAGATCATGATGCGGTTCCCGATAACGAGCAGACGTGATTTTCTTTTTCGGTTCTATCCACGCCAACGCATATAGGTATAGGGCTGTTCCCATCCAGAGATGCTACATTGGATGGCGATGGTTATTAATGTGCTGCAAATATTTGCCTGACTAAGCGTTGCCAAAGTTGCTTCCGTTGAATGGCCGTACATTTCAGTGAAATTTTATGTGAACCTTATTCGTTTTGGGAATGGACCAAACAGGTTCTCGTGCTGCTATCATTGTTGGGGTTTAATCAAATACACTATTGTCTGGAATGTACATCAGTTAGATTAATTGATTTTAATATTTAGTATTCACTTCTGCAATTTTCGTGTGCAAGTTTCCGTGAGCAAACATTACAAAGCGAATTCCTGATCAAACAAACACTTTGAATCAATTTACTAACAAAGAAATTTTATTATTAACATTTGTTGTTGTTCAAACGGTTCATTGTTGGGAGATTTGTATTTGAAACAAAAGTCTAGGTTTATTCCAAATACCGACTTTAATATGCAGCTTAGCCAGTTTTACGCCGAAGTACCAAACTCAAAGTACTTATAAAATCGCCGTTGGAATTGAAATCTTTTTTATAATGAACACAAATATCCTACGTATTGCAAATATTCGCTCATAATAAAAATATGAGCGATTGTTGTTTTATATGCTTTTAGATCGATTTCACGAGTTGTTTTAGAACTTAGAAAGAGTTGTTGTCATTCAAACTCTGATTCAACTATTGTAACCATCTTCATTTTTAACTACTTGTTAGCAAATAGCTTTTGTGAGCCATTTTCATACTTAAAAGAAAAGTGGACGCATGGTACATTGTTCACAAAGAAATGCGGTTGTTGGTCACTGTCTCAATAAATATAGGACATCCACAATTCGAAATATTCACGCGATTATATTGTTCGTGGCCAGAAGCACTCATCTGTACGCTTTACAGAATGTTTCATACTGTGCCTACACAAATATGAGCAAATTCAATTATCACATTATTTGCTAAACGCATAGGTATAATGTAATTCGATCATTTATTCATAAAATGTAGAATGTGTAACCTATTTTTCGCGCTCTCAGATTTACTCTGCAAATCTGATGCATGAACGGTCACAACCGAAGCCGAAGCTCGGATTCACCGCTCATGCGCGTTCCATCATCTGTATTCAAATTCATGGCCCCATGCAGTGAGTTTTGTTGGTGCTGTGTGTTGAATGTCAAAGAAGTCGTCCGTTATTATAAATAAAGGTAGTGAGTTACGAATGAATAGCAACTAAAAACAACGCGAGATTAGAGTCAGTTGTTTTCTTCGCGTCATTGTTTTGTAATGCACCAGATTGTGCTCCTCTAATTTCATTTACAGTGGTAGTCAATTCTTTTGAAGATATAAAAGATTCGCGTGTATTTCCACTTGCGACAAAGCGCCTCAGTGAACAGCTTTGAAAGCGTTTTGTCAACGTTGTCGTTACAAGCAGCGGATCTGGAGAAGACGATAGAATCCGGTGCTCGATAGAGTCCCTAATCCCTCTAGGTGAGTGATGACCGAGCGTAGATTGCGAGCGAGCGGTGGAAAATGAAGGTGACGTGAAATGAATCGTGTTGCTCAAAATAGCAGCAGTGTAGCATCAGCTGTCTATAATTGGTTGTATGTATGTAGCTGCTGCATCACTAATGCCCGCTCGATGGTAAACACGACGGAATGGAAAGGAAATTGCGAGTGTTGGTAGGTTTTATGCTTTACGGATACAATAACGAAGCAGGAAGCTCCGTAGCTTATAAGCTTTTCTTGCTTGGAATTTAATTTATCGGACTGGAATTGGATGGGTCTGGCATGTTTAGGTGAGTAGGGACTTGAATAGTTGATTTGTTTGAAATTGGAAAATGTGATTAATCCATTACCCATCCTCATATTTGTCCTTTCCGTATGCAGGAGATTGGAGTCTCTTTGTATGTATGTATTCATGATTTCTTATTTTTAACAACAGGAAGCAATAAAATGATAGATGCTTTAATAGGGGAACTGTTCCGTTTTACATCTCACTGAACATATATTCATCTCATTGCAAAACAAAAAAATACGGCACCAATTTCGTCGCTTCTTTTTGTAAACATGCGTGCTCACTGCTGAAAAAAATCACAAAAATAAGACACACATCAAATTTCTTTTCGTTGCTTTGTTTTTCGTGGGATGAATATCGGAACTATGAGATGAAGTCCAGGAGCAGTAACCTTATCTTGATTTAAAATTTGATGGATAAAAGTGTGCAATGGATAATGCAATCACGCTTGGAAATGTGTTTAACTGATTTGTCACCATGCTGAAGATGGCTATGTTTGAATTAAACATCGGATAAGTAAACATTTGAGTTGAAGACTATGGTGATTTAAAAAAATGCATGTCCTATACTTCATGAAAAATTCTGACCACTCAATCATGCTTAGTTATCGTGAACGATAAGTCAGTAATCAATTTCCAGTTGAAGCACGTTTTGAGGAACCAGAAAGGATCTGTAATACAATACAGTCGACCCTCCATGGGCTGCCAATAAAAGACCATTTACTCAAATAGGCAGATGTGGAATAGAAGCTTTCTGAAAAATCGTTCCAATTTTCAATAGCAACAATGAGATCAAATCCCCATCGAGTGCAAGTTTTATTTTTCTTTATTAAATAACATTTTTCAGCACTTTCAAAGCGTAGCAAGTAAATCGGTCAATGCTTAGTTACAAAAAGTGTTTATACAATGGCTACCCGGGCAGAAGCCATGAACAGGATAACATGATAACATGATATGGACTTGATTGATATAAGAGATAAAAGAACAGGCAACAATATCAAATTTGCACCGAAATATCATTTAAATATCAATATTCGCTATGGATAAGAACAAACTAATGGCACATGATATTCATTATTTACTAGTTGACCCGGCAGACGTTGTCCTGCATTTTTTTTGTTCGGGATGAACCACTGCGTCCATTTCATTGAACTTTTGTAGTATACCCGTGTCATTTGTTTAGTGCATGTCTTTCTGCTCCATTTCTATTGAGAAGAAATGAAGTAGTCGTTTTTATTCAGATATTTTCTCAAGCTTAATGTAAGGCCTCTTTAGATTAAGGTACCGCTATTTATACCCTTCCAGAAACGGCTTATACCAACTCTCAAAGGCGCGCCCCTCAATCAGTTTCGGCTCAACAATAAGTGGGATAATATTGATTTTGACCATGCATCGGTACTGCAGTTCAAACATATTTTCGCGTCTTCTTATGAGTTCCGGATTCGTTTTTGTACAGAGATCTGATTTCATTGCGTTTGGCATTTCTGAATCTCACTTTTACACATAGCTCTAATCAGTCAGAGGGTTCAGCAGATCCACCAAATTCGTATCCGCTTCTTTCCTAATTAATCAGCGCTCTGGAGCTTTGAGATTCATGTCATCGGCTTTAAAACCAGCCTAAGATTGAGTTACGTTTTTATAATTTACTCCATTGACTCCATCCAAAAGTGGCAAAAGTTGGGTCATCTAAAAGCAGATTATAGTCGTTCCATACTCTTCCGACCATCACTCATAAGTATTAACAAGAATAGTAAGAACTAGAGTACAGTGTGGTAGATCTTTCTCCGTAATGCACCACGAAAAAAGGTGTCTACCAGCATTACAGGCTTCGTTAACTGCCTGGCTAATTGTTCCACCACCCAGGCCATTCATCCCCTCGGCACGGGTCGCCTGACACCTTGGGATTCGGGGTTAGGGACGTCATATTGTCAGTTTCAGTGTTTAACCGAGCCTGGCGATATGACCGGATTTACACCGTTACGCACTACTTCAGAGTATCCATATCCCAACGTAACGGGAAGTTGTCCTGCATAGTAGGCGGAAATGCGCGTTGTGAACTGCCCTTGCAAAATTCACGTACAAATCTTTTTTTTTGTGTCTTTATTAAGGAGACTTTCAGCCCGAGGCTGGCTCGTCTCCGTTTACAAATCTTTGTTTCAGTTATTTATAATTTACTCAACCTTATTCTTGATTTTTGCAAGAGGAAATGTCATATAAACCCGTCGGAAACGATGACCATCATACCTACTGAAGGAATGAAGAAAATATATCGAGCCGCTTTTGAGTTATGCGGATACGAACACAGACCATTTCATTTTTATTATATAGATTACAAATAGCATACCCAAGCAGCACAAGTTGTTTCACTACTGAACATTTTACTGTGTTGAAACTATTCGGAAAGAAACAATCTTTGCGTATGTGCTTTAAATATAACTCTCTTGCAATCTAAAAAGCGCAAGAGGTGGAGCCTACGGAAACATCCCTCGATTGCAGTAAAATTGCAATAATTTAGCAAAATACTACAGCGGAAAAAAAAGGAAAATTTAAAACTGGATGCGATTTATGGATCTTGTGATTGATAGTCCATCACTCTACCACAGCACCATTCAACATTTCGAAGGGACTGCATGTTGACTCACCATAAAAACCATACTATTATGAAGTTTTGTACTCGGGTTTTCTGTTACTTGATTGCACCATCACAGGAAAAAACTGTGAGTTGTCAAAACGTAGAACGATGCTAAATTAAACATGAAGACACACTCAACTTATCTGCAACTTAATTTAAACAAACAATTCAATTTTGTAAAACGCACTGAAGTTACATGGTAAAAATATGCAACTTAATGATTATGTTTCGTGTTTGCAACAAAAAGTGCAGTATTCTTTGGTTGTTCGTGTCCAAATGTCAAACACGTAGTGCATTGCAATGTTAATGAAACATTGATCACAATTCGAATGTTTTTGACATCTTGATGCAACTTTTTCGTGCTTTGATGTTTTTCCAATGCCTTTAATGAAACTGAATAGAAACAAGGTGTTTTTTGGAAGATGTTGCGTGTCCTACTTGGGTAACTTGATCTTCTCATGATATTTTAGTGCAAATTATTGATATTATCGTCTGATCTTTTATCTCTTATATCAATCATGTCAATATCTAATTTTGCTATCTTATCAGCATTTGATATTATTTTATATTTTCGTCTACTTGGGAACCGAACCAATAAAGGTGCCCACATCTGAATGCCGCAGCCCCTATTCCAATATAATCACTTTACTTTATAATACTTTGAAAAAAGGCAACAAAAAAACTGTCATGTTGACTTTTACGTTAAAAAATTGTTTCTAGTACAAAGTAATGGTGTCTATCTGGCTTTGTATTGCGCACAAAACATCATGTTGCTATGGGTAACAAATAACAGTTATCGGAATAACAGCATCTGCTTCCTGTCAAAAGATACGTGGGGGTGCTCATAACCGATCGATGTCCACAACCGAACTACTTCTCCTATATGTGCGAACGGCAGCATGAAGTTAACTGGGAAGGGAAATGTTATCGAAAATATATTTGACACCAGTTATGCAGGAAAGTGTTTGTTACTACGCCTGAAAATTTTTTTTTTACAAAGGTATCTCATGTCGAGAAGTTCAACTTCCGGCACCATTCGCCAATGGTGAATTACCCGCTTTGCCGGGCCGCTGTAAGCACACCAGGAGTTAGTTTTTTGAAATCAGTATGGCGAAGGGCACGGCACGGCAAATGCTGGGTAAATCGTACCGTTGGTACTTTGCGTACGCGAAGGAATAAAACTCAAAGGTGCAGCCCAATCGGGTTGTACGCAAAGGTGATGTAGGACTACGTAGCTATTCGAAATTGATGGTGTACGCCATGATAATTTGAGTCTTTGTATTAACATTGAGCAAACTACTCGGAGGACAACTGAATCAAGAAGTCGAATAGTTGCTCCCAGTTAGATAGATTTTGCGTTTCCAACCGTGGAATTAACATGACTCATCGGTCTCATCGCTGCTGAAGCCACTCGACTGGTTTTCATTGGAGGACATCACAACCCTAGAGAACATCTTTCTCAAAAATGTTCGGAATAAAGGAGAAATAAGAAAAATCAAAAGTAGCGTCAAACCTAACACAAATATATTTATTTGATACGTTTGGTTTTCGCCCGGGATGGAAGCGTAGGGGAAGAGGCCCCAAAACGCCCCCCCGATGCAAAACGCCTTTTGTGGTTTCCCTCATATTTACCGTCATTAATATGTCCGTAACAAAACTAGATCTAAAATTATGTAGGATAGGCGAAGAAAGTTTCAAAATAGTGCATGGGAAGGTCGGAAAAACCGAAAATCTCCACATTTTGAAGAAACATCTAACATTTCGGCGAGGCAAAACGCCCTAGTGGCAATAACCTACAAAGTACTTGCGCCTCCACGGACTATCCATACTAGAATGCTGATTCGCCGACGCGTGGTACTTTGTTCCCTAGGAGCCGCCAGCTGAAAGGCGTTTTGCCTCATGAGTTTTCCGGCAACAAAATATCACCACTTTTTTGAAATGTGAATATTATCAATATGATTGAGATTTTTGACAATTTTTGAATGGCATCAACTAACTATCTTGTTTAACTGATGCATAATGTAAAAATACCCATGAATAGCGTTACAAATAAGACAATAGAGCAGTGTTTGCTTAGCTAGGGCATATTGCCCCCCCCTTCCCCTACGTGGCAAAGTGAGGAGAATTTCAAAAAGAAATTACACACAGTCCCCGATGATTTTTCGCTAAGTCTCCTCCATTTGGAATGAATTTTTCAGCATTGCCACTACTACCCACGCCTTCGTACTGCTGTGTCCGCTCCGCTGCATCAAATTTTGTCGAACCACTTTTTGTGAAATCCTGGCCAAAATGGCTCTCGCGCGCCGGAAAGTAGCTTTCTTGTATTCTACAAATTAAGCCCGTTAGCCCCGCCCCTTTATGATCTGATATAGGTGTAAATATAATGTGCACTCATAACGATTAATGAAGGGGCGGGGTCAATGGATTTATTCCATTAGATATAAGAAAGCTGCTTTCCGGCGCGCGCGAGCCTTTTTGATCGGGATTCCGCAGACAACGGACCGTTCGGAGAATGACAAATTCTAAGAATCTTATGATATTTTCTCGCAAGAACCTGAATTTAAATTATGAGCTGTTGGTTATCTAAGATGCATATTGCTTTAAAGAATAATAACAGAAATTTGACTCAAGACGAATTTTCTTTTTATTACAAACATTATCTCTTGGCATCTATTTGTCCGAGCGACGTTCGCCGAGTTTCCACTGAGGTGGCGTCTTTATCGATTTTATACAAAAGTCACCATTCTATACAAAATTAAGTTAATTCGACTATTCGAAACTTTCCTCAAAGTGCAAAATTCAATCGTAACTAGCGAATTTGATTAAGCGTCGGAGGGAGATGATGCAATAAATTTGAATGGATTCCACCCATAACAGCAACCAACAACCAACAGCCATAACTAACAGCAACCAAGCTACCACAAGATGCCACTGAAACAGTCAATTTTCGCAATTAACTCTTTCTATATGTATGTATGTATGTAGTTAGCCACCATCCTGGCTTGAGTCCTGCTCTGCATGCGGTTCCACTGCAGAACAAAATTTCAATATTGTTCTGAATTCAACAGATTGCTGTATGAAGGGCCAAAAATGGGGGTGGTGGACCTGTAAGCAAAGACACTTACACGAAACCCACGGGAAAATGAGAATCTCCTTCCAGCAGAATTATCCTACATTTTTTCGTAATTAACTCTTTTTTTCATAAAATGCTGGTCCTGAGAAGAACCAATTTTCTTTTTCCAATGCCCCTTTCCAATAACTAACTGCATCCAAACGCTAATCAGCACCTTGGGTTGAAATTTTCCGATCACCACTCGTTGATTTTTCGCTAAGCCTCCACCATTTGGAATACATTTTCAGCATTGCCACTGCTACTCACACCGTGCTGCTGGTCAAAATGACCCGCGCGCGTCGGAAAGCAGCTTTCTTGTATTCAATAAATAAAGCTCGTTAGCCCCGCCCCTTTGTGATCTGATATGGGTGTAAATACCCAAGTAACACCAAGCATTACAATATTGCACATATGTCAATCACAAATCGGCATGCCAAATGCTAATTGCATTAGATCTGTGTTGTTGCATTTATTTATCAACTGTTAGACGACGATACTCTAAATCAGCAGTCCGAATGCAGCGATGCATTACTGGTGTTTTATTCCAACATGCCAAAGTAATGAACCATTAATTCGGTCTTATAATTGCCCTTTTCCACTTTAAGTCAACTTTTAGAGCTGTGTTTTTTACAAGCATATATAGCTTCATGGTTACTTGGGTATAATGTGCACTCATAACGATTAATGAAGGGGCAGGACTAATGGAATTACTTCATTAGATAAAATAAAGCTGCTTTCCGGCGCGCGCGGGCCATTTTGATCGGTATTCCGCAGACAACGGGTCGTTCGTAGAATGTAATTTGCAACGGCCTTGCAAACGGGATACAGAGGGATCACCCTTCTGAACTCGGAATACAAAATCCCGTCGTGTATCATGTTTAACAGACTGAGACCGCTTGAGGAGTCCTTCGTCGGCGAATACCAGGCAGGTTTTCGTGAGGGTCGATGAACGACGGATCAGAAGTTTAGCCTGCGGATGATCCTAGATAAATTCCGGAAGTACAACTTGCAGGCTCACCATCTGTTTATTGATTTCAAAGCAGCGTACGATTCAGTGAAAAGTTGAGCTTGTGGCAGATAATGTCCGAACATGGTTTTCCGGCGAAACTGATTAGACTGATACGTGCAACGCTGGATGGCTCGAAATCAAGTATTCGGATTGCAGACGAAGTGTCAACCTCGTTTGTGACCTTAGACGGATTGAAGCAGGGTGATGCACTTTCGAATTTATTGTTCAACATTGCACTCGAGGGCGCTATTAGGAGATCTGGCGTGCAGAGAAACGGCACTATCATCACACGGTCGCATATGCTCTTGGGCTTTGCGGACGATATCGACTTCATTGAAATCGGTCGCAGAGCAGTAGTGGAGGTTTTTGTTCCACTGAAGAGGGATACGGGCAGGATAGGCCTAACCATTAATTCTACCAAGACAAAGTACATGGTGGCAGGTAGAGATAGAGGAAGACTTAGTGGTTTTGATGCTGAGGTAGTGCTTGATGGGGATGTGTTTGAAGTTGTTGAAGAATTTGTTTATCTTGGAACGCTTGTGATATGTGAAAAGTTAAGCGAGATTTATTCCAAAATTTTGTTTTTTTGAGATAACATCAGATCTCGACGTTTCATGCATTTTTAAGTAATTTGGCATCAAAAGAGAAAAATTCGTTTTTTGACTTTTCCTTTGGTCCCCCTTTGGGAAAATTTTCGTGGATAAAAATTTCAAAACTTTGGTGAATTTTAGGCACCCCTAAATCATGTCCGATTGAGCTCAAATTTTGCCTAGGGTCATATTTTGGGGTAATGAAACTTGTGAGCAATGTCGTTTTTTGAAATTCGATGACAATTTTTTCTCATACATTCAATTGGCACCCTAACATATATTGGTGCAAGTTTCAGTGACTCACACGTTAAAAAATCAATAATGGAGCAAGCCACATCCTTGCAGTCAGTTCGGACGATGGAAGGAATGTTAGTAGTTGATTGTTTGACTGTGTTTACCTCTCCGTCTTCACAAAAACCACGGGAAGGAAGATGAGTTAGTTGATAGGTTTCTGCAAAGTTTTTTTTTCTGCTAATGATTCTGCAAAAAAAAACTCGTGTTTATTGTTTTAAAAAAAATATTATGTAAATTTTCTTTCCTTAAGGAATTTACGGAAAATCTGATATTCTTGACATTTTCAATCCAATATTGCGTAAATACAGAGTCAGTTCATATACATTTCTTTTCTAAATAAAGGGGAATAGTGTGGAACAGGACCCAGTGAAAATTGAAATATGCTGCCTTTTGAGCGACACCAACGCAAGTGATTAAAGTCTAATAGTGAACTGCTCAGATCTACATGATGAATGCAGAAATGTCTTAAAGTTAAGCACATTCTGGTTATGGGCGTTCTTTAGCAGAACAAGCTGTACGTCTCTGCCTCTGAATATATTTACGACAATGTCTGCTACTTCTAAAACGTTTGTGTTTTGCTTAAAAAACTAATTTCCAAGAACACGTCCCAACTCAACCTTAGCATGACCTTCACTAATTTTTAATTTTTTTTTCGCAATGTTAGTGTTTTCGCACTGAATTAACTCCAAAGTTCGTCTCTTTGTATGCTATCGGCTCGTAATGGAAATAAACTTGTTATGCAAAACAAAATCATAATATTCATGAACAACGATTATTCCACTCTTGTATTTGATCTGGTAGTTCCACCAAGCTTCAGCGCCATACGCCAGACAAATTGCTTTGCAGAAATTCTCACATTTGGTGAAAGTCAGCAGAAACAAAGTACGGCGGGCAACATAGAAAATATTCATTAGCATGGTTCTTCTGTATTTCGCCAGAACGGAGCTAATTTTCCATCCATGTTAGTCTCGTGAAATACGGGCAGCCAGCTAGTCACTGCTTCAATTTGGCTTTTAGTATAGATAAAAGAGTCAAATCGAAGATTAACCCATCTAGCACTTCTCTTATTATTTCGCATTAATATACTTTTTGCAAACGTAATAATAAAACACATAATTTAACATGCTCGCCTAACTTCGAAAAAAAAAATACTTGCTGCCGAAATTGTTACGATGCAATTGAAATTAATGGTAAATATTTGATAAATAATCTGATGAAGAATCTGTCATTTAGTTAGTATTTCCCAGAATTGATTTCATACGAAGAAAATTAAATAAATTTTATTTATGCTTGATGCTCAATGCAGATTGTACTCGAAGGTATTCAAAATTTCGCTTCACTTTCAAAACAGTATCAAAGCCTTTCACAAAACCAACATTTTTTCGTACTTCCATCTACTCTATTCACAGCTTTGCTCAAATTGTATTGCAACGACACTTCTACACGGTGCTATCCCCATGCACGAAGATTCAAATCGTTCTTCTATCTGAATTCAAATCGGATTCTGCAGCTGCATGAGTTTCTGTCGGACCAATTGAAACGACGACGGAATGAAAAATTACCTGTTGCTGCACCGGCAGTGTCAGGGATTATATCGAATAATCCTGCTGTTAGCACTGTTATCAACGGTTCAATGTGCCGATTCCCGGGACGACTGGTGGCAGGACACGGTCTTCTATCAGATTTATCCCCGCTCGTTCATGGATAGCGACGGAGACGGCGTGGGAGACCTCCGGGGAATAACTTCAAAGCTACAACACCTGGCAGACGCGGGAATTGGCGCCACCTGGTTGTCACCCATCTTTCGCTCACCGATGGTTGACTTTGGGTACGACATCGCAGACTACACGGCCATACAGCCAGAGTACGGCACCATGGAGGACTTTGATGCAATGATGCAGGAAGCGAACCGGTTGGGAATTATGATAGTGCTGGATTTCGTGCCGAACCATAGCAGCGATCAGTGTGAGTGGTTCGCGCGGAGCGTTGCCAGAGAACCCGGATATGAAGATTTCTACGTGTGGCATAATGGCAAAGTGGACCCGGAAGGAGGAGATCCTTTGCCTCCGAATAATTGGGTAAGTTAACGAATCTCTCGACTTGTAGGAAAAGACTTGCTTTAAATGTAATATGCAATGCAATGCATAATTGATGCACGAGACTATTTACAGTTACCAGCATTTGTTTATCTCTATTTCAGCAATCAGTTTTCTACGGTTCCGCTTGGACCTTCCATCCCCAGCGAGGTCAGTTCTATTTGCATCAGTTCACCAAAGAGCAGCCGGATTTGAACTTTCGAAACCCGGCGGTGGTTCAACGAATGGATGAGGTCATGCGGTTTTGGTTGGACAAAGGAGTGGCCGGCTTTCGAATTGATGCAGTGAACCATTTGTTCGAGGTAGAAGACTTTCTCGATGAGCCACTGACGGGCACGGATTTGGATCCATTATCCTACGGGTACACTTACCATTACTATACGAAGGATTTGGTGAGTTGCTGTGGTGTGATATGGTATCCATTTACATATTGACTTCGATTTGTTTAAACTGATGGTTTTAAGTTCTAAATTCAATTAAAGTTAAGTCAATGTAATTCAAGCATTCGGTTTTATAAAATGTTGTTAATTTGTACTGAGTTCTAGTATTGGTGGAGCACCAGCAATTTTGGCGTAATCGGTTCATTGATAATTTGGCGTTAGCAGTAAGAAATATAATTGAAGGGATTAATCAGTTAAAACTTGTCACGTAGTTCTAAAACATACTTAATTTTAATGGCATTTCATCAACTAGAAATTGTTTAGTAATTTATTGAAAAAGCATCTAGGAATTCTATAAAATGTTTATCCAAAAATGTCCAATTTCTAGAACTCCGGAGAATATCCGGAGAGGTATGATGATGGATCGACTGTAATCTCGATATTTTGGGGGGTTTCTAACATGCAGCTTCGATTTCTGAGTCAGAACAGAGTTTTACTACTGTTCAGATAAGTAGTAAAGCAAAATACTGTTCAAACTTTGGAATAAGCACCAAAATATCGCGATTGCAGTCGATCCATCATCATTCTTCTTCGAAAATTTTGATGAATTTCATGGGAATTTACTTTAGGAGATCCATCTGATCAGGTCCAGAAATTTATTGGAATATTCATCCAGCTCAAGTGTTTTTTCATAAATCTATACATATCATCAGGCCGAAGATCTAACAAAGGCCGAAGGTCATTAGGCCGAATGAGTAGTAGGAAATGAGGGGTGAAAAGTCAGTTCTTCCTTCGTCTTTCTTCCATCTTCTTTCTTCTCTCTCACTTCTTCCTTTTTCTTTCTTCCTGTCTACTTCTTCGTTCTGATTGTTCGTTCTTCCTTGCTCTTTCTTCCTTCCTTTTTTCCTATTCCTTCTTCTTTTTTTCTTCTTCTTATATCTCTTTCATCTTTTTTATTCGTTTGCCCTTCTTCGTTCTCCGTATTTCATCTATTTTTTTCTATTTTCTTCCTCTTTCTACCATTTTCCTTCTTTTTTCTTCATTATTCCTTCTCCCTGCTTCATTATTCCTACTCTTTCTTCTTTTTTATACCTTTTTTCTTGTTCCTTTCTCTTTTTAATTTTTACTTCTTCCTTATTTCTTCATTCTACCTTCTTTCTCGTTCTTCCTTACTTCTTTATTTTTTTCCTCTCTCCTTTTTCCTTCTTTTTCTTCCTTTTTGCTTCTGCTTTTCCTTCTTCAATTTTCCTTCTTGATTTTCCCGTTTTTCCTTTTCAGTTTTTCTTCCTATTCTCTTCTTTCTTCCTCCTTCTGCCTTCTTTCTTCTTTCTTCTTCCTTCATCTTTCTTCATCTTATTTCCTTCTTTTTTTCTTCTACCTTTTTTTCCTTCTTCTTCTTCTTCTTCCTTATCCCTTATGCTTCATTCATATCGCACTTCTCACTTCTCGTTTCTCACTTCTCACTCCTCACTTCGGAACTCTTACTTCTTTCTTCTCATTTCTCACTTATCTTCTGACTTCTCACTTCTTCTTCATTTCTCATTTCACATTTCTAAGGGGTCGTACACTAATTACGTAAGCACTCATGGGGAGGGGGTTTGGTTCATTTGGCAGAAAGTAATTTGGCTTAACGCCATTTGACACAGATAATTTTTCCTTACTCCCCGAGCAGCACAAGTCAGCGAAAAATGGTTGCAGCAACTTGATTTTGACTAAATCTGGTCACTTAAGAGTTGCAGTAGCTTATGTGAAACATGTGTGTTGCTAGGGTCTTTCTTCTTTTTTTATACCTTTTCCCTTATTCCTTTCTCCTTTTATCTTTTTACTTCTTCCTTATTTATTCATTCTTTCTTCTTTCTCGTTCTTCCTTACCAGGGTTTCAACTTTTCGTTTCAATGAGACCAAAGCAAGCGTTTTTCGGGCCAAAGGAGAATCTTTTTTCGTTGTTTATGTTGAGGATCATCTTCCACCCATCAATCTTTTCTCCAGAATTAGCCTGGGAAGATAAACGAAAATCTTGCCTGTTAGATGAAAATCCTTTATCGTTTCCTCAGTTTTACCTCTCACTCACTTTTCGCGAGAATTATCGCAGAACAATTACAAAATTGTATGGCCGCGCCGGGATTCGAACCCAGAATAGTAACAATAATAACTGTGGGGGTGCGCTTACTCTAGCCACACAATCACGCTATCTGTATGAAAGCGTTAAGTTATTTGTTCCACATAAGCTACTACCATTTGCATTTATGGTGTCACGAAAAGACTCGAATATGAAAGAAAAAGAGCAAACCAACGTTTGGCGGCAATCGAAGTGAGCGAAAAATGGTTATCACTCTCCAGGCTGTTTTTCTTTCCCGAAAAGCGATTTCTCCCCGAAAATTTTCGTGAGGGAGCATCCTGAGCTCCTGAGATTGAGTGAGCATTACGAACCCTGTTCCTTACTTCTTACTTTTTCTATTTATTCCTTCTTTTTTCTTCCTTTTTGCTTCTGCCTTTTTCCTTCTACCATTTCATTCTTCATTTTCCCGTTTTCCTTTTTCCTTTTTTTCTTTCTTTCTTCCTCCTTCTATCTTCTTCCTTCTTTCCTCTTTCGTCATCTTTCTTCTTTCTTCATTTTCAATTTTCTTCTTCTTCCTTTTTTTCATTTTTCTTCTTCTTCATTATCCCTTATGTTTCATTCATATCTCACTTCTCACTTCTCGTTTCTCACTCCTCACTTCGCAACTCTTACTTCTCTCTTCTCATTTCTCACTTATCGCTTCACACATCTGACTTCTTGCTTTTCATTTCTAAATCTTCATTTCTCATTTCTAAGGGGTCGTACACTAATTACGTAAGCACTCATGGGGGAAGGAATTTGGTTCATTTAGCAGAAAGTCATTTGGCTTAACGCCATTTGGCATAAGATTATTTGACATAAAGACCATTTGGCATAACGGTCTTTTGGAATAACGGACATTTGGCATAATTTGAACTTCAATAAAAGAGTGGGTCATTTGGCATAACTCCGTTATGAACCAGCCTTGCAGAAGAGGTAAAATACCAAAAAATAAAATGCACAATACTTCAGGCATAACATACTTTGTTACTACAATACCAATTATTATTATTTATTCAGACTAAGGCCGAAGTGCCCTGTGCGGTATATAAGAGTCTTCTCCATTCGGCTCGGTCCATGGCTACACGTCGCCAACCACGCAGTCTACGGAGGGTCCGCAAGTCATCTTCCACCTGATCGATCCACCTTGCCCGCTGCGCACCTCGCCTTCTTGTGGCCGTCGGATCGTTGTAGAGAACCATTTTCACCGGGTTACTGTCCGACATTCTGGCTACGTGCCCGGCCCACAACAGTCGTCCGATTTTCGTGGTGTGAACGATGGATGGTTCTCCCAGCAGCTAATGCAACTCGTGGTTCATTCGCCTCCTCCACGTACCGTCCGCCATCTGCACCCCACCATAGATGGTACGCAACACTTTCCTTTTGAAAACTCCAAGTGCGCGTTGGTCCTCCACGAGCATCGTCCAGGTCTCGTGTCCGTAGAGGACTACCGGTCTAATGAGCGTATTGTAGATAGTCAGTTTGGTACGGCGGTGAACTCTATTCGATCGGAGTGCCTTGCGGAGTCCAAAGTATGTACGATTTCCAGCCACTATGCGTTTCCGAATTTCCTGGTATCTGGTATCATTTTCGGCAGTCACCAGTGAGCCCAAGTACACGAATTCTTCTACCACCTTGATTTCGTCACCACCGTGCAAACTCGCGGTGGGTAACTCACATGGTCTTCTCTTGAACATCTTCCTATCATGTACTTCGTCTTCGACGTGTTGATGACTAGTCCGATGCGCTTGGCTTCCCTCTTCAGTCTGATGTAGGCTTCCTCCATCTTCTCAAAGTCACTTGCCATAATATCTATGTCGTCGGCGAAGCCAAAAAGCTGGACGGATTTATTGAAAATTATATTTGATATATTGAATAGCAGACACGAAAGACCATCACCTTGCCGTAACCCTCTACTACAATACCAAACGCATCACAAATACTACTTCCAAAATGGGAATTGCATTCACCTTTACCTTATTCGGGCAAACGCTCACTTTTGAAGAAGGTATCAGATCCCCTATTGCCGAGCAAGATCCTACTTTAAAAGAAAGGATCACATCCACCACTGCCTTAAAGCGAGCAAGCGCCTACTTTCAATAAGGGTTCAAATCCATCATTGCATTAAACTGGACGACCGCCTACTTTTTAGGAAGAATTACATTCGCCATTGCCTTAAACCGGGGAAGGACCCGCCATTTCCTGAAACTGGAAAATCGCTAACTTTCGAAAAGGGTGCACATCCACCATTGCCTTCAATCACTTTTTCATTTCCTGAAACTGGAAAATCGCCTACTTTCAAAAAAGGGTTCACATTCACCATTGCCTTCAATCGGTCAAGTTCCTACTTCTAAAGAAGGGATTACGTCCACTGTTGCCTTAAACTGGACAAGCGCCTACTTTAGAAAAAGGAATAAAATCCACAATTGCCTTAAACCAGACAAGCGCCTACTTTTAAAGAAGAGATCATATCCACCATTGCCTTAATCCGGGCAGGCGTCTACTTTTTGAGAAGGGATCATATTCAACATTGCACCGGTCAAGCATCTACTTTTAAAAAAGCGATCACATCTGTCATTGTCTTAATCCGGGCAAGTGCCTACTTTTAAGGATGGGATCACATCCTCCATTACCATATTCAGAACATACGCCATTTAAATAGTGCATTATATCTACCTATTGCCTTAAGCCGGGCGAACGCAACTCAATATATACGTTATTTTTGAAGAAGGAAACACATTATTAATTGTTTTTCACTGGGCGCACCATGAATCCAATAGAGGGATAACGATTACCATTGTTTTATACTCGGGACATGCGTGCTTTCTGGGCTTCGGACGGGCTTTGTGGCCGTGCGGATAGCGACGTCAATCGTCTAGACGCATGTGCTATGGAGTGTGGTTACGAAGCTCGCTCTGGTAAGGAATAAACTTTTCGTGATGCGAAAAAATCTTTACTGATCCCCTGGGTGTTATGTATATGTCCTGTCCGTTGTCTCATGCATGCCATGTCTCATTAAGTGTTCTGTCTATATGACCTCTAGTCGAAAACGGGGAATCTGTCTTTCTTTCTTTCTACGGAAAGATGTCTTTTTAATAATATTATCAATCAGTGTTATATTCACCACTCTGGGATTTTTGTTCAGCACATCTTAGTCAAGCAACTAATTTAATACGAAAAAAAAAATATGCCAATTGA
This sequence comes from Armigeres subalbatus, assembly GCF_024139115.2. Classification (NCBI taxonomy): domain Eukaryota; kingdom Metazoa; phylum Arthropoda; class Insecta; order Diptera; family Culicidae; genus Armigeres; species Armigeres subalbatus. The sequence continues at coordinate 311,268,546 of NC_085140.1, forward strand.
CCCTCCTTTTCAATGCTGTTTACAATTATGCCAAATGTCCGTTATGCCAAATGACCGTTATACCCCTTTATGCCAAACGACCTTATGCCGAATGATTTTATGCCACATAACCAGCTCCCGGGGGAGGGGAACAAAAAATAATTTGTATGAGTAAAATCTTAAATTGTAGGGACGAGGGGCCAAAAACCCCAGAAAAAATGCTTACGTAATTAGTGTACGACAAACAACTTCTCATTTCTAATTTCTCACGTCTCACTTCTCATTCGGCCAAATGACCATTCGGTAAATGGTAAAAATGTCGTCGCATTAAAAATGCCGTCGAGCCTTATACTGAAAATGGCAGGGATTAACAATTTGTTCATATTTATAAGTAAATAATAACAATTTATTGAATCCACGTCATACGTAAGATGCATTTAAAACCGTTTTACAGCCAGAAGCATACGAAATGGTATACCATTGGCGATCAGTCCTGGACCAATGGACCCAGCAGCATGGTGGACCGACGCGCATTATGATGACCGAAGCGTACGCCAACATTACTTTCACTATGAAGTACTATAAGTCTCCGGACGGCACTCGAGCCGGATCACACATGCCGTTCAATTTCCTGCTGATCACCGATTTAAATCAAGCATCCAGCGCGCCAGATTTCGTGTTCACAATCAACAAATGGTTGACCTACATGCCTCGTGACCATACGGCAAACTGGGTCCTGGGGAACCACGATCAGCCGCGAGTTGGATCCCGCTTTGAGAAAGAGCGAATAGATCTGATCAATATGCTGCTAATGACGCTTCCGGGTATTGCAGTCACCTATTACGGAGAGGAAATCGGTATGTTAGACTACAAAGACATTCCCTGGGAGGACACGCAAGATCCCACTGCCAGGAATACCAACAAGCAAGTCTACATGGACTTCTCTCGCGATCCGGAACGAACACCCTTCCAGTGGGACGAAACTAAAAATGCAGGATTTTCCACGGCTGCCAAAACTTGGCTTCCCGTGAATCCAAATTATGTACATCTGAATTTAAAAATCCAAAAACAAGCCCCAAAGAGCCACTATAAGACCTACCAACAGCTGGTCAAACTTAGACGGCACGAAACGCTTCGGAAAGGCTCAATCGAACTAATTCCATACAACGGCGAGGTGGTAACATTTCTGAGGTAATTGGCTCATCATATGATGTAGGCTTTTCTCTAATCCAATCAAGTGTAAATTCGATTGCATTGCAGGGATCTGCCGGACCACGACGGCTTCGTCGTTGTGCTGAACTTGGGCCCACGAGAGCAACTTGTTGATCTATCAATCTTCCCTCGTCTTTCGGAGCGTTTGCTGGTGGCGGTGGCATCCTCCAGCTCAAGTTTCTCCACAGGGTGAGTAGAATGGGAGGGTGACCGGTTGTGCGATTCCGACAGGAAATGTATCCAATTAAAGTCTTTGCCTGTCCAATAAAACCATTGAGCCGTGCATCGGAACGGCGTGTAGAAATGTTTTGTTCATCTCCGTAGATTGTTATTCGATTTGCTCTGCTATCGAGCATTATCACATCGAGCGCTGCGTGGGACGTTGCTTGGAAAATTGCCTATCAATTAATTGTAATTTTGTTTTCGTCCCAATGGCATGGCATTTTACCTGTTGGTTGGTTTTTCTTGAAGTATATTGTTTTCTGTCTAGAGAAGATGAGGCAAAACGGCAATTTTTATTATTTTCAAAATAAAGTTCAATTATCGGATCTTTAATTGGTATTTTACATATTTTTGGCTCACGCTATTAACATTCTAGAATCACTCGTAAATATCGTCGCCATCATCAATGCTTAGCTTATTCAATTGTCTCGACAACTGTTGGTCTCGGATTTAACATCCACAATTGATAAATGAATAGAAAACCTATACAATATGTTGACTATCAGTTCGGAAATTTACCTTCGGTAGCAATGATAATATGTGATTGTTACGATAACAGCAAATGTTCGTCAGAGGCTAATATTAAGGATTAAATCATCGAACTGCAGCACGAGTTCAGACCTTTTGTGGCTGATCACAAAAGCGACAAATCTGTAGATGTGTTCAATACCAAGTAAATAATAACAATTTGTATTTGTTTTGTCTGCTTTTTCTACAGGGACTTGGTTCAACGCAACAGGCTGCTAATCGGTCCGTATGATTCATTGGTTTTGCAGGACAGGTGAGTGGTAGTATAATTGCTCAAATGCTATATTTATGCTCCAGCAAGCGGCCATACTTGGTAATCAGAAAGGCGAAACATAAATATCATTGACGGCATCGATTATTATCATTCCAGCACCAAACGTTTGTGTTCAAATCTTTATCGTTTTATCATCGTTTATAGCTTGGGCAGAACCACTACTGGTTAAAAGGCATCAGAAATTATTGGCAAATATATGTCTGTAGTGAGAATATAATCAAAAGCTCAAACATGTGTTTTTAATGATCAGTGTATATTCTTAAAAATCTTATAAATTTATGTTTCTTACTATTTCGTTCTTTTGTAAGTTCCGGTATGTAGCGTGTAAAACCTGTCTGTATTTATCCGTCAATTACACCGTTAATCCGTTGCTACTAATGGTTTTGAGTTAGGCTAGGTGTATCAGCTGTGGCTATAGCACCAGTTGTCGCACTAGTGCTTTATATGCCAAATGACCAATCAAATCACCGCAAACCAAGTTCATATCGATAAAACATATCCATATGGCACGATAACACCTTTGATTTCCTCTAAAACAAGCAAAGCATAATTGTAAAAATTGATTTTGCTTAATTTTTAACGTCCTTTGCACCAATTGTCGCACTAGTGGTCCCAATTTGGCCAGTCCCATAAGAAAACAATGCGATTTGCCAAATAAGGAACCAAAATTAAGAATAGTGTCACAACTGGTGCATGCGTCCCTTTTATGGATTAATCAATTTTGAGAATAATAACAAATTTTATTGTGGTTTTCACAGCTGTTCTAAGGAGCAGGAAGTAAAACTTTTCGCTAAATATATAAAGTCCACCCAGATGCCTTTCACTTATTTTTTTGAAAATAATTTTACTTATGTATGGCGACAATTGGTACACCGAGTCTACATTTTACATCATTTGTGCAAATTATTTACTATCCTGCGTATGGAAGTCTTATTTGAACGAGATAAACTAGCCTTTTACTTGAAATCTTGATAACATCGTCAACTGAAAAATTGAACAGAACCAAATCATTCGAGTTTAAATAGTTTATTATATATTGACTTTTTTCGTTCAATCAGGCCAAATTGTAAAATTTCAAAAATAGTATAGTACCTACTATGAAACTTAGAACGAAGCATGGCAGGATTTTTCACAATTACAACTCACGTCCGAAATATTGTTTTGTGAAGGGATATTGTCCTTAATGAAAACTCATGCTTAAAAGATGATTTCACATACCTGTAACGAAAGGAAAAAAAGAAGAAACATTAGCATTAATTGAAAATCGTGTTGCATCCAGTGTAACAATATAATAGAAAGAAGTAAGTTTAGTAAATTTTCGGGTAATGAATTATCACGACTTCTCAGGGTCATTCGTGGTTTATTTAAGGGAATGTAGGAAATATAATAATCCAGGTGATTATGATGAAAACAGTGTTTTCATTAGTGGCAATGTGAAGTAAGAATTAAGAAGTGTTATGTATCACTTCTTATTTCGCCCTTCTTGTTTTAAACATTGCAATGTGCGAAATGAGACGTCACACTTCTTATTTCTTACTTCTCACTTCTTAATTATCATTTCTTCTTCACTTCTTTTTCTTCAATGGCTTAACGTTCCAACTGGAACTTGACCTACTATTAACTTCAAAGTAATTTTCTCAGTTATTGATGATGATGATGATGATGATGGTCCCGCCACATACCCCTACAAAGGTTTGAGCTAGACGATTTATCTTTAAGATATTTAATTGTGATCAATTTAATCAGATTTTGCAAAACAATAAACGATCCGATTATTTTCACAGATATAAACAACAATACAAATTATCATCGCTTTCCAGCAAAAAATATAAATAAGTAGAAAGAACCGTTGAGTTCTACTGCAGATGTTCGCAAGCATCATCAGTGATACAGCGAGTCCGATACAAATACAAAACTTGTGATACCTCTCGCATGATGCCAAAAGTTTCGTCAGGAAGCGCGTACTCAAACCATTCTCGCTAGTACCAATCAATTTACTGTACAAAGCTCGACAACATTCAAAACTTGTGTTACCTCTCCGTAGATACCAAAAGTTTCGAGAAAATCGCGTTCTATCTGAGAGCTCCCTACTTTTCTGTAGTATCTTTCAAACAGTTTCAAATATTTCAAATTGTAGTGATAAATACAAAAAGTCATTTATACCTGAATTACGCGCAATTCTCAAACTTTTGTAGACTACACATAAAAAATAAAAGTTAAAAACTCTACACATCAAAAAATAAAATACCATCATTATCATCGAGGCGAACAATATAGTCTATAAGCGCCTAATGAAATAACAAATCATTTACACTCGTCCAAACAAAAATATCCGTTATCACAAACTTCGTCGAGATACACAATTAGTCAATAATAAAAACTTAAATAAATAGCTGTTTAAAAACAGCTTTCACGTGTGAAATGCAAAGTCTTTTGAACTGTGATAGTGTACTTGCTCGCTTGATGTGTGCAGGCATCGAATTGAAAACTTTTATTCCTTTATAAAACAATGAATTTTGTGAAGCACCATGCAAAAATAAGGGGTTCTTATTTCCTCCCCGTTTCTAGTATTATATCCATGAATGTCACTTCCTCTTTCAATTTGATTACACAAATATCGTGGCAGCAATCTATTTATTATTTTAAAATGAACACCATAGTCAAATAAACAATTCTCTGCTTCACTGATAACCATTGTAAAGCGTCCAACAAAAGGAGGAGGAAGTGAATCTATTGCATCTTAAAATCAAACGCATTACTTTATTCTGCAAACGCTGTAACCTCGATATTTGTGTTTCATTAGCTAGAAATAAAATGGAAGCACAAAAGTCCAAGTGAGGAGAGATGATTGACTTGTACAACTGTATTTTACTCGCAACAGTTAATTCGTTTTTTAATCGACATAAAATTCCATACTTCTTGGCTATTTTCTTGATGACATTGTTGATATGAGAATCAAATTTCAATTTATCATCAATAATCACGCCAAGATATTTAATTTCCCGAACGCGATCAAGTGTTTCATCATCAATTTGAACGGAAACATTACCAATGACTCGATTTCGCGAAATTACCATGTATTTAGTTTTACTTACATTCAATTTCAACTGTTTGTACTTCAACCATCTACTTAAAGAACGCAAATCTGTATTCAAGCGTGAAACTGCATCTTCGATAGTTCTAGCTGCAATGAATAATACGGTGTCATCCGCGAATAGATTTATATTACAAAATCGTAAAACCCGTCCCATGTCATTAATATACATAATAAATAAAACGGGCCCTAATACACTTCCTTGTGGAACACCAAGATTATTTTCCATAGGATTTGAAACACAATCATTAAAAATAGCTTCTAAACCATTCATATGCAGAACCCGAAATTCCAAAGCGCTTTATTTTTCCAACATTAAGGGCCTAGAAATTGTCTCAAATGCGCGTTTAGGATCCAAAATACAGCAATGATAGTATCTTTACGCTCCATGTTCTCTTTCCATTTGGCTAACACCAAGTTCAATGCGGTTTCACAAGAATGTCCTTCTCGATATCCCGATTGTTCTTGTATTAGCAAGTTATTACTATTCAAATATGTAACTAACTGGCCTTTGACAACAAGTTCTAATATTTTTTCTAATGTGTGCAACATGTTGATGGGACGAAACTCTTCGGCTTTAATCGTTCCAGCAACTTTTTGAATAGGAATCACAAGAGATTCCTTCCATACCTGCGGCACGTGCCCGGTTCTCAGTGATTCATTTATGAGGTCCAGCAGTTTGTGTCCAATGACATGAAAACAATCTTGTAGAACTCTAGCGTTAACGTTATCAACTCCAGCCGTTTTACCTAATGAAAAGCATATGTTTTTAAGTTCATCAATTGTAATTGGGCGAAAACACTCGAACCTACATCTACTATTAACCGGCTGTTTAATTTCATCGGGTTCATCAACCAAATCAATAGATTGATTGATTGATAAAACACTATCGATGAAATATCTATTGAAATTACAAGCAATTGTTTGTTCCGACTGTTCTATTGTGCCATTGAAAGCTATGGACCGCGGCTTGGAACAATTAGGTTTTAACAAAAAAATAAAAAAAACTCCCTGCTGATGTTCAGATGCTGATCATTTTTCCTCTGAATATATTCACAACGCGTTGTTTTCAACGATTGTGAATATGTGTTCCGCGCGATCTTGTACCTATTCCAATTATTATGACTACGTCTTCGCAAAATCTCTTGTACAATTTATCTCTTTTGCGTTTGAGACGCAACAGGTCTAAATTGTACCAGCTGTTCGAGTTATTCAAAGATACAAATTTTTCTTCAATTAACTTATTGGTACTCGATTTCAGAACGTTCGTTAGAACAGCTGCTTTCTGATCTAAGTTCCCGGAAATAACTTGAAAATCCTCGTTTCTCGCAGCAAGATTCGAAACAGCTTGTTTCGAATATTTCCTCCAACACTTTAATTTAACAAAATCATCAAGTCTATTAATAGTTTCTACATTTATCACTAAAGTTTCATGATCGGTTACTTTCAAACAAGTATCTGTAACTGAGTTTACAGAGTCAACATTAGAATAAACATGATCAATTATAGTTCTACTGTGTCAGGAAATTCGCGTGTAATCCACAACCTTTTGTTTCAAATTATAAAACTCAGTCAGACGCTTCAAATGATTCGAATTGTCGTCACACCAATTGATATTAAAATCACCAGCTATTACATTTAGTTTACTTAAATCGACAAACATTTCAAACCAGTTCTCTAAAATTTCAATAAAACGCTGGTCACTTGAACTTGGCGAATGATATAAAACACCATAATTACCATTCTTCATGCCACGTACAACTGTAATGCCCAAGAACCAATTTCCTTCACAAGCCTCGTTCAATTGAAGCTTGAAGTGAACCGATTCCTTGACATAAATAGCAACTCCGCCAGTGTGTCTTGAATGTGATAAACAAGCAGCGACTTTATATCCTGGAATGCTGTACTGATCGAATGCTTCATACTCTACAATATGTGTTTCTGCTAATAATGCCCGCCATTGCATGACTATGTACCTTGTATGGCAAGTACAACACACTTATTTCTGTTACATTTGAGTTGCAGCAACCAACGACCCAAATTGTGTTGCTAGGCCCAAATGACATTTTTAGCCAAAGGGCCTTTTCGGCCAATGGTGTTTTCTGTCAAACAGCATTTTCGGCCAAATGACCAGTTCCAGTTTTCGATCAAATATCATTTGAGGCCATATGACTTGTTCGAAAATAAGACCTGTATCGCTAAATGTTTATTCGGCCAATTAGGCTAGATGCAAGGGGTGACTAACTCTAAACTTTCGTTAGTATCCAGAAATACTAACAAATACTAGCGTAAAAGACCATCGTATCTATGGTAAGTTGATCGAAGAAGCCTGATTGAAACACAACGCCACCCAGTCAACACAGTCCACCCCGTTTTAGGCAACACATGAATTCCGTCTTTTTTTAATTCTTAAAAAATCACTGTGCAACTGTTTCTATTACTAATATTTTCTGAACAATCTTTGGGGCTTCCCTTTTGGTTTCATGGCATAAAAAGTATAAAATGCGGTTTTAAAGTTCTCTAGAATTTGTAGGAGTTACAAATCAAATGTTTCCAAAACGGGGGAGCATTGTGTTTCAACAATTAACTGACAAACCCCATAACAACCAAACCTAGGATAACCAAACTAGCAACCGTATCTTTGTTTGAGGAAAATCATGGATACTAGAAATACCACGAAATACTATTGCGGGACAATGAGTAATACTATCGCAAAGTTTAGAGTTTCTTGCCCCTTGGCTAGATGTCTTTCATCCCAATGTATTATTCCCAACGTATTATTCGACCGAGTGTCATTGAGCCGAATGACGTTCGGCCAAACGACAATTCCGTAAAACGTACAGCTTAATGAGCAGAACAAAAAAAAATATCTTTAATATTCCCATTTCACGTTTTATTTGCCGTTTTGACTTAAATCCCGAACCGACTAATATTCCGAACACTCGACACATGGAGATTTATCTGGAACATTTCGTTACATTAATAAAAATCCATACATTTTTAATGGCAAACATCTAAAAAAAAATACAAATAAATTTTATGTGCGCGTTCATAAACCACCCGCTATAGGGTTCCACATAAAGGTTATTAGTTCCACATATATGCAATGCTAATTCACATAGCCGATATGTGGGAAATACTATAGTCAAAATTCATGTGTGCCACACATAATTAATATATTTGGATTTTTGTCGAAATCAAAATCCTTTCAAGAAACTCGGAAACCTACTTCCATGTAGCTCAAACATTCCAAAAAGCTTGGAAGCCTCCTTTCAAGAGGCTAGGAAGCCTCCTTTCAAGAGGCTAGGAAGCCTCCTTTCAAGAGGCTAGGAAGCCTCCTTTCAAGAGGATAGGAAGCGTCCTTTCAAGAAGCTCGGAAGCCTCCTTTCAAGAGGCTCGGAAGCCTCCTTTCAAGAGGCTCGGAAGCCTCCTTTCAAGAGGCTCGGAAGCCTCCTTTCAAGAGGCTCGGAAGCCTCCTTTCAAGAGGCTCGGAAGCCTCCTTTCAAGAGGCTCGGAAGCCTCCTTTCAAGAGGCTCGGAAGCCTCCTTTCAAGAGGCTCGGCCTCCTTTCAAGAGGCTCACGTCCCTCCTTTCAAGAGGCCTCAGAGCCTCCTTTCAAGAGGCTCGGAAGCCTCCTTTCATGTTGCTCGGAAGCCCCCTTTCAGGGGGCTCGGCACCTTCCCTTCAAGACGCTCGTCCGCCTCCTTTCAAGAGGCTCGGAAGCCTCCTTTCAAGAGGCTCGGAAGCCTCCTTTCAAGAGGCTCGGAAGCCTCCTTTCAAGAGGCTCAGCCTCCTTTCAAGAGGCTCAGGCCTCCTTTCAAGAGGCCTGGAAGCCTCCTTTCAAGAGGCTCAGCCTCCTTTCAAGAGGCTCAAGCCTCCTTTCAAGAGGCTCAGAAGCCTCCTTTCAAGAGGCTCAGAAGCCTCCTTTCAAGAGGCTCAGAAGCCTCCTTTCAAGAGGCTCAGAGCCTCCTTTCAAGAGGCCTCAGAGCCTCCTTTCAAGAGGCTCAGGCCTCCTTTCAAGAGGCTCAGAAGCCTCCTTTCAAGAGGCTCAGAGCCTCCTTTCAAGAGGCTCAGAGCCTCCTTTCAAGAGGCTCAGAAGCCTCCTTTCAAGAGGCTCAGAAGCCTCCTTTCAAGAGGCTCAGAAGCCTCCTTTCAAGAGGCTCAGGAAGCCTCCTTTCAAGAGACTCAGAAGCCTCCTTTCAAGAGGCTCAGAAGCCTCCTTTCAAGAGGCTCAGAAGCCTCCTTTCAAGAGGCTCCAGGCCTCCTTTCAAGAGGCTCAGGCCTCCTTTCAAGAGGCTCAGGCCTCCTTTCAAGAGGCTCAGAAGCCTCCTTTCAAGAGGCTCAGAAGCCTCCTTTCAAGAGGCTCAGAGCCTCCTTTCAAGAGGCTCAGGCCTCCTTTCAAGAGGCTCAGAAGCCTCCTTTCAAGAGCTCAGAAGCCTCCTTTCAAGAGGCTCGAAGCCTCCTTTCAAGAGGCTCAGAAGCCTCCTTTCAAGAGGCTCAAGCCTCCTTTCAAGAGGCTCAGAGCCTCCTTTCAAGAGGCTCAGAAGCCTCCTTTCAAGAGGCTCAGAGCCTCCTTCAAGAGGCTCAAGCCTCCTTCAAGAGGCTCAGAGCCTCCTTTCAAGAGGCTCAGAAGCCTCCTTTCAAGAGGCTCAGAAGCCTCCTTTCAAGAGGCTCAGAGCCTCCTTTCAAGAGGCTCCAGCCTCCTTTCAAGAGGCTCAGGCCTCCTTTCAAGAGGCTCAGAAGCCTCCTTTCAAGAGGCTCAGGCCTCCTTTCAAGAGGCTCAGGAAGCCTCCTTTCAAGAGGCTCAGCCTCCTTTCAAGAGGCTCAGAAGCCTCCTTTCAAGAGGCTCAGAAGCCTCCTTTCAAGAGGCTCAGGCCTCCTTTCAAGAGGCTCAGGCCTCCTTTCAAGAGGCTCAGCCTCCTTTCAAGAGGCTCAGAGCCTCCTTTCAAGAGGCTCAGAAGCCTCCTTTCAAGAGGCTCAGGCCTCCTTTCAAGAGGCTCAGGCCTCCTTTCAAGAGGCTCAGGCCTCCTTTCAAGAGGCTCAGAGCCTCCTTTCAAGAGGCTCAGGCCTCCTTTCAAGAGGCTCAGAGCCTCCTTTCAAGAGCTCGGAAGCCTCCTTTCAAGAGGCTCAGAAGCCTCCTTTCAAGAGGCTCAGGCCTCCTTTCAAGAGGCTCAGAAGCCTCCTTTCAAGAGGCTCGGAAGCCTCCTTTCAAGAGGCTCAGGCCTCCTTTCAAGAGGCCTCAGGCCTCCTTTCAAGAGGCTCAGAGCCTCCTTTCAAGAGGCTCAGAGCCTCCTTTCAAGAGGCTCAGAAGCCTCCTTTCAAGAGGCTCAGAGCCTCCTTTCAAGAGGCTCAGAGCCTCCTTTCAAGAGGCTCAGAGCCTCCTTTCAAGAGGCTCAGGCCTCCTTTCAAGAGGCTCAGAAGCCTCCTTTCAAGAGGCTCAGAGCCTCCTTTCAAGAGGCTCAGAAGCCTCCTTTCAAGAGAGCCTCAGAAGCCTCCTTTCAAGAGGCTCAGAAGCCTCCTTTCAAGAGGCTCCAGAGCCTCCTTTCAAGAGCTCAGAAGCCTCCTTTCAAGAGGCTCAGGAAGCCTCCTTTCAAGAGCTCAGGCCTCCTTTCAAGAGGCTCAGAAGCCTCCTTTCAAGAGGCTCAGAGCCTCCTTTCAAGAGGCTCAGAAGCCTCCTTTCAAGAGGCTCAGCCCTCCTTTCAAGAGGCTCAAAGCCTCTTTTCAAGAAACTCCAGCCTCTTTTCAAGAGGCTCAGAAGCCTCCTTTCAAGAGAGGCTCAGGCGTCCTTTCAAGAGGCTCCAGAGCCTCCTTTCAAGAGGCTCAGAGCCTCCTTTCAAGAGGCTCAGAGCCTCCTTTCAAGAGGCTCGAAGCCTCCTTTCAAGAGGCTCAGAGCCTCCTTTCAAGAGGCTCAAGCCTCCTTTCAAGAGGCTCAGAAACCTCCTTTCAAGAGGTTCAGTAGCCTCCTTTCAAGAGACTCTGACCTTTCAAGAGGCTCGGAAGGCTCCTTTCAAGAGGCTCGGAAGCCTCCTTTCAAGAGGCTCGGAAGCCTCCTTCCAAGAGGCTCGGAAGCCTCCTTTCAAGAGGCTCGGAAGCCTCCTTTCAAGAGGCACGGAAGCCTCCTTTCAAGAGGCACGGAAGCCTCCTTTCAAGAGGCTTGGATGCCTTCGTTTAAGAGTCGTTTAAGTAGAAAGCATTTTTAGACAACTTTTGGAGAGCCTTATATCGCATTAGTATCCAGGCTTGTTTTTCATTTCGTCGGGGTTCTACCAAACCGCACCAAATGAACTTAAGCCTAGAATTAAAATAAACTTATTAATAGAGACCAAAAAACACACATGACAGGCAAACTGAAATCATTTTCTAACAATTCATTGGTACATTTGTTGTAGGATTGCCAATAAAATTTGTAATCAATTAAATCCGTTGAATGAAAACTTGGGCTAAAGAATTGGTATTTTTTTTTGAAGCGCTTAGAGTGATTTGACATAATCCCGGCCATATATCTTATAAGTTACGCTTATTCTCATTTACTGCCAATAAAATAAAAAATTGAGGAATGAATGCAAAAGCTGAAAGGGGTACTTCTCAAGAAAAAGGTTGGAAACCGCTACTCTACATTGTAATAATGCGTTAGCCTGACAAAGCTGCATCAAATGGGGCATATATCACAACCCAAGTAATAGTTGGTCGGGGTTCAGCCAAACCGCACCAAGCGACTTTTTTTCGACTGACTTGTGATATTTTGTTCGAAAAAGGACAACGGAAATAGTTTCATATCAATTTAAACGTACATTTGCAGTAGGTTATCCTCAGTTATGGGGTTGAGGGATATCCGATGCGATTTACGATCAATTAGATCTGCTAAACGAAAGTTTGAGCAGAAAAGTCGGTAATTTTTTGTTGGCGCTTGGTGCGTTTTGGCTAAACCTTGACAAGTTTGAGTTTTAAAACGTTTTTGTATACCATAATTTACTCGTCAATAGTGTTACAAAACCAGCATAAAACCAAAATGTTACTAGGGAATAGATCTAACAAATGGTCGCAGTAATTGAAATATCCAACAAGAAAAATAAATATTGAACTGTTAAAATAGTTTAATTCATGGGCCATAAAGACGTCGGAAGTGAAATATGCACTTAGGTATTCGGAGACGAGCCAGCCTCGGGCTGAAAGTCTCCTTAATAAAGACACAAAAAAAAAACTTCGGTATTCGGAATATTAATCAAAACGGTATTTGTTTATTATCGTGGACGTCCCATTCTCTTTACAATTTCTTGTCCGGTATTTTTTTCGGAATAAAACACACCTCACCGTGCTGAATAAATACGAATCTACGAGGCGACAGTATCCTAATGAGAGTTGTAATGCTAATAAAAAAGAAGAAGAAGAGGATGCCTAGCTTGTTTGTTAATTATCACTTCTCACTCCCTGCTTTTCTCTTCTCAATTCTCACATTGAATTTCTTAGTTCCCACTTCTAACTTTGGACAACTCATTTCTTACTTCCTACTGCTAGCACGTTGCTGCTCACTTTCCAATACTTCTTCTTACTTCTTGATTGCCCCTTTTCAATTCTCACTTCTAATGTCTCAAATTTCGATTCTTCTCGCTAGTCGTTTCTCCCTTTTCACTTCCCATCACTTCTTACTCATCATTTTCACGTTTTGCCTTTCGTGTAGTATACGTGAAGGTTATAGGATCTTTGCAAAACCGAAATTTTCATAGAAGGCTCGGAGACCCATAGTGTTGCATACCAATCGACTCAGCTTGACGAATTGAGGTGATGTCTGTATGTGTGTATGTATATGTGTGTGTACAAAAAATGGGAATTATTTTTCGTTATTGAAAATTGGCCCAATCGGCCATTGCGTTCCGCAGTTATTATAAAATATTGTTTTTTTCTCCATTTTATTCAAGGACAAAAAATTCAAAATCGAAATTGCATGTTGAAGATGTTCATGTCAAGCCTGAATGATAGTACCGTCATCATCATCATAACAATATACTTCGTTCTTCTTAAAGGGATTACCATTAGCAATTCCACTCCTACTAACGTAGACAGCCACCCTCCTCCATACAAGAAGTGATTTTTCATGTTACTTTCTGCATTTGCTTTTCCGTTCATTTCCATGTCACAAACAGCCACCACTCCGGACGGCGAGCACTACTCGGAATTCCCCTTCCGGTTGGGCTGGCAAGTACAGCAAAGGACATCACCGTAATTGCGTCAATATTAATTGCGCTGGGCTCCTGTTTATACCACTTCTATCGGCGCGGCGGTGTTGGTGGTACCGTTTGGGGCCGCCGGTGGGCACTCCTCGGTTGGTGTACCAGCAGCAGCAGTGGTTACGACTACAACGACAGCATGGTGGCAAAAAAGAAATGCGAGCTGGGAGTAGCTCCGTCGCTTTTACTGAATTGACCTGTGCTGCACACCGTTCATCGGTAGTTTGACATGTCTGAGGATGTAGGCGATAATGGGTGCACCCCTGAGAAGAGCGTAACGTAACACAGTGAGGATTGCCACCGGATAATGAGACATTGAAGCATATTTGTTGATAAACACTAGTGCAGGTCTGTATACTAGGGTTAAAAGGCTTCTAGAAATTTATTTTTGAATAAACACCTATTTATGCACTATCAACATATCTTTTTAAACTTATCACAGTCCATCCTTTCCAACGAGTAGAATTTTCAATCATTCTTTTATTAGCAATAAAGCAGTCGAACAGTCAGAGGGCCCTCCTTACCCTTGCGGTAAGACGCGCCGCTACAAAGCAAGATCATGCTGAGGGTGGCTGGGTTCGATTCCCGGTGCCGGTCTAGGCAATTTTTGGATTGGAAATTGCCTCGACTTCCCTGGGCATAAAAGTATCATCGTGTTAGTCTCATGATATACGAATGCAAAAATGGTAACTTGGCTTAGAAACATCGCAGGTCATAACTGTGGAAGTGCTTAATGAACACTAAGCTGCGAGGCGGCTCTGTCCCAGTGTGGGGATGTAATACCAATAAGAAGAAGAAGAAGAGCAGTCGATGAACGACAAAACTTGAATACCTTGTTTTTGGGCGAAATTTTGCAAACGTGGTCAGTTTGAGAAAGGTGCATTTATTTTTAATACCACAGAAATGTATCAGAAATGTCGTTATTTTCAGTTGAGTAGATGATTTTTCTTTGGTTGACGCATTTACAAAAAATTCCACCAATCCAAAGAATACCGTTAGTTATTATTTTCTTAAAGGGCATAAGAATAGGCTTAAAAATATTAACTACAAATATCTATTAAATTTTTCATGTTCAAAATATCTATACAAATTCAATACATTCAATACATCTGTGTTCAATACATTGATTCTATTATCGTATCGAATCAAATATCGTTATTTTTAAATATCGGAAAGCCACTATCGCTCTGAAAGGGTTAACGCATCTTATAGCACAATTGATTGATTACTGTCTAATACACACGTATTGATCGCGGTAATACCCAAACATACATTTGAATTGTCATAGTTATGAATACGGTTAGATACGTTTGAAAGTGATAGGGCCATCAACGATTCTCAATTAGTGGTCCAGCTTGTTTTAAATTTTTCCTAAAAAACAACCAAAATCAATTATTTTTACACCAATCAGATAAAGCCCTGAATTATGGTGACTGGTTCACCAATCAATTGTATAGCATTTCGCCACGCTAAATCGTGATAAGATTGAACCATATGTGATTGCATAAAGTGGATGATGTTTTTCGATTCCCAACAATCCTACTGATCACTGGATGTACTGATTCAATTTCGCTCAAAACAGGATTGGGAAAGGAAGCTTTACAATCACCATCTGATGAATCATGGATCATATCTGACGAAACGTGACTGCGACGGAAGGTATAAATTAAATTAATCTCGATCGGAGGGATAAGATAGAAGAAAATCACGCGGGACTAGGATGAAGATAATTTAATCGCCTTAATTGGGTTGTTCATGGTATGAATAAGATTTATAAACATTCTGAATTAACATAAACACTTGATTTAACCAATTTTTTCGATGCATGGAAACTATTTACCGCAGATTAAAAATGTGCTCTTGCTCTATCAGATGACTTATTTATAAAAAAATCCATGTATTTCTATGTAAATAAAGCAGGTTAAGAATAAGGCAGAAATTGTACAATATTTAAGTGATTCGCCACACAACAATAGACTTAGCTCGGCAAATTGAAATGGTTTCGGCCTGTATCTTGAATCGACTTATACAACATAATTTTCTGGTCTTTTTCGAAATGGATGACTACCTCAAATAAATGACAAATGAATGGCATAATGAAATTCGTTTATGATAGCTCTTCCGCGACACTTTTTTGACTCAAACACATGAAACCTCCGAATGGAGTGATAACAAATCGATTATTTCCGAAAAATCTTTCGTATTGCTCGCATAACTTATCTGCCAGTTATCTTCTCAGCCTTCTGATGAGATAAGGCAGCCATTATGAGGGGTCACTATAAAAAGCACACCACACTCGATCCCGGTACTTTTGTCTTTTTATTAGTGCTAATCCAGGCACCCAGGTCGGTGCTGTTGGTTCTTTCGGAGTGGTTCGTTGTGGCGCACATGAAAAAGTTGTCAGTGCTGTGCTTGCTGGCCCTGGTGGCTTTGTCAAGTGCCAAACTGGTAGTGAGGCAAGATGACCATCATCACGATGAACTGGACTGGTGGGAGTCCGGAGTGTTTTACCAGATCTATCCAAGGTCGTTCAAAGATTCGAACAACGATGGGATAGGGGATATCGGTGGCATCATGGAGAAATTGGACCATTTGGTGGATCTGGGTGTGACGGGAGTGTGGTTCAGCCCGTTGTTTAAGTCACCGATGAAAGATTTCGGGTACGACATTTCCGACTTTAAGGATGTGGACCCGTTGTTCGGTACGTTGGACGATCTGAAAGAATTGTTCGTGAAAGCCAAGGAGCTGGGCATTAAAGTGATCTTGGATTTCGTTCCGAATCACACCAGTGATGAACACGAGTGGTTCAAAAAGGCAGTGGCTGACGATCCGGACTACGTGGATTATTATGTGTGGAGAGATGGAAAAGTAGATGGAAGCCCACCAAACAATTGGGTAAGTTATGCGATATTTTAACTCTTGCATGGTCGGCAAGTGGTTTTATTGGAAATGGTTTGCTGATACGTAATGTGAAGAAGGTTTATGCCGCAGTGAAAAGTGATCTCTGATACTACATCACATCATTCAAAACAAACGTGATGATTTGAAAAATATGAGGACATTCCAGTGGTAAATGAACACGAACATGGCATACAAACCTACAAACATGAGAACAAAGAAATCAGATGAATGAGTAAAACACTTCATTTAATCAAAGTTTACATAAAGGGATTATACAAGAAAAAAGTGTTAAGACCCCGTTTCGAAAGAATCTTGCGATTTCCGAGCACAATTCTCAATAAAAAAAGAGGCAGACAACAGTAGAATGCACAACGCGTTCAAATCTTATACTCAGTTGTGATGACTAGTAATTGAGATTTATGCCATCAAAGTATTGTGTCTGCAGAAACACGACCATTGGGATGCCAGTCTTTGTATTCCATCGCTCTCCTTCTGGTCTTCTGCGGAGAAAAAGGAATTGGCTCGTAGTCACATGGGGAAGTAATATTGAGTGGATGATACTGAAATTGTTTATAGTGTTATTAATTTATTTTCTTCGTTGAGTTGTAATGAATAGGTTGAAAACATATTTAATTATTCCATATGGTCTTGGTTAAAAGACAAACAATTCCAGAGTTTCGGAATAAATTTCCAGAAGAGTAGCATCAGTCAAATGTCTTACTCAATTTATATCAATTTCCGAGTGATTATGTTTCTGATTTGGTATGTTTTTTCTTCTAAACATATAGTGCTTTTCTGTGTATAACAAACACTTCAAAGCTTATGGAAAATTATATAAAGAAAATATCTTGGTAATCAATTCGCGAACAAATTAAATGTAGCAAAGGCAACATCCATAAATCACGTAAAACTTCGTGGGGGAGGGAGGTTGCAAGAAGTGTGACGATCCACATAAAAAAATCAGATGCTCCATACAAAAAGTGTGACATATTGGACAGGTTTGACCAAAGTTTGTGTTATGTACAAAACTGGACTATTTTGCCTTTCTCGTATACCGCCATATGTTAGCTATAAAATCAATTTTTATGTGGCTTGGAGGAAGATCCATAGGGTTACAAGTAATAGTAATAGTTGTGTAATCATCAATTTCGAAACTTATGCATAATATGTTTAATTATTTATAACGATTGTCACTTTAACATTATGAAAGAGATGTTCTAAATTAATTTTTTCGAATTTAAGTTCAGATTATATCAAATCACTGCTTGAAGGTACTTTAATTAGACTTGTTATTATCTGCCTATTTCACTTAAAATCTTTTTATTTCTGGGTCAGCAGCAAGATCGTCGTTGACTAAAACAAACTGCAATATACGGAAAGTCAAATAGCAAAATTGTAAGTGCAATAAAAAGGAAATTAAGTTATTTCTGCATGAGATGTATTCATCTTTTTAAAAGCATACTTTGTCGTTCATAAGTCTGAAAAGTATATGCTTGTTTTTTCAAGTAATGCATTTTTTAGGCTTAACACAAGAGAGAATATGAATGGTTCCTATTCTCAATGCCTGCAATATACAGTTCTAGGATAGGGAAGATATAGCTTCTTCTTTCAAAGGATGCATTTTCTTGGCGAAGGCCAAGGGAGATTTTATTCATTTGTTCAATTAAGGCATTTGCTTGGTTTAAGGCAAAGAGGGATATGATCCCTTCTTTCAAAGGATGCATCTTCCCGACAGTTACATCAGAGAAGATATTGTTCCATTTTTCAAAGGATACATTTGCCCGGCTGATGGCGAAATACGATATGCTTCCTTCTTCCAAATCAGGCATTTGCTCGGTTTAATGCGGGGGGAGATATGATCGCTGCTTTCAGCCATTACCTCGGATGGGACAGTACCCCGAGATCCATTACCCCGAAAGTCCATTAGCCCGAATACATTTCGAATCTGTAGCTTTCTGCTATCACTATTTTTAACACCCACAGATACCGATGAATCGTAAAATGACAATCTTTGTACAGATTTTTTTTAGAATAAAAGTATATACTACTTACAGTTACTTAGATAAACGCAATATGATAAACGCAAATTATGTAAGGTTTATCCCCGGAAAATTTCAGAAGCAACTTTTTACACCCCTTTACTCTGTTTAAATGCATGTTCGCGAGCCGTCTCAAGTCCAGTCGACGTGGGCTGAAATTTTCTCGAAATTCTCACCTCAGCTTTAGCAATCTTCAAAGGTAGCACATGATATGTAATGGGAGTTTTTGGACCAAGGACTAATCGTTCTATAATGTTTTCAAACAGTTCCTGTTTGATGAAACGAATTGCAATTCCAACACGGTGAACCTTGTAAATGGATCGAAAAATAAGTAAGGCTCCACGATGAAAAATTCTCGTAAAAAATGGTGTAATTAACTCAACTGGAGTCGCCCTGCTATTGAATAAGTAATGGGGTTCGTGGTAGTGGCCTTTGGGATAATGGCATTATGGGTAATGGATATATAGGTAATGTCATAGAGTCGAAATTGTTCCTTCTTCCAATTCAGGAATTTGCTTGGCTTAGGACACGGGATATTTCCCTTCTTTCAAAAGGTGCATTTTCCCGGCAGACGGCAAGAGACGATATGATTTCTTCCTTCATTCAGGTATTTGCTCGGCTTAAGGAAAAGGATATAATTATCCCTTTTTTTAAAGGAGGCATTTGCCCAGCAGAAGCCAAAGAGAATATGACTCCTTCTTCCAATTCAAGAATTTGGTACGCTTGGTTCAATGCAATGGGAAATATGATCCTTTCTTAGAAACCGTTTACTCATAAAAGGGAGAAATGGGCAAGTTTTCTTGCTTGCCATTACATGAAAGTCAAAACAATCCACCAATGTCAATTTTATTTAATACCGATCTATCTTGCTGGTAGGTGCGTCAACATTTCAAATGGTTCCGTTTTGACAGGAAGCTTCTTTATTCTTAACTTGTAACAATTATCATGTATTGTCCATATGAAGGAAACCACGTAACTGAATGGCTCAACAAATCCTACTTATCCATTACACAGCTCAAATAACATTTATGCCAAACGACCATTATACCAAACGGTCGTTATGCCAAACTGCCATTATGCCAAATGACTTTATGACGAACGACGTTATGCCAAATGACTTTATGCCAAACGCGGTACAATCGATATTTCTATGCCCGGGGAAACCAAGAAAATTTCCAACCCGAAAAATTCCTAAGCTCGACCGGGAATCGAACCTAGACACCTTCAGCATGGTCTTGCTTTGAAGCCGCGCATCCTACCGCACAGCTAAGGAAAGTCCCTATTTTTTATACTCACCCTTAATCGGTTTGCTTGCAACTAATTGCATTCGACGGGGAATCCTTTCCTATTATTTCGTATTGAAAATTAACCGTTTTTCCATTGTTTTTGTCCTTCGCCACCTCCTTTTTGCGTCTTTTTCAACTAGAAAGTACTCGACGGTGCGTTCTGATCTTCAAACTGAAATTGTTTCAATACAGTATAGAATGATGAATTCTTGTTCCGTAAAACTCATTCCACTCCGTGTGCCACCCTTCCTGATTATTAAGATTGGGGGTAGATTTTGCAGCATTTTTCATGCAAAATGCAGAGAGTTGGTGGAAAATTAGATCCACGACGACTGGGTCATACTTTAGACAAAGACTGCATACTTTACACCAAACCGGCGGATGGCAGATTTTAATACAGTTCTGCATAAGAACCTTACAGAAACTGTATAATAATTGGGCATATACAATTTTGGAAGATTTTAATACAATTATTGTATTGAAATGATACAGATTTGTATTATTTTAATACAATATTTGTATAAAAAGCTTACAGAATTGTATATGCCCAGATTTTATACAATAATTGTCAGATTTGTTTTTTGGGTGTAGATACAGAGTTGGACAGAATAAATTAAAAGATTCTTTGCAGGAGTGTAACTTCAATAGTGTATGGAAAGCCGGCGATGTACCTTGTTGCGACAAGACAGCCGACAGACGACAAGCAGCTAGAAGGACGTTATCTCCTCTTTTTGTCTTTTTAGTTTTTTTCTATACCGGGAAGTCGCGTTGATTTAAAGAAGGCGTCGTCTCTGTTTGCTTTATACCGGGCAAATTCGTTCATTTAAAGAAGGCATTATTTTTTCTTATACTGGGCAGACACATTGATCTATAGAAGGTATCCAGAAGCCATTGTCTACTAACATTACTACTTTCCTTAAACCGGCAAACGCTTTTATTTATAGAAGGTATTTTTCTTCGGGGCCCTCCTTAGCCGTGCGGTAAGATGCGCAGGTACAAAGCAAGACCATGCTGAGGGTGGCTGGGTTCGATTCCCGGAGCCGGTCTAGGCAATTTTCGGATTGGAAATTGTCTCGACTACCCTGGGCATAAAAGTATAATCGTGTTAGCCTCATGATATACGAATGCAGAAATTGTATCCTGGCTTAGAAATCTCGCAGTTAATAACTGTGGAAGTGCTTAATGAACACTAAGCAGCGAGGCGGCAATGTCCCAGTGTGGGGATGTCATGCCAATGAAGAAGAAGAAGAAGAAGAAGAAGAAGAAGAAGATTTAATTTTAAAGAAGGCATTATCTTCTCTGTTTGCCTTATACCGGGCGTTCGCCTTATATAAAAACGTTCATTCATAGAAGACATCATTTCTTTTTTTTCTTAAACCGGGTAGACGCGTTCATTTAACGACGGCTGCATCTTATTTGTTCGTTTGTTCATCTAAATCTGATATTGGCGGCATGAAAGCCGAATTAGTGTAAAATGACATTAAGGTCATGACATTCCGTGACATATTTTATATTTTCGTTCTCACGCCTCACACTTTGTACCTAGAATAATGACCCGTCGGACAAAGTTCTAGGATCTTCCGAGCATTACATGTTTATAAAAAAATCCGAATTGTAAATAACTTCTGAGAAAAGTTATTAGCAAATTAGTAATTGCAATTCCACGACATTTATTTTGACATTTTCCGTCACTGGTTCCAATGCGGGATCTTCAGTAGCCTGCGAGTAAAGGCGTAGGATTGCCAATCCGGAGATGGATGTTTTCTGGTTGGAAACATTCTCGACTCCCTGGGCATAGTGTATCCATTGTACTTGCCACACAAGATACATACTCATACAATGGCGGGCATTGGAAAGCTTTCAATTAATAACTGAGGAATTGCTAATAGAATATTGTCGATTGTCGATTGTAATATATTGTGATTGTCATTAAAACTATAGAGCGATTTTTTTTTCATCACATTGCAGAAAGGCTGCGAAATTCGATTTTGGGTCCCCTTATTGGTTCGGTTGTGGGCACCCCCATTTTGTTGATAAATCAATCAATGTCGCTGTAGTTGTCCTTTAACTTATTTTTAATGTAGTTTTTATAATTATTTAGGCATAATTGATATTAATAATGAATTTAATTTATATTTTTATTTCTTGGACAACTAAACGTTGACCGATTTGCTTGCAACAAGTTGCATTCGACAGGGAATCCGGTCCTATTGTTTTCTATTGAAAAATTATCCGATCGGACTATTTGATCAGAATTTGTGGACTAAATATATTTTTTTTATAATGAATGAGGGTGATTAATTATGGTTTTTGAATGCAATAAACGTAGATCAATGGAAAAATTTAAATTAATTTACCTAAAGTGCAATTTTAGACTTTTCTTATGTGATTGTTTTCAATATCCTCCCTAATGTACGAGAACGGCATCATCACTGCTAGGGGGCGTATGATGAGGTGCTGTAGTTTCTATTGCTCCCTGGCTATTTGAATAAATAAATTATTTCTCTCCTTTAAAAGTTTTCATTCTTTTTTTTATTATTTTTAGCCGTGTTTTCTACGGTGCCCACAACCGAACCACAAAATTGAAATGTCCAAAAATGTCAAATTTGCGAAATTGTCAATAAAATTTCCTAAATTGACGAAATCAATATAGTTTTTTCGCTAGTAGTAGAGTTATTTGTCTAGCTTTTCATTGGTATACAAATGTTGGCACAAGATCAACTAGGGCCAAAGTTATAGACCAAAGACAAATGGGTGCCCATAACCGAACCTATTCCCCTATATTTTTTAAGTTTTGCAAATATGTAGTGTCCCGTTCGGGGTAATGGCTTTCAGGGCACTATACCATTCGGGATAGTGACCTTCGGGGTAATGGAATTCGGGGTGGTGGGGTGGAGCCGAATACAGCACCTCATCACACCAGCTTAGGTTGTATATTGAACAACAAAAGTAAGACATTCTTCTATAGAAGCTCTTAAATAATTTTATATTATTTTGTAAGAATAGATTATCAAGGTTATACAGTAGAATAAACTAAAACTACCTATATAAAGAATAAAAAAGTTGAGTAAACTGCATCGGAGTAAGCCTCCTTCTGTGTATCTATTTACAAGCGACGCTCATTGAGTGGGAGCCAATTCTCACTCACTCACTCTTCGGTCCTGAGCACCCTTAGGGGTACATAGAGCCAACGTAAAAAATCTTCATCATGGATAGCTGCTCGCTTTCTATCGACTTCGTTGTTGGTGTTTCGTTGCCACGAGATCCTGAGTATGCCTCTGCTGTGATGTTCTGCTTGCTCGGCTATCGTGGGGTTGAAGGGCTTGTTCGTTTTGACATCCAACGATTTGATCTTGTTGACGCTAAGTAGAGGAGCGTTCGGTCAGGTCGTTCAGCTTGCTCCACATGGTAGAGCGCCAATGCAGTATCATTGGCCGAGTCGACGTCATTCAGTTGCTATAGTACCCATGATTTTAATGATAACGATGGGGAACAATAGAGGAAATACAATACATCCATCCTTGACTCCAGAGCTACCCGGATGGGGTAGGATAGGGTCCGTTCTGCACGTGGAAGCTTCATACAGTGCTTCGGCTACGATTTTTTTTCCGGAACTCGCTACAGATGCTCCAGGATAATGCGAAATGTAACAATATGGTCCACACATAATATTCCGCGCGGAAGCCTGCCTGCTGCTGTGTCTATCTTCTCCTGTTTCAGGATTAGGATAACTTTTCAGAGTACATACTTTGAAAACTATGCCAGATCCTAACCTTTACCAAGGTGCCTTGCATACAGACTGGTCGGAAAAGTCGTGGCGTTCCAGATATTGCAGAATGGTTAACGAATCTCTACTGACATGCGTTCGATACTGAGTGCCTTATTGGATTTCGTACTTCGGATGGTTGCTTCTACGTCCTGCAGTTATTGGGCTCACAGTGTCACACCCTTGGTGGCACATGTTGAGATGTTGATCGTCGGTCGGGCGTCAAAATATGAACAAGTTGTTCGAAGTGCTCGGGCCAACGTTTCAGAGAATTAGTTGAATCGGTGAGTGACTAACCACGAATACGTTCTTGCTCCAGCCAGACATAGGAAGATATGGTGGACGAAACGAATATCGACGATTTCTGCGACTTCACCCCAATCACCGGCAGGGGAGCCCACCCGGGACCGCGTGTCTCATCTACAGCAACGTTTGACTTACTACAAGACAGGGCTGGTATTTGACAGGATAGGACATCTAATAAACGAGATCCGACTACGCAGCATGGGCGGCGATTCAACATAGACTGACTAGAAGATGACAGCTGTGAAAAGAACATTTTTTGAAGAAATTGGGACTCGGGCAATGGATGTTCCGGAATGTAACAGCATAAAGGAGCAGTGAATGATCATCAAGAATGCTTTTATGGAAACCAGCTAGAGCAATCTTTTTTTTTGTCTTTATTAGAGCACCTCCACGGGGGCCCTATCGCTATTTCCGAGCCCTTTATAGGGACCCACTTCTACACCGGAGGTATCTAAACGGGAATGTAAAATAAGAACGCAACTCAAAATTAGCCGTGAGTTTCCAAATTTAGCGCCCCATACTGCGGGTTGCTAAATTTCCATACAGGGTTGCTATTTTGTGAAACGTCACTTTGGTATTGATCAAAATTGCAGAAAATCTGTTTTTCTGTTTTCAGAACAATTTCGATGGAAATAAACAGTTATTAAATAGCAAGGGAAATATCCATTTTTTTATCTAGTGCCCCAGTTCAACTCCGCGAAGAAGTAATTAAAGTAATAGAGCTATAATAAGGAGCGATGCGCATCGGCTCCCGCTAGAGCCCGAAATATTCATGGATTTTTCGCGAAAGTAAATTCTACTGTTTTATTTTGCAAGGTCTTCCAGGAATCTCTCAGAATGTTCCTTTAGTAATTATTCAGTATGTTCTTCAACTAGTTCCTCCAGAAAATCTTCCGCAAGTTTCTCTTTTCTGTCGTTCATTCAATTATGACTTGTTTTGGAAATTCATGTAGGATCCCTGGCAGATTTCTTCGGGAGTTCCCCAGCAGTTCTCCCAGAATAGTTTTAGGATTTCTTCCAGAATCTTTCGGGATATTTTTATTGGAATTGCCCAATAATATCTTTGATAATTTCAATTGAAAACCTAGTTTTTTCAAGGGAATTCTTTACTTTCGGATGTTGTCACAATTTTTTTCCGGGGATCCTTCAGAGAAAAAACTGTGGAGGCATTCCTGCAGGATGTTGTCAAGAGATTCCTGTAGGAAAACTGGTATGAATTTCAGGAGGATTTATTTTGACTGCAAGTATAAATCTCCGAAAAAAAATTCCAGGAGAAAGGAAGTCCAGAAGGTATAACGGTTAAAAAATTTACTACGACGGATCTCCAGCTACCCTTGCGAGCAAAAGCGTAGAATTGCTCTCCGGAGATAGCGAGTTCTATTCCCGATTCGGTCAAGGATGTTTTCGAGTGGGCTCTTTGGGCATAGTTGTCACACAAAATACATACTCTTGCAATGGCGGGCACGGAAAATCTTTCAATTAATAACTGAGGAAATGCTAATAGAACTAAGTTAAGCAGCTAGCCAAATTCCAGTTGGAATGTAGAGCCATTGAAGAAGATGACTACTTTTAGCAACGCCCGGTGAGAACTCAATATGTTTACAAAGTCGCTATTCCTAAAACAGAAACCACCGGTGGGAAGATGGGGTGCTATCCTAAAATAGCACTCGGAATGGAGCGCTATAATAAGAATAGCGATGAGGACTCCCGTGGAGGTGCTCTTAAGGACTTTCAGCCCGAGGCTGGCTCGTCTCCGGAAAGCTAGAGCAATCCACGATAGCCGCGTACTCAGCAGAAAGTGTATTATTGATGCAACCCGACTGAAGATTTATTTATTTCTTTATTTATTTGTCTTCGACAAAGTCGTACAGACTACCACATGAAAATTTATTAATTTTCGCAATATATAGATTTAAAATATCGTGTGGTTGTTGAATGGCGTTTATTTTCGTTTGCGACAACGGTGAAAAGGATCGCATGGGCCAAACATAGGGTGGTTCATATTAGTATGGAAAACAACTTTTTTGATTTTTTTTATGGGCCACTCTCTTTATTTGAATCTATTTGCTCTGGGCAAAATTTTAGCCAAATCGGTCAACGTTTGGTTTGCTAAACTCGTTGGAAGTTTATATGGAAAAATGTATGCAGAAACATCGAAAAACAGTGAATTGCAGTTGGACGGCACAATTTACGATCAAGAACCATGATACTCATTCAGATCTTGAAGAATTCAATACAGAATGTTATGCAGAAAACCGCGAAAAGATTAGAGTTTGCCCGGCGATGTTATTGTTGCTTCTACCCTTGTTTATTTATTGGCAATTTCCTATTTTTTATGGAAAATTTCTAATTTCTATTGGGGGCAGTTTTTATTTCAGTTTTTCTATGTATGTAGAACAGTCATGCAGATAGATATTGTATATGAACGTATTTTCATTTAAATCTATGTTGATGGCAATTTTATGATCTATAAATGATATATTTCGTGCCAAAATAAAGAACAGTGATGCGTAAATATTAAAATTGATACAAACAAAAATTGTTCAAACATATTGTTTCGCCCCGTCAATGTTTTCGGAAAGTTGCCCTTCAACTTGGTGACATAAAGTAAAAAACAAAATTCTTTCGGTCTAATTTGTTTGAGTTTTAATTGATTTGTAAGATTTCTTTTACATGGTCCGCCCTAAAGTCCATCCAAAACTACCGGAAATATCGAATGGATTGCATCATGTGTTCACTTATAATAGGTGTTGATGTATCTACAGATTAGCATTTTCAAAATCGTGAGACGCAAAACAAGACATTAATAAAAGAAAGTAACGAGCGGCTTCCTGAGTTGTTCGTCGCTCTAATGTACTACCTTCTGTTCATGTTTTGAGAAGATTCAACAGTTGTTCACATGCATCTGCGGATAGAGTATTGTTTCTAGTCACATCACGTAGGAATGTATAAATGATTTTGGAAGTTTTTAATCAACATTAAGCTTGATGACTAATATTTTGTAACATCAGCGGATTAAATATCACTAATGTAAATTAAACATACCTTTTCCTCTTTTATTCCCAATCAGCAATCTGTGTTCCACACTGATGCATGGACTAAGCTGGATGGAAAATCCAAGTACTATTTGCACCAGTTCGACGCCGGGCAACCGGACTTGAACTACGAAAACCCAAAGGTCAAGGAAGAAATGGACGATATGCTCAACTTTTGGTTCGAACTAGGAGTGGACGGCTTCCGAATCGATGCCATCAACCATGCCTACGAGGATCAGGAATTTCTGGATGAGCCAATCATCGACGCCAACAAGGGACTGTTCTACGAAAACATGGATCACATCTACACGACGAATCAGGTATGCTACAATTTTTTATATACATACTTCAAAGCATAGTCGGAGTGTAATGATATTTGTTTAACTCCTTATAGAACAAATCATACGACTTGATCTACGACATGCGCCTGTTGTTCGACGAGTGGTCTGAAAAATCGGGGGAAACCAAACTAATGATGACGGAAGCGTATGCTGATTTGGATCAGACAATGCTCTGGTACGGAAATGGTAGCCGAAATGGGTCACATTTTCCTTTCAACTTTGCCATGATCAACAAGCTGTCCGAAAGTTCCAACGCTGCCGACTTCAAGACAGTTATCGATGAGTGGCTGGATAATATGCCCGCTGGAGCCAACGCGAACTGGGTGCTGGGTAATCACGACCGTCCTCGTATTGCGTCTAGATATGGAAGCGATCGTGCAGCTAGTTTCGCCATTTTGGAAATGACCCTGCCGGGTATTGCCGTGATTTATTACGGTGAGGAAATCGGTATGGAAGACTACCGTGACATCAGCTTCGAAGATACCCAGGATCCGCAAGCTGCCAACACCAACGAAGAAATTTATCAGCTGTACACCCGTGACCCGGTGAGAACTCCCTTCCAGTGGGATGCAACTGCTTTTGCAGGCTTCACAAGCAACTTGGCCGAAAAGACGTGGCTGCCCGTCCATCCAAACTATGAGGAATTGAATCTGGCAGCACAGAAAGAAGATCCCAAAAGTCTTTACAAGCTGTATCAAAATTTGATCCAACTTCGGAAAAAACACACCTTCGTTCATGGCAGCTTTGCGTCCAAAGCTTTGGTGAATAACGTTTTTGCATACACCCGAAAGTTGGCTGACCACACGTCGTACGCCGTCGTTGTTAACATGAACTCGATGGAAGCACAGCTCAATTTCAAGAATTTGGAGGATCAAGCCACCAGTCTGAAGGTTGTCCTAAGCACTCCCAACTCGAAGTACGAGGTCGATCAGGAAGTGACCAATATCGAGTCGCTGACTTTTGATAGGTACGACGCGGTAGTGTTTGAGATCGTAAGCGGCAGTGCAGCCATCACCGGATCGTTGACATTACTTCTGGTGTCTGTACTGAGGTTTTTGTTCTAGGAATACTTAGACTTATCGAATAGAGTACTATTGTGGGTCAATGAGAGTTAATTATTAGATACAAATGAATATCTTGTTTGTTTTGTTCGGTAGCGTGATTAAAGTAATGTGATACACGACAAACTATTTGGTTTTATTCAAACTTATTACTTTCCATTGAATTGTGTATGTGAAATGTTGTTCCGCTTTGCAGACTGTCAGATGGAAACTCGGTGTTTACCAATTTTTACTCTCTTCGATTCCCGCTAAAAGTTGTTTCGCTCGTTTTCTTCCATATTCTAGCCTTTTTTGCCGCCTCAAAAGTAAACGGTAGAGTAGTCTTTATGGAACAAAAAGCGTTTTCTAAATTGTTATTGAATGCGTCAACAACAAGACAAACCATCAATGCTTATAATAATACGTTGAATATTAACATACATCGATATTTGTGAGACTCCGCTCGACGGACCCAAAAAGGCGGAATACACGGGGAAATTGTCGACTGGGTATTTCGTCTCAATCGTGTAAGCACTAAGGCTGCTGCCAAAGTTTATTATATCCAGTTTTCGCTGAAATTTTGAATGGTTGACACCCAACTATGGAATCACGGGAAGATTAGAGGAGTGTTGAAAGTAGATAGGGTAAGACGGTATAATATGCCCCCCCTAAGGCAAAACCTTGATAACTTTTTACTTTTCATCGCAATTTATGCAAACTTTGTGTTATTTGGTAGTGCAAGAAGTCACAAATGCATTGCCCGTGAGTAGTCATATAAAAATATTACGGATAACACGTATTAATGCTTTTTTGAAAAGTCGTGAAAAAATTGATTTCAAAAAGTGCCTGGGCAATACGCCCCACCTTAGCCAAAGACGTTCCAAAGCCCTCATTAGTATTTTATCAATCCCATAATAAAAAGGTTACAAGTCATTATGTGCTTGACACTAAAAAACCAACATAAGTCCATTTAATCAGGTTTTATTTACATTTCAATAATTTCCATATAATTTGAAAGCAACTGCTGCAAGCTCGCCGCGCTTGTGTCCAGTTGGTAAGGGCATATCGTCCTGCCTACCCTGGGGCGTTTTGGCCAGTAAAACATATTTTCAAAAATCGTTACGTTTTTGAAGATGGAAGCATTTTTATATCATATTAACCACTGAGAAAAGTTATTTTGTTGCCCAACTGAGTGCTCCCGTGCAAGTTTTGCGGACAGTATGCTAGCGTCGCTCCAGAATGTTGAGCAAACAAACATGAAAAGTTACATCAAAACAGTCACTTTTCGTATTTTGCTATTATTTTCATTATGTAATAAAAAAATACTTCCACATTCACATAGTAAGATGGTTTTACAAATATTTATAGGTACCAACTGATTTTGACCCTTAGTTAGTTATAGTTTTCTAGAAATCAAAGAGGGGCGTTTTGGCCAGGTGGGGCGCATTATACCGTCTTACCCTACAGTGAATAGAAAAAAAGAGACAGCGAGGAAGGAAAAAAAGTTGTAGACGGTATCTGGCTGGTGAACGCTCGAGAGTGTGGTTGTTTCCGAACCTGAATGAGAAGAAAAACTAAATATACGTGGGGCAAAATCGACATCTGTGTCTGAGATTCCGGGAAAGCTCCACCAACCGAGCGAAAGTGGATCGTACAGCGGCAGCGCCAGCAGCCGTGTGAGGGTATTGGCTGTATAGCATAGTGTGACCACTTGTGGCGGTTCCAAGCTCGGCGTAGGACCTATTCCGAAAAGGCCTTGGGGGAGCACGGCCCATATTCGCCCAGCCGACGCCCGAGAACAAACACCAAGAAGTGAGCAGTTTCGATATTTATGGCCACGTGGCCTTTCGACCAGTCGCGAAAAGGACCTGTTTTTGCAAGCTCTATTCATCTCGGTTCCTGCTCCAAGTCAAAGATGAACTCCAGAAAGCCCAATATGGCACGTTTATCTCTAGACTGGCATTTTATAAAATTGCAGAAAGCAAAACAACCCTTTCCCGTGCCTTCGGCGGAGTTCCACATCGGACGGTCACATTTCATCAACATGGGGACAACAACATCGACCGGGCACCAAATGACCCGGAGATCCAGCTCTTCCTCTGCAGCAGACGACCCTCCCTTTTGCTTAGGGTGCCAAGCAACCCAGAAAATCAGCCATTCCTTTGCCGAAGCCGGAACCCCCTGAGTCAAGGAAGAACAAAACCGAAATGACCGAAGGCTTTCCCTACCTGTCTGTGATGATATTTTGCGTGGGAGTGCTATCAGATTGGACAAATCCACGTTTGAATCTTTGTTTTCAAAATCACATACGTCCTTCTGAATAAGTACCCGGGAAATGTGCTCAACCACAGTATAATAGGCCAAGGTTTGAGCCATATGCCATACAATCTAACAACTAGGGGGTCCCGTAGCGTAGTTGGCTACACGTTCGCCTTACAAGCGAATGATCATGGGATCGATTCCCAGCCCCTCCACCACATCCCGTTGTGGCTTCGACGGTGTTAAGTCGAAGTTTAGTGCACTCGACTGACATCACATCGTTAGTGGAACCGATGTCAACATGGCCATCTCAGCGTTAGATAGCACTGTTTTCGATACGGTTAGAAGACACCAGGTATCAGGTATCAGGCCGTCGGCTCAGGAGGCACGTTACCCTCAATATGGGAGATTTGTGCCATCGCCTTCACTGGCCTTTCTCATCATTTACCTGGAAAAGGAAGAGGAGGTGAAGGTGGAAAGGAAAATGGAACAGATTTCTGGAGAAGGAAGATACATTCAGTAATACATATAACGATGCAATTTGGAAAACGCAATGAAACGCGAAGCATAAAATATACTGGATAAGTCACACAATGCGAATGCATATGATATACCATTTATAGGAAAGCCAATTATGTAAGCTCACACGCATTAAACTAGGGACTAAAGAGAGGTGTCACAAAAATACTGAGGGCGTAACAATGAACGAACGTCAAAGACGAAACACAGAGTACCCTGTGAAAAACGCATATTGCGAATCCATATAGGTGACAAACACAGAGTACATTGCAAAAAACGCATAATGCGAATCCATATAGGTGACAATTTGTTGAAAACTAAGTAAAAACATATTCATAACCCCATCCTTATTTAACCTCAAGTCGATATTGAATAAGAGTAGCCGATTATCTCGGAGAAGCAAAATGTTAACAACGCCATAGCTCGAGTTAGCGCAGCGAGGGCTAAATACTGT
Organism: Armigeres subalbatus; assembly: GCF_024139115.2. Taxonomy (NCBI): domain Eukaryota; kingdom Metazoa; phylum Arthropoda; class Insecta; order Diptera; family Culicidae; genus Armigeres; species Armigeres subalbatus. Next base: position 311,300,025 of record NC_085140.1, read on the forward strand.
GAAGGGGGCCCTGGTGCTTCACATGCTCCGTTTGCGGTTAGGTTCTTATTAGGCCCTCCTAATAATTCATTCGTAGGTAAGCATAAAGCCGCATCACACCAAAAATTAGGGGTCACCTGTATGGTGGACTTCTACCACTTGAACAGGCAATCCGTAATGTTATTCTTAGCCAGATAACCAGCTGCCGACACCACACGGATATCTAGGCTGTTCGTGGAGAGAAGTTGACATTGACTTTACGTCAACTCTCAATGTGGCCGAACAGCCCGGTACTTGTACTTGATACGGTCAGAAGGCATACTACAATCCGTAGATGTTCCACGCCTCGGACATTTAAGCAGCCTTGGTGGAAGGCAGACTCACAACACAAGCGTAACGTTCGCCGCAAGGTACAATGATGGTTTTTCAAAAGCCGGAATATTGAGAACAGAACGCTTCTTCATCGCATCGAAGCAGAGTATGTTGAATATGTTTTTACTACTATCCGTAACTACATTTTTCTTGTTCAAGAGGAAGTTAAGTCGAACCCATCACCTTTTTTCGGTTCATCAACAGCAGGAAGATCTCGCAGCAGGTTCCATCGGAAGTGTCATTTTGTTACTTCTAGCTGCACCTCTGAAGCAGCTGATCTTTATGCCAGTTTCTTCAAGTCTGCGTATAACGCCATGACTCCTCCAACCTCAGCTGGCGCTATAGACTCCCTTCAATCGTACAACATCAATCTCCCATACCCGATATTTTCTACTGCAGAAGTAGTCTACTGCAGCGCTTTGAGCTCTATTGATCAATCAAAAGGCCCTGTCCGGATAGACTGCCACCAAGTTTTATCCAAAAGTGCTCCGATGTGATGGAACCTCCGGTTTGTCTAATTACCATGTTGAAAATTACCGTCCCATATATATTATGTGGTCTGGCGAAGACGTTCGAGCTCCTTATCCATGAAAGGCTGTATCCGGCTACCGACCCTATCATGTCTGAATAACAGCATGGATTAGTAAAAAAAGTTGTTGAACTGAAGCCTAGAAAAGCGATGTCAAGTGGATAGAATCTACATTGATTTTGCTAAAGCATTCGATAGGGTACCGCACACATTGTTACTCAAAAAGTTTGACCGCTTTGGATTGCACGATTGGATTATCGACTGGCTCTGGCTGTCAAAATAGGTGCTGAAAAGTCAGGCACATTTATGGCACCGCAGTTCCGCAAGGTAGCCACCTTGGTCCGTTGCTTTTTATACTTTTTGTCAACGATTTGTGCATGTATCTGCCACCACCGCAAAAGCTTCGTCGCAACGGCAAGAAATTCAACGACGTGTATCCTTCGAAAAGCTTGTACAGCTGTCTTGCGTACTTGAATATGCCGTACCAGTTTAGGCACCGTTCCAGAAAGTGCAGTCAGCCCGTATCGAACGTATTCAAAGCAGTTTTGTTCGGTTCACCCTCAGGAGATTGCCCTGGATCAATCCTTTGCGATTATCACAGTACAAACACCTCTCCGCCAGAGACGTGCATCTTTGCATAGGATGTTCGCCTTTGATCTGCTAAATCACCGGCTCGACTGTGCTGAGCTGCTGCAGTGTGTCGCTTTATATGTACCGGCACGCCGCTCCTGGCAATGGCATCTATCTGGGCCAAAAGACATACCTCCGTTTTCGGTCAGAACCGATCAGAACCAACCAAGATCTTTTAACCTGCTCAATAACTTGGCTGACTTCGTTTTAAACGTTAGTAGAACTTCCTTTAAAAATATACTTAGGAGTGTAAGTGTAGATGTAAGTTAATTGTTAGATGCAGCAGTCTGTGTACAGCATAGCTGAAGACGAACAAATAAATAAATAAATAAAACAAACCCACTACAAGAAGAAAAAACAGAATGAAGTATGTATAAATGATTATTGAAGCGCAGGAAATAATGAAGCAGAACGATATGTGGAGGTTTTATGGGAGAGTCCATGGCATACGGTGGAAGATAGCGTTATATCCCGTCATGTGCAACGAACAAGAAGGGATTTTACTGACAGATAAAACTGAAGTGGCTGCCTGTGAAGCCCTACACTTGATTATGTTGAAAAAGGCATTAAAGAGGTGAAGAACAATGAGGCTGCAAGAAAGGAACCGCCCCGGCTGAACTGCTTAAACATAGCAGTGAGGAACTTTATGAAGATCTGCATCATCTGCTAGCTGGTTTGACGGCATTACTTTCCACTTCTTTAAGAAAGGATACGGATTGGAGAGCGTCAATTACGAAGGAATAACTCTCCTTAATAGAGCGTACAAAATTATGTGCAATAAATTGTGACCGCTTGAAGAGTCCTTTGTCGGCAAATACCAGGCAGGTTTTGTGGGGGCCGATCAAAGACGGATCAAATGTTTACCCTGGGTCAAATCCTTGATAAATTCCGCAAGTGTAATTTGCAGACATATCATCTGCAGCGTACGATTTAGTGAAACTAAATGAATTTCGGCAAACATGGTTTTCCGGCTAAACTTTTATGGCTGAAACGTGTAACGTTGGACGGATTGATATCAAGTGTAAGGGTTGCGGATGATATTTCGAGATCATTTGTTCGGAAATTGGAAATGGTTCGGTTGTGGGCACCCTCTTTTCATTGACAAATCGGTCAATATCACTGAGTTTATCAACAAACATATTAATAAACTTATTTTATGCATTTTCTTCAAATTATTCAGCCATAATATGTTGTAATAATAAGTTTTATTATTTATTTGTTTTTTTTTTGGCACTTCTAACCATGCGCTTTTTGGAACTAAGCGTTGACCGATTTACACGCAACAAGTTGCATTCGACGGGAAATTCAGTCTTATTGTTTGCCATTTTAAAATTGGACCCCACAATGAGAAGAAAAACGCAAGATTAAAAAAATATGTTTTTTTTGCCTGCGATGTATATGAATGCAATATATGTAAATTGATGGAAAAAGTGTAATCCAACTTCCTAAAGTGCTATTTTTGACCTTTCTTAAGTGGGCTGCGAAATGGTGAGTTGACATCCGGGAAGGGGCGCCTAACATAGCTCTGGTCCTCACAAGTTCCAACACTCACGCTTCCACGGGTCTTCCGATGGCAATTGACCGCCAGCTAAGGGTTGCGTACTTAGCTGGTAGTGCAGCTCTAGGCACTGTTGTCCTTCTAACATCAGCTAGAGGAGAGGGTGCGTCCTGTGGGGACTGCCTAGGATGTGGTGGGGTTCGACAGTGGGCTCTGTTGAACTTCTATAAAAAGCTGCATGTGTCCCCAAGCAGGCCCTATCAAACCCACCATGTGCTGCCCAAAGCGCACTAGCCTAGTCCTGGTGTTGGGTAGGACTTTAAACAAATTTGACCTGACTGATCGAGCGTCTGTCCACCAAGGAGGTGCGGCTCCAACAGCGTCTGTTCTGGCATCCAGCGGCTGAGTATGAAATGCTATTCCTGGAAGCTATACTCCTTAAGATGGCAGCCCCATCCCGGTGGATAGGGAACCTTGGGCCAACAACCTACTGTTCCCGAAACATCAATTTGTTCGAGAATCCGATAATGAAAGAATACGGACTGATTTTACGGCGACGACTCTTAGCGCGAAACAACGGACACGAATAGGAACATGGAACGTTTTAACCCTAGCCCAGCAGGGTAAATTGGCACAACTTGCCAATGAGGCACGCCGCCGCATGAAGCTTGAGATCCTGGGACTGAGTGAAGTCCGTTGGCCAAACTTTTGGAGAACACAGAACGCCGTCGGGACAAGTTCTGCTATACTCTGGTTTACGAGGTGAACACGCTCCCGGCAACGCGGAGTTGGCTTCCTACTAAGCGCTCAGGCACACTCTGCGCTTATGAAGTGGGAACCTATAAGTGAAAGGATAATCGTTGCCAGATTTAGAACACGGGTCCGAAACCTTACTATAATCCAATGTTATGCACCAACCGATGCTGCCGATCTGCAAGACAAAGAGAACTTTTACAGTCAATTTAATGCCGTCGTAGATAGAATTCCGAAGGGTGATATTAAGATCTGTTTGGGCGACTTCAATGCGAAGATCGGATCCGACAACTCGAACCATGAGCGCATTATGGGACGCCATGGTCTCGGAGAAATGAGCGAAAACGGAGAGCTGTTCGCAGAATTTTGTGGTAATAACGACATGGTGATCGGGGGGTCGCCCTTCCCTCATCGACCGGTTTTTACAAGGTCACGTGGGTCTCCCGTGACGGCTTTACAGAAAATCAAATCGACCACATCTGCATCAGCCGAAAATGGAAAACAGCCTTCTTGATGTACGGAATAAACATAGTGCCGATATCGCGTCTGATCATCACCTCCTCATCGGCGAAATACGCCTGCGCATTGCGCGAATTCGTCGGCAGGAGGAAAGAGTTGGACGACGATTCAACACACGCCGACTGGAAGATGCCACGGTGAAACGGTCCTTCGTTGAAGAACTGGAGACGCGTGCTGCAGATATTCCGGAAGGTGGCGGCGTGGAAGACCAATGGACCGCCATCAAGAATGCCTTCATCACCACCACGAGAACAATCTGGGCGAACTACGCACCCAGAGAAAACAATGGATCACCGATGAGACCTGGAGAAAGATAGAGGAGCGAAGAGAAGCCAAAGCCGCGATAGAGCGATCCAAAACCAGAGGAGCCAAAGTCTTAGCCCGCCAACGATACGCGGATCTTGAGAAGGAAGTAAAACGCTCATGTCGACGGGACAAGCGAGCGTGGGAAGACTCTCTGGCCGACGAAGGAGCGAGAGCCGCTGCTACCAGGGACATTCGCCTCCTCTACAATATCTCACGACGCTTAAGCGGGCAAAGATGAATGCAACGATGCATGTGAAAGAGGCGAATGATCAGTTATTGACCGACTCAACTGACCAGCTGAAACGCTGGTTCGAGCACTTCTAACAACTTTTTCAAGTGCTAGCCAGGCCATCACCACCTCGGCATGATTTGCCTAGGATCCGACGTATAACACGCGTCAATACCGATGCTCCATCACTGCTAGAGATTCAAACAGCCATCCAAAGCATGAAATCGAATAAAGCCCCAGAGGTCGATCGCATATCAGCCGAGGTGCTCAAAGCTGACCCTATGACATCCACTCAATTACTGCATCGTTTAGTTCATAATATATGGGACACCGCAACTTTCCTGGTCGACTGGATGCGTGAAGGTGTCCAAAAAAGGGTGACCTGACTGTATGCGGTAACTGGCGAGGCATTATGTTGCTGTGTACCGTTCTCAAAGTTCTATGCAAAATTATCCTAGCCCGGATTCAGGAGAAGGTCGATGCGACTCTCCGGCGGCAGCAAGCCGGATTCCGTGCCGGAAGATCCTGTGTGGACCATATTGTCACGCCCTGCTCACGCTCCGCTTCTGGAGCAGGTCAACGAATTCCAAGAGTCCCTTGACTTGGTATTCATTGACTACGAAAAAGCTTTCGACCGTCTCAATCACGAGAATATGTGGGGCGCCCTGAGACGCAAGGGGGTTCCTGAGAAAATCATCGGCCTCATCGAGGCACAGTACGAGGCCTTCTCGTGTAGAGTGCTGCACAATGGGGTCTTGTCCCACCCTATCCGGGTCGTAGCTGGTGTGAGGCAAGGATGTATTCTATCACCGTTACTGTTCCTCATCGTAATCGACGAGATTCTGGTAGATGCGATTGACCGTGAACCAAACCATGGGCTGTTATGGAAGCCTATATAACCATGGAGCACCTAAATTACTTCTTGAATTGGCGGATGATGTTGCACTCCTCGCGCAACGGCGCTCTGATATGCAGAGTAAGCTCAACGACCTTGCCGAGGGCTCCTCTTCGGCAGGTTTAGTCATCAACGTCAACAAAACCAAATCGTTGGATGTAAACACGGCGACTCCTTCCAGTTTCACAGTAGCCGGGCAACCAGTGGAGAATGTTGAAAGCTTCCAATATCTTGGTAGCCAAATGGCGTCAGACGGCGGTACCAAGATCGACATAGGAGCACGGATCAAGAAAGCAAGGGCTGCCTTTGCGAGTTTAAGAAATATCTGGAAAAACAGGCAGATAAGTGAACGCACCAAAATACTAATTTTCAACTCTAACGTGAAATCTGTGCTGTTATAGCGGGCTTGGTAGTCATATGGCTACTGCTTCTGCCTCATACGCAGGAGGTCGTGGGTTCAATCCCAGGTCCGTTCCATTCTCCTACTTTGTATCTTTCTCTTTATTTCTCATGTTCTAGCAATCGCTAGAACTGGAAATGGACTTCCATACCGTTTCCATTACTATTCCTATACCTTCAACTTTGAGTATTCTAGCAGTAATCTGCTAGAATTGGAAATGATCTATAGAGCTCGTTTCCTACATCCAACTAGAAATTCCATCAGTTACCTTCTCCTATCACATTGGCATCACATTGGCAGCTCGTTAACCAAGACGGACCTCTGCCTCCAACCTTACCCAGAAACTCCAACAAATTCCGCATGAACTCGTGGCAAGTGCAGAGGTATATTCGGCTTGCGGTGGGCGAGTGATTGCATCATCATTTCCTCCTCCTTCCCAACATTGACTTGCATTCTGCCGTGGCAGGCGCCAGTATGACCTAACAAATGAGATCACCAGTACTTGCACATTGAAGATGTGTGCTAGTCCCAAGCAAACATCTGTTGGTTCCCTATGCAAGAACAGCTGATCTAGTCATAATGGAGTAGCAACTACGAGCAGTCAATCAAGATCAAGTTCAAGCTCAAGCTCTAACGTGAAATCTGTGCTGTTATCCTCTAGCGAAACATGGTGTGTATCAGTGGAGAACACTCAACGGCTGCAGGTGTTCATTAATAGATGCCTGCGATTTTTAATTCGGGCCTGGTAACCTCACAACTGGATCTCAAACAATGAGCTCCATCGTCGTTGTCACCAGAGGCCGATAGCAACAGAAATTCGGGATCGGAAGTGGGGCTGGGTCGGCCACACTCTACGTAGGGGCGGAAACGAAATCTGTAAACAAGCATTAGACTGGAACCCAGCGGGACATCGCAGCAGAGGCAGACCCAGAAGCTCATGGCGGCGAAGCCTCAATAAAGAAATAAAAGAAGTCGACCGAAATCTAACCTGGCAACAGGTTAAAGCGATAGCCGGGCAACGCTCAGGATGGAGATCTTTCAAGTCGGCCCTTTGCACCACCGGAGGTGTACAGGAATGAGATTTTTCATTGTAAAAAAATGTATTTTGGCCATAACTTCAAATCCCATAGTCCGATTCCGCTATTTTCAAAACGAAACAATGGGACAAGACTCCGCGTCGAATGCAACTTGTTGCGAGCAAATCCGTTAAAGATAAGTGCCTGAAAAATGAATGAGAATTTTGAATGTGTTTCTCATGTAAATTTTGATTTTTGGCCATAACTTCGAAACCCATAGTCCGATCTGTCCAATTTTCAATACGAAACAATGGGATTCTGCGTCGAATGAAACTTGTTGCGAGTAAATCGGCTACGAGTAAGTGCTTAGAAAGTTAAGTAAGTACCACATCATCACTTCCTTCCTCTCCCTAGTTACGGTGAAAATGGGCGTGGCCAGGAGTAGCTCATGCTTTTGTTATTTTTTTTAAGACAGAAATCAAGGACCACTCCACTTCTTGGTTTCTGATAGCATTCTAGATAAGGATATCAAAGGTAAAACATGAGTATCACTAGTGTCCAATCTACGAATTACACCGTAACAATGCTAATGCTAATGCTAAGAGTAAGTGCCTAAAAGTGAGTGAAATTTTTCTTGAAAAAAATATATATTTTGGCCATAATTTCGAAGCCCATAGTCCGATTAGGATTTCAATACGAAACAATGGGACAAGATTCAGCGTCGAATGCAACTTGTTGCGAGCAAATTGGTTAAGGATAAGTGCCTGAAAAATGAGTGAGATTATTTTGCGCACACACAGACACAAACAGACATCACCTTAATTCGTCGAGTTGAGTCGATTGGTATATAACACTATGGGTCTCTGGGACTCCTATAAAAAGTTCGTTTTTGAAGCGAACATATAGCCTTTACGTATACTTTGTATACGAGAAAGGCAAAAATGATTCAAATCGATGAAATCAAACCAATTTCTTCTCTAGCAGTAAGATTGTACATCTAGCTTCCCATTGGTATAAAAATGTAGACATAATACCAACTAGAACCAAAGTTGTGGGCCGAACCTCTTCCTCTAACCTTAGACGGATTAAAAAAGCAGGGCGTTGTAGTCTCGATAATAATAATAATACAACAAAACCTGCCGAAGCCGTCATTTCCCCTATATAGAAGACAAAAAACTCACTAATGACAAAAAATAAATAATCTCGAACTGATTTTTTTGCACTAAAATCAGTAAAAAAGTGAAAAGAGTTCGGACATTCTCTTCATTCCGTTCAACTCCTTATGATATTCAGAGTACGTAAAGAAAAAACAACAGTAACCTCACATTAGATTCATCTTTAATATCTTACAAGAACAAATACTTCACTATAGCTATCGCCAGCAATCCAACCGACAAATGAACACCAACCGCCGCGCTTACTCCAACTCCAACAACGATGGCTTCGTACGGACCTAACCTAAGCTCTGCGGTGTTGACGGTATCGCCGACCTTATGGCGGGAATCGGTGCCAACCAGTCTGACGGTGGTGTTTTCTCCGGCAAAACTGTACAGGTCCGTCACATCCACGGTGTGGGTGTCTCCACGGAAGTTAACCACCGTTATGTAATAGGGATCCAACTGACGGTTTTCGTTTTGTCGAAGGAACCGTACAAATGCAAACACATCATCGTTGAATGCACGGGAGTGAAACTCTCCGTGAGTCAAAATGCGTTCCTTGCGCAACTGCATGCAATCCACGTAAAAATGATAGGTGCTGTAATCAGATTCCTTTTGTTTCAGCAAATTTGTTTGCCTGTAATATGGATGCATCGGAAGCCAGGTGCTTGATGAATTTGAAAAACCTGCGTTGTATGTGTCATCCCAATGGTATGGGGTTCGCTGAGGGTCCCTCGAAGCCCATTTGTAGTCAGTTGGACCCAGGTTGCACCCTTGAGGATCCTTACTATCTTCGTACGACATGTCACGATAGTCTTCCATGCCGATTTCTTCACCATTGTACACTACTGCAACTCCTGGGAGCGTCATCAATATCAGTGCCATTCCATCGATGCGTTCCCTTCCGTAGTTGCTAGCAATACGAGGCTTATCATGGTTACCCAGGACCCAGTTGGTGATCTTTCCACGAGGCATGTTTTCCAGAAAACGGTCTATATAGTATTTAAAGTCCGAAGCCTTGGAGTCACTGCCCAGGTCCTCGATCATTGCAAAGTTAAACGGAAAGTGAGCTCTTTGCTGTGTACCGTCATCGGACTCGTAGAACTTCATGGTCATGGTTAAATTAGCGTATGCTTCGGTCATCATGATGCTGAAATAAATGTATTAACTAATTTGCTTCTCTATGGAATCATCTAAACTTACATGGTTTCGGATCCACTCTCCTGAACATAATCGTCGATAAGTTTACGCCAGCGGGCGATTACTTCGTACGTCTCCGGGCGATCTTTTGTATAGATGTGATGCGTGTAACCATAGCTGTAGGGGTCTGAGGGATCGTTGATCGGTTCATCCACCAAATCCTCTACCTCAAACATATGATTAATGGCATCAATACGGAAGCCTGATGCTCCTTTTCTCATCCAGTAGAGTAGAATTTCGTCGAACTCCTTAATCACCGCTTCATTACGAAAGTTCAAATCCGGTTGACCAACAGCGAACTGGTGCAAGTAATATTGCTGACGAATTTCACTCCACTGCCAAGCGGATCCGTAGAATACGGATTGCTGTGGAAGATATACTTTGTTCAAAACCACTCAAGATCTGAAATTCTCAGACTTACCCAATTGTTAGGCGGTGAGCGAGTTCCATTTACCAGTTTACCTTCATTCCAGACGTAATAATCTGTGTAGGGATCCGTCCGGTTCTCCGACAGAATAAACCATTCGTGTTGATTACTTGAATGATTGGGAACGAAGTCCAATATGATCTTGATTCCCATCGTTTTCGCTTCGGTAAATAGTTCCTCAAGGTCACTGTTTGTGCCGAACAGTGGATCCACCGTTATGAAGTCACTCACGTCATATCCGAAATCTTCTTGAGGCGATTGGAAGATTGGACTGAGCCACGTGGCCTCGAACCCGGAATCCTTGAGATGCTGCAGCTTTCTCGTGATTCCCTTAATATCTCCAACTCCATCGCTGTCCGTATCGTAAAATGATCGTGGGTAGATTTGGTAAAAAACGGTCGTCTCCCACCAGTCTTTCTCAGTGGAATCTTGCGCCGCCACTAGAAGGACGGCTGTCGCCACCAGCAGCGACAAAGATACCCTGAGACTAACCATGACGATTGCTTTTGTCGACTGATAACTGTCTTGACCGTGTGAGCTCTATATATAGACAATTGCCGGGATGCCTCTCCCGCAGGCTTGTATAAGGAGCAGTGTTTCTAAAAAGCCAAATATGCAGTACCAAGTGAATAGAGACAACGACTTTAATTTTACTGAAAAATAACGGTTGTCCAGTTTTATATTCAGAATTTTTCATTTTCACAGGAACCATGTTTCATTTGCTGATTATATATTTCTAATACATTAAATGATTTTCTACTCAAATTAATCTTTTAAATGTTTTTCATCTTCACTAGATGTGGTGTTTATGTTTAGATCCCTGGCAGTTACTTTACATAGAACCAAACACAGAATATACTACATTTGATACATTGTTATGATCTTTTCTTTGTTTAAAGATTTTTGTTTATAGGAACTTATGCGCACCGATTGAAATGTTCCCTGGAAAAAGTTACTAAACAAAACGAGTTTCCGTGTGAAATTTGTAAAGCAAAAACTGATTACGAATTGAGTTTTTGTCGCTGAGTGATCAAAACCAATTTGGGAAACACTGGTGTAGGCACTTAACGAGATTCGCACAGGTAGGCGTTTGCTGAAAGCGCATACGAAGGCTGATGCTGTCTGCGTTATTGAGATAGAACTGTTTTGCATTTCAGAATTACACTTGATAGAAATGCTGGCAGTCCAAAAATAAATCATCATCATTCATGACATATACATCATTCGAACTATAATTCAGCATGAAGATTTACAATACGCAATTCATTCCGCTTGGGGCGCGTAAAATTATGACCTCGCCATTATCGATAGCTTATCTGACCATTCATACTCAATCGTTTCAAATGTTGTATTCAATTAAAGCTGGACAGTAGAGATTTATTGATTGAAATGGAATGGGTCACAATTGAGATAATTGTGTAATACAGACAGTAAAAAAACAGATTAATTCAACTAACGGTAATGAACGATCTATTATTACATGAAATAAACTTAAAAATATCATTTTTAAGAGAATGTGACTTAATATTTCGTATTCGTATGTAAGCATGTCCATCGACCGAGCTAGTATTTAAGATTGGTCTGGTCATTTAATCGAAAATGCCGTTTAGCAAAATAGTGTGAAATGTGAAATTTTGGTGGAAATCGCCATTTGGCTGAACGACCGAAAAAGTTGTTTTGCCGAACAGATCGTTTGGTCGAATAGGTCATATGAGAAAAGAGGTGTCTCGCTTCTCACACCTCTTTTCTCACTTCTCAATCTACACTTATCATTTCTCATTTCTCGCTTTTTATTGTGAAAAGTGAGAAGTGCAAAAGGAGCGGCCAAAATGAGTATTGAGAAAAGAGGTGTGAGAAGTGAGAAGTGAGACATCTCATCTCTCACTTCTCACTCCTTTTCATTTCTCAACAAGTAAGGAGCTGGATGTGAGATGTGAAAAGTGAGAAATGAGACGCGTTCCTTCCTACTTTACGTTTCTCACTTCGCACTACTTATTCCTCACATCAAATTTTCTCGGGAAACTCTTCGGAATTCTCGCTAGAAACAGTTAAGGAGTTCTTCATCAGATTGTCACTTAAAAAATCCTCGGAAAATTGTCCGGGATTTCCTATAAAATTGTTTGTGATTCTGTAAGGAGACTTCTCCGAAATATTTTGCGAAATTCTTCGGAATCCCATCGATAATTTTTTCGGAAATTCTCCTAGAACTTTTCTCGAATTTCCTGAAAATATTATTCGGAAGCTCAACAAAATTTTCTTTAAAATTAAAATTTCCTTAAATTCTCCAAAATTTCTTGAAACTTCAAAAAAAAACCTTGAAGTTCTTTTGATTTTCTTTCGGAAAATTGTTCGAGATGTTTTCCGAAAATTGATCGGAATTTAATGAAGAAATTATTAGTAATTTTCTCAAAAAATGTTCGGAATGCCCTCGGGAAAATACTTGGAATTTTCTCAGAAAATTCTTTAGAAATCTCGAGATTTTTTTTTTGATTTGTTTTTCGGAATTACCTGTGTAAATCAATCCGCTTTGATTTTTTTAAATTTCTATCAGGGGCGATTCAAGTATGACGTCCAGTACGTTTTGGGATTTTTAGACCCCTCACCCTACCTAGAACCTGTGACATCATTTTTTAACGACCCCTCACTTATTTTCAATTTACTCGTGAAATTTTTCAAAATTTCCACTGAATTCTTTTTCAAAACAGAAATTTTTATTTATTAATTCTTAATTCTTAATCTTTATACATCAAAACTCGGAAACTATTGATCTGATCGGCGTGAAAATTTGTATGCAGAGGTATCTGGGGAAGATTCTTAAGATGGTTCGAGACGATGGTTCCTTTATTCAAGTGAATGTTTAAGGATTCATCCCTCCTCAAAAAGGAGCACAGCAAGGCCCAAGCGAGGAACCTTCCAGATATGATTCCTAACTACTACATATTTATAATTACATAAGATGAAATTTTTAGAGATGAGCCAGCCTAGGGCTGAAAATCTCGATGAATAAAGACAATCAAAATGAAACGGAAAATAAAATTAACATTAAAAGCATTTATAAATTGTTTTGATTTCAAAAAAATCCTGGACGAGGAGGACAGGAACATAGAGATGACGACATATAAAGTGGGGATAATTTCTGTTCTTCCGATTAGAGATGGAGAAAGTAAAAGTTCCAAACTTTCAGAAACTGTTCATAATGTTTTTTTATTTGCTTATTAGCGAGGAACATTGCTATGATTGTCGAAAACTGAGGATTCGGAAGTGATTAGGATTAAAACATGGTTTATATTTGTTCAACGTTTCAAAACGGGGTTGATGTCTTCATCAAGGGAAAAATATTGACACTAATCAAGGTCCATACATAATATTTTCCTTCAAATTTAATAATTTTCTCAGGTCCATTTTCCTGATACTTGAATTATATTTTCTAGGAATGTAAGAGCCACTTGTTCATGCTGACCGCCCTAACGGAGTCCCAAACATAGATTCATCACAAGTGAAACGAGCAACATCGAGCAAAAGACCTCATCACAACTCTCCTCACGGACCAAGAACAGAATTTTGTCAAACTAAAAATAAATAAATTCTTATATTGAAATGCACAATTCTGTTTTGCATCCAATCCAGCTAATTCAACACGTTTAAAAATATTTGAGTCCTATCGTTGTGGTATGTCCTAATGTTGCAGTAGTGTTATAGTTGTCCAATCTGGATATGATAGCATTAAAAACAATTGTGGGTACGCTAAAACTCTTCGGATTTACGACTAGAACAGCTTTTGTTTGACAAAATTCCGTTTCAAATGATGAAAAATCAACATTTTTCGGTAAAAATATGAACCTTTTGAGCCTATTATTGCGGTTGTGCTAAGGTCCTATTGTTGCAGTATCGCTCTCCATGAGAATTACATGCAATACCGCAACAATAGGTCTGTCCTTCAAAAAATATAGCAACGATAGGCAACTGCGTCCTATTATTGCGGTAGTTGGTTTTTATTGTGATAAAAACAAAACAACATAAGTTCAGCACAATTGACGTAAGATTTACAAAACAATATCCCAAGTAACAATTTCCATGCTTCTTGGATTTATTTAATTCTTATAGCGGATTTATAATAGCAATCACCATAGCTAGTTACTTAGTTTTATTGTCTATCTTATTGCTATCAATAAACCTCTCATAAATATGCTGAAAAAGCTTCAAACGTCAAAAGCTTATTGATCTTATGAGCGACTCTACAGTTGTGTTGGAGAGCGTGATAAATCCTATTTCCACAGCTGGATCAAAACCAAAATTTTTGGTCGTAATGTGGTAAAATGAGTAACCCCAATAAGAATATTTGCATTGCAAAGAGTTTATAAAGGTGTTTAATAAGAGCAACATTTTTCTAATCGAAATTTATGATGGCCATATTGAAAATGGAGAAGCATTTTCAAGTCGCTAAAATTTATCACTGACATGCATGATTAGGTAATGTTTTCATCGCGTAAAACCCTTTTTTGATCATTGGTTTTCATTAGAAATATATTGGGGAGAAATATCAATATATTCAAGGGAGATTAGGGATATTGCTGCTACAATTATTATAAATATAATGGCCAAAACTACATTATTTTGAGAGCGCGTGGTGTTCAATCTTACTTTTTTCCTAGTTTTCACCATGAAATTGAACGCGCACATCATTCCGATGGAAGCACATTGTAAAACAATCCGAAAATAATATTTTTTAGTAGTCATCCTCATCATGATTTTCATCAACATTTTATGTTGTTATTATTTTTCTGCAAAGTTTTGTTTCCCTTTTTTCAAAGCAAGATTTCTGACAGCTGCCGCAGCCAAATTCCCTTTTTTGCAGGCGGTTTAAAAAGGATTTCTAAATACTCTTATAACAGGTTTATAGTGGTTATCTAGAGAGGGCCACTTCGTCATATCTTACACTTATAGTGGTCATCAAAAGGTTGTCGTGTAATATTGGGTTTTATTGTTAGCTCTTATAAATTGATCTTGAAAACCATCCCTAGAGTGGAATAAAACTTGAAATGTTACTTGGGTAGTTAACGACCAACCTATTCAACTACTACAATGTGGAAATCGACCAACAGGTAATAAAGAATTTTTGAAATCATTTTTTTTTGACACGGTGCTTAACCCCTCCATAATAGGCCGTTTTACCCTATTTGTATAAGAATAAAAAATCCGTGTCAGCCAAATGTTAAGTTCAATTGAAAAGAGTGTATGGTAAACCTATATAAGCAATTATTCCTCTTGAAAATGTTACCTTAGGAATTTAGACATTAATTGTTAATCTATAATTTCCATCTGTAGATGAATGTGAGATTGTTTATTTTTATTAAAGATATTTCAACATAACAAAAAGTATAATTAAACGGGATTTCCTTCAAAAAACACACTGCTCGCGGAGCAACGCTAAAACTCGATCGGTTGCTCTAGGATCTCGCGATACACTGCCTAAGCTCTCTCCTCAGGTCTGCTTCAGGGATCGTCGTGTGTCTCACTCTCTCTTACATGAATATTGAACTAATTTATCTTAGCTTCCATATACCACAATGTGTTGCTTGCGCAAGCTAAACAAACCACGCTGTTAATGATTTCCAATTGTTTGAGCATTACTTCCTATCTCTACCGTCTGCGATGGTTCACCACATGTTTTTGGCTGGCGGCGAATTGCCACGACTGCTTTGATTAATATTTTGGTGGATCTCCGTTGTGGTTCATATAAAGCCTACTTCGATGCTATCAAATCTATTAGATAATATATAATATTGCCTTTCCATAATTCAAACCCAATACCATTTCACTGCCACATAATTATTATCCCGAAACTGTTTTTTTTTCAATTTCCAGATAAATAAGGCCGTTACAAATATTTAATATAAATTATGTCCTACTGGTCTCCGAAAGGTCAAAGGGAGGCATAATTATGTCAAACTTATTATAAAAACTGCCTTAAAACGTTATTAAAAATAAGTTAAGGGACAAGTAAAACGATATTGAATGATTTATCAATAAAATGAGGGTGCCCATAACCGAACCAATAAAGGTGCCCACAACCGAATTTCGCAGCCTTTTTGGAACGAGAAGAAAAAAAATCGCGCTAAAATTTTGATGGCAATCGACATTGGGCCTCAAAATAGATTAAATTTACTGTGTAAATACGCATTAGAACTCACTTTTTGAATTAAATCCTTTAATTTATGACACTTTGAAACAGGCCAAAAAAATTTCGTGTTGTTTTTTTGTACGAAAAATTTATTTGTTTTGGGTTCAAAGTAGAGATGCCCATCCGGTTTGATATTGAGCACAAAACATCATGCTATTATAGCAAACAAATGACGGTTGTCAGAATGACAGCGTCTCTTATCTGTCAAAAGATACATAGGGGTGCCCATAACCGAACGGTGCCCACAACCGAACCTCCTCCCCTACTAGTCGAACCAGCCCGATCTTGCTCGGGTTGTTTTTACTTCGTCATAAATGTCAATCGTTTAGTCGTCGTCCTCTAGATCGATTTCTGTTCGAGCTTGATGGCTTTCTTCAGAATTCATGGAAACGTAGCATTTTTAATTTGTTCAACTTTCCCAGCAAAATGTTATATTTTTGCCTTTCTCGTACAACAAAGTTGTACCGAAAGGCTATCATTTCACTCCGAAAACGAACTTTATATAGAAGCATCGGAGACCCATAGTGTTGTATACCAATCAACTCAGCTCGACGAGCTGAGCACATGTCTGTCTGTCCGTGTGTATGTGTGTATGTATGTGTGTGTATGAGTGTGCACAAAAGCTAAGAAAAACATTAGACAACTTTTCATATTGTAATCTTTATCCGATTTTCTCGCAACAGTTTCATTCGATAGGGACCTTGTTGATCACTATTGAGTTTCATAACGATCGACCGCTGCGCTTGAAAGTTATGAAGAAAATGGTACATCGAACCATATAAGCCCCACATAAGGTTGGTGTCTTGACTAAATGCGAGAAAGGCAGCATCACAGCTCGGTGAATTAAAATGGGTTTTTGATATACATAAACACAGAAGAGCCCAAAACGATTCGATTGGTGAGTACATCTTGCAAATCGGTCAGCCCATTCGTGAGTTATATTGCCTCAAAGGAAATGTAAACTCATTTTTATATAGGGCTTCCAATCATGGTTTGAACTAGTGAAAAGCGTATCATGGTTTGAACCATTTTGAAATCAGTAGAAATTACCATCTCATTGGCAGGAAATGAACCTAAAACAGTATGAATGGCATATTTAGGTATACAGGAAGTGATAGACTTTATTTAAACATTCGTACATATTGTTTAAGTAATAAAATAAAAGCGATTTAAAACGTCCTGAATTTGCGCTAAATTCCCCCACCAGTGGCATAATTTCAAAAGCTCGCAAAGGACGCATTTCATGACACCGGAGTGAGATCAATATACCAAAAGAACGCTATTTTTATCTGTAATCGATTGACATCATCATACAATTGAGAAACAGTTTTAAATAGTTAAAATAGTAACATTTATACAAGGTAAAAACTGATCATGGTTTGAACTAAATTCGTATCATGGTTTGAACTTGTAAATGCAGTCATGTTCTGCTCCTGTCCGCTAGACGCGCTGCATGCGCCTAGCTGGAGCATTTTGTTTACATTTCCAATATGAAAAAATCGCAATTTTCATATCGATAATTTAGACGATTTTCACACGTTTTGAGTTACTAATCTAATGCGAGAAGATGAATAGTAGAACGAATTTGCTTTTCTATAGATTTCCTCAGCGTTTCATGCATGTTATTAGTAATATATGTGGAGCTGCTGGCTTCTGCAGTAGTTCAAACCATGGTACGAATTTAGTTCAAACCATGAACAGTTAGTTCAAACCATGGAACGAATCAAAGTTATGTAACTATTAAGTTTTTTCAATGAAACTAAGCATAAATATGTGCACCCAGGATGTTTTTAAAAAGATAATGAAGTAAGCTTCCATATAAACTAGAAATCGCAGTTCTAACATGTCCCTTTCATAAAATAGATCAACTTTGTTCTGCCGGCTGAAACCCGCCATTTGGTTCAAACCATGATTGGATACCCTAGATAGATTAATATATTAATTGTTTATTCGTCTTCGATTGAATCGTACAGACTACTCAAAATAATAAAATAATAAATAAATAGTTACTGAGTAATAAAGGACGTGACCAGAAGTAAGGAAACCTTCCCAAGCAGATCTTCTCATACTCATGAATGGTTCTATCATTTCACTCCGAAAACGAACTTTATATAGAAGCATCGGAGACCCATAGTGTTGTATACCAATCAACTCAGCTCGACGAGCTGAGCACATGTCTGTCTGTCCGTGTGTATGTATGTGTGTATGTGTGTGTATGTGTGTGCACAAAAGCTAAGAAAAACATTAGATAACTTTTCAAATAGTAATCTTAAACCGATTTTCTCGCAACAAGTTTTGTTCGATAGGGGACAAAGCCTTGTTGATCACTATTGAATTTCATAACGATCGACCGCTGCGTTTGAAAGTTATGAAGAAAATGGTACATCGAACCATATAAGCCCCACATAAGGTTGGTGTCTTGACTAAATGCGAGAAAGGCAGCATCACAGCTCGGTGAATTAAAATGGGTTTTTGATATACATAAACACAGAAGAGCCCAAGACGATTCGATTGGTAAGTACATCTTGCAAATCGGCCAGCCCGTTTGTGAGTTATATTGCCTCAAAGGAAATGTAAACTCATTTCTATATAGGGCTTCCAATCATGGTTTGAACTAGTGAAAAGCGTATCATGGTTTGAACCATTTTGAAATCAGTAGAAATTACCATCTCATTGGCAGGAAATGAACCTAAAACAGTATGAATGGCATATTTAGGTATACTGGAAGTGATAGAGTTTATTTAAACATTCGTACATATTGTTTAAGTAATAAAATAAAGCGATTTAAAAACGTCCTGAATTTGCGCTAAATCCCCCCCACCAGTGGCATAATTTCAAAAAGCTCGTAAAGGACGCATTTTATGACACAGGAGTGAGATCAATATACCAAAAGAACGCTATTTTTATCTGTAATCGATTGACATCATCATACAATTGAGAAACAGTTTTAAATAGTTAAAATAGTAACATTTATACAAGGTAAAAACTGATCATGGTTTGAACTAAATTCGTATCATGGTTTGAACTTGTAAATGCAGTCATGTTCTGCTGCTGTCCGCTAGAAGCGCTGCATGCGCCTAGCTGGAGCATTTTGTTTACATTTCCAATATGAAAAAATCGCAATTTTCATATCGATAATTTAGACGATTTTCACACGTTTTGAGTTACTAATCTAATGCGAGAAGATGAATAGTAAAACGAATTTGCTTTTCTATAGATTTCCTCAGCGTTTCATGCATGTGATTAGTAATATATGTAGGAGCTGCTGGCTTCTGCAGTAGTTCAAACCATGGTACGAATTTAGTTCAAACCATGAACAGTTAGTTCAAACCATGGAACGAATCAAAGTTATGTAACTATTAAGTTTTTTCAATGAAACTAAGCATAAATATGTGCACCCAGGATGTTTTTAAAAAGATAATGAAATAAGCTTCCATATAACTAGAAATCGCAGTTCTAACATGTCCCTTTCATAAAATAGATCAACTTTGTTCTGCCCGCTCACTGAAACCCGCCATTTGGTTCAAACCATGATTGGATACCCTAGATAGATTAATATATTAATTGTTTATTCGTCTTCGATTAAATCGTACAGACTACTCCAAAATAATAAAATAATAAATAAATAGTTACTGAGTAATAAAGGACGTGACCAAGTAAGGAAACCTTCCCAAGCAGATCTTCTCATACTCATGAATGGTTCTATCATTTCACTCCGAAAACGAACTTTATATAGAAGCATCGGAGACCCCATAGTGTTGTATACCAATCGACTCAGCTCGACGAACTGAACACATGTCTGTCTGTCCGTGTGTATGTATGTGTGCATGCGTGAGTGTACTGTGTATGTGTGTGTGCGCACAAAAGCATTGAAAAACATTACATAACTTTTCACATAGTAATCATTAACTGTTTTTCTCGCAACAAGTTTCATTCGAAAGGGGACAAAGCCTGGTTGATCACTATTGAATTTCATAACGACCGCTGCGTTTGAAAGTTATGAAGAAAATGGTACATCGAACCATATAAGCCCCACATAAGGTTGGTGTCTTGACTAAATGCGAGAAAGGCAGCATCACTGCTCGGTGAATTAAAATGGGTTTTTGATATACATAAACACAGAAGAGCCCAAAACGGTTCGACTGGAGAGTAAATTATGCAAATCGGTCAGCCCATTCATGAGTTATATTGCCTCAAAGGAAATGCAAACTCATTTATATATAGGGCTTCAATCATGGTTTGAACTAGTGAAAAGCGTATCATGGTTTGAACCATTTTGAAATCAGTAGAAATTACCATCTCATTGGCAGGAAATGAACCTAAAACAGTATGAATGGCATATTTAGGTATACAGGAAGTGATAGACTTTTATTTAAACATTCGTACATATTGTTTAAGTAATAAAATAAAGCGATTTAAAACGTCCTGAATTTGCGCTAAATCCCCCACCAGTGGCATAATTTCAAAAGCTCGCAAAGGACGCATTTTATGACACAGGAGTGAGATCAATATACCAAAGAACGCTATTTTATCTGTAATCGATTGACAACATCATACAATTGAGAAACAGTTTTAAATAGTTAAAATAATGCATTTATACAAGGTAAAAACTGATCATGGTTTGAACTAAATTCGTATCATGGTTTGAACTTGTAAATGCAGTCATGTTCTGCTCCTGTCCGCTAGAAGCGCTGCATGCGCCTAGCTGGAACATTTTGTTTACATTTCAATATGAAAAAATCGCAATTTTCATATCGATAATTTAGACGATTTTCACACGTGTTGAGTTACTAATCTAATGCGAGAAGATGAATAGTAAAAACGAATTTGCTTTTCTATAGATTTCCTCAGCGTTTCATGCATGTGATTAGTAATATATGTAGGAACTGCTGGCTTCTGCAGTAGTTCAAACCATGGTACGAATTTAGTTCAAACCATGAACAGTTAGTTCAAACCATGGAACGAATCAAAGTTATGTAACTATTAAGTTTTTTCAATGAAACTAAGCATAAATATGTGCACCCAGGATGTTTTTAAAAAGATAATGAAGTAAGCTTCCATATAACTAGAAATCGCAGTTCTAACATGTCCCTTTCATAAAATAGATCAACTTTGTTCTGCCGGCTGAAACCCGCCATTTGGTTCAAACCATGATTGGATACCCTAGATAGATTAATATATTAATTGTTTATTCGTCTTTGATTGAATCGTACAGACTACTCAAAATAATAAAATAACTACTGAGTAATAAAGGACGTGACCAGAATTAAGGAAACCTTCCCAAGCAGATCTTCTAATACTCACGAATGGTTCTTTTCAGCTGTAATCTATTATTTCTTACCTTCTTTGCTTCACTAACGGATGTTCAGCAACCCTAAAACGTATAATTATTGATGCTTCTCATTTTTTAAACAAATTCAGCATTATTTAGACATGAAGATAAACTCCCATTATGTAAAGCAGACCCTAGACGAGGCATATATTGACAATACTTTTCTCATCAAACTTTTCTTCAATATCCGGCATGGCTGTGGCTGAAGAAAAACTAATTTTTTTTCTTGAACTAAAATGAATCAAATAGCGGTATAACGCACAAAACACGCACACACTCAACCGTCATCGACTCCTGTGGGAAAACTGTGGGGGGAGATGAGGGGAAATATTGAAAAGAATATCAAACTTTTCTGATTTCCCTCAATATTTACTTCAATATTTTGGGTTCGCACTCAACTCGCACTCACTCTTTTTCTTCAATATGCAAGAGTTTGTCAAACTTTTTCCGTCGTCTGGGATCTGCTTAAGATCGTTGACATTTGTTTATTTGCTCAACAAATCTCGGGTACTTATTCAAAAGGACGTATGTGATTTTGTAAACAAAGATTCAAACGTCGATTTGTCCAATCTGATGGCCCTCCCACGCAAACCAACACCTCCAACAGCTAGTCGAAGGCCTCACCTACCTGTCGGTGGTGATGGTTTGCGTGAAAGTGCTATAAGATTGGACAAATCGACGTTTGAATCTTTGTTTACAAAATCACATTCGTCCTGAATAAGTACCCGATAAATGTTTATTCGATCAAGTCCTACTGAAATAGGGTGACCACATGGTATCCTAAAGGAAGACATGTCTTCCTTTGTCATTAAAAATCAGATGTCCTCCTTTTGCGCTAAAATGTCCTCTTTTCGGAAATTTTGGGAAAACAGTTGCATGAATATCAATTTCTGAAGAAATTCTAGTTTAACAAACAATAATACAACAGAAGTCCACAAAACGTTGCACACGTTTGCGTTTCTGATTTCAAATACGAAACAGTTTCTCTTTTTTTTTTCAAATAATTGTAAATATCGAAAATAAAATGCGTGAATTACAGTAATACAGGCGTCAAAATATCAGAAAAATCGGAATTATGAGAAATTGATTAGTAAAAAAGAATTCACATGCTTCCCAAAAATTCCTAAGGATAAACTACGCATAAGGCCGATACAAATATTTAAAAACAATTATGTCTCTCCCCCTCGATTTTTTTATACCAAAAAAATTTTAGGGGGCAACTAAAAAAAATCGGGCAGTTTTGAGGATTTTCAAAACATTTCTTAACAAATCCGAGGAGTTTTATTGATTTTTTATTGTGCCCCCTTTGACCTTTCGGAGACCAGTTGGACATAATTTAAATTAAATATTTGTAACGGCCTAAAGAACGTTAGAGAAAAAGATTCGTCCATGCAGTGCCCTATATGTAGGGAAAGAACAGCCGCCATACCATGCCTAGAAACACCTAAAACTAATCTGAACAGTTTTGAGTTTCTTTAGTCCAATTCTAAACAGTTTAGAATTCGTCCGATTGAGAACTTTGTGGTCATACAGTAAACGGTATCATTCTCATTCATATGCTTCAAATTGTGAAAATCTTTCCATTATAAAGATGGTGCTGGTAGTTTATAATTAGAACGTGATTCATGTAGATTATAATGAGAGTCGGGAACGTGTTCCATCTGGAGCTAATCAAGTAATCTGTTATGTTAATAAAGTAGAAGAAGATGTCGTATTTGTCCCTACTAACAAAAACTTCTTCCAATAGACTGCAAAAATCTAACAAATATAATATTCTCATATTAAAAACGAAAAAAATGATCGATGTTTTTATTTCATCCAAATGTCCTCCTTTTGAAAAATTTCATATGGTCACCATATACTGAAAGGAGTTCACACCACTATCGAGCACAAAATACTGGACACACGGATGAAAAAAAATACCCAAAATTGAGTATTTTTAAACTTATTTTTGAGTTATTTTTTCACTTCTCTTTCATCCACTCTTTCTTTTGTTGTCAAAAACAAAAGAGCCAAACAATCCAACGATGCCAGTTCAATACGGGAAGCCAATTTTGAGTTTTATTACCTGAGGTCGAGATTGAGTGAATTAAACTTACATTTGGGTAAATAAATTTTCCGTTGGCTACTTTTTTAACATGGGAGTAAAAGCAAACTACACGCTTAAAATCAATAACACAGAGATGTGTTTGCATCACACAAAACGGACCTAATGCGGAACATCCCCTAGATGAGCGACAGTTACACAGGCACAAAAATGCCTCGTACGGTCTTGATAACGGTATTTTTCAACATGTAAACGTTTGTACAGATTCCTTGTTTCATGAGGAACCAAATACTGTTGAAAATATTGAAATCCAAGCTTCAATAAAACCACACGAGCTATTTTTGTGGCTGTGTAACTATCGCTCATCTAGGGGATGTTCCGCATTAGGTCCGTTTTGTGTGATGCAAACACATCTCTGTGTTATTGATTTTAAGCGTGTACTTCGACCCTACTTACTCAATTTTGGCTTCCCGTACCGATGTTCAAGGTTGGGTGAATTAAACTCACTATTGGGTAGTTTATTTCTTCCGTGTAGGTTAGAGCGAAAGATATAAAGGAGGGCTGAGTGGAGGAAGAAGAAGAGTTACTGGGGAATTGGTCGTAATAGGTTCTGAAAGTCCCACCGCCTAAATTGTCGGAGAACCGGTCTGCCACCTGCTGTTGTTCTTTGAGGTTTTCCAGTTTGGTCCTGTCGTTTTCTCTGGAATTCCGCAGAGGCCCGAGATCCAGCTGCAGCGGAAAAGACACTGCATTAAGAGTGCAAGCTGTCAATGATGGCTAAGCCATTTTCGACCAACATCACAGTGTGATGCCAACTCGTCGGTGTATCGATGATCGAACCAACATTGGCATTGGCTGAATGCCATTCACCATAGAATACGATCCCCTTGAGCAAGGGGAAAGATTGTGTCATCTCCGGACGAAACAGAAGCGAAATCGACGTCATTTTGTTTGGCAGATAGGGATTGGGTCATTTGCCATAAAGTCATTTGACATAAAGTTATTTGGCATGAAGACCATTTGGCATGAAGACCATTTGGCATAAAGGGCATTTGGCACACCTTTGAACTGCAACATAAAAGTGGGTAATTTGACATAACGGATATTTCGCATAATTTGGAGCTGTGAAAAAAAGGGTCAATCGATGTATTTTTTCACATAGATAAAGTAGATCAAGGATACGTTCTGATAAATTTAGACTGATGGAAGACATTTTCCGAAAGGACGGACAAAAGAATCCGGGCAAACGCCAACTTCCAAAGGCCGAATCACACCAACCATTACCTTGTTCTGGGCAAATTCTTACTTTTAAAAAGGCACATAATCGTTGCCTTAATAATTGCCATTACCTTAATTCAGGCATGCGCCTACTTTTAAAGAAGGGATCACACCAAAATTACCTTAATCCGGGAAAGCGTATACTTTCCAAGAAGGGATCACGTGCCGCAATCCGGGCAAGTGCCTACTTTTAAGAAAGGGTCCATATCCGCCGTTATCTCAATCCACCATTGCCAAGTTCCGAGCAAGCACCGAGAAGGAATCGCATCTACCATCGCCTTGATTAATAAACATTGCTTTTCACTAGGCAAACCATGAATCCAATGGAGGAATAACAATTATCATTGCTATATACTCGGCTAATGGAAGCTTTCTACGCAATGATTATGTCTTTTTAATATTATTATCGACTGGTGTTATATTCATCATTTCGTTTTTTCCTGCACCACTTAGTAAAACATTTAATTTAGTGAAAACCAAAAATATTATGCCAAATGATCTTATGCCAAATGGCGTTATGCCAAATGACTTTATGTCAAATGACCCGCTCCCGGCAAACATCCACCAACGCACGATGGCGAAATGGAAGAACCTCTGCTTCAGCACAGGCAGTCTCGGCGGGTTTGGAGAAGAGGGTTTCGTAGACATAGGTGACTTAGGAGATAGGATATCAACCTGCTTTCGGTGTGTTGGGCACAGGGCTGACAATAATCATCGTCGCAGCAAGAAAAGCCACAGTAGCGACGAGTTGTATTGTCTTCATTGCTACTCGACGCATCGTCAATGACGCGCACAACGTTTTCTTTTTTATAGGCAAACTACTAAACCTTACTGAGCAATTGAACTCAATTTACTAAGTGATTCAAAACATCCCTTCTTTAGAAGTCAATACCCCACCTATTGCCAGAGTACAACATACCATGCGTCCACTTAGTAAGTTAATTGCGCGAATGTGTTTTGATCCGCAAAGTTGTAAGCTTTTAAATTTGGAATGCTTATCTAAACTGTGAAATGCTAGAACTAGTTTTCCTATGCCTTAAGTTTTACTATGCAATCTATTCTTTGGCGAAAATACCGTTTAGCTTCCACGATGGGCGGTATGGACCTGTCCTACCAATATCATTCAGGAGCTATGTAATTGCTAGAGATCGAAAAACGTCATATGTTAACTGGTTGATATATCAACAATACTAGCGCTTTTCTAATCGATATTGATGATGACGACAACAATCAACCGGGGACATTCAACGGTGATGCGGTAATGTTGATTAACGACTGATTTATGACTGCACGCCACACACAGATACATAGATCGAGAGTATTGTGTCGATGCGTCCGATGCCCGTCCATATCTGTACATGTGTGTGCAAAGTGATGGTTGAAAGAACTCAATCACACATTCATATACATAGATATGTATGTGGCCCATTTCTGGCTTCGGATCGCTTTGAGAAAAGCTAGGAAAAAGAGAAAAATCAATACCTACCTACATACACCCATAAGCCATCAGTCAACGATACGATGGACCAGATGATAACCGCAAACAGTTAGCCGCCAGTGGTACCAACCAGCATGGGAATCACATGGCATGATATGGTTTATTGTTTTGCTCCTATCTGGGTATGACCTCGGTGAGTGCAACTTCCGATACATACTTCTTCCGTTTAACCGAGTATATATTCTCCATCTTTCGCAGTTATAATAATCGATGGGAAAATATTAAGTACTTCAAACGCAATACAATCCACCCTAACATAATATTTAGAGATATTTGAAGCTTACTGCGACACACACAGTCGTTCGAGCTTTCAATTCAGCATTACATTAAAATTCTGTATAATTTGTATTAAGATTTCAATACAATCCAGCCATGAATATCTAAGGTGAATAAAATTTTCATACGAAATAAGGGCATGATTGTATTGAAGCCCTTCTAGCTACGACGAAAAAAAAACATTCGCGAACAGAGGAATATGTATCTAGACATTCCAGGAATAGGATTGCGGTTCCTCCGCTAAGTCTGAAGTGAATCTAATATTGATCTTCCTACACATTCACCGGCTCTAGCGATGTGATGATGATGATGATGATGGTTGGAGTAAACCAGCACGAACAAACCGCACTGTTAGCTAGAAAAAGCTTCCACCAGGAACGGAGTATCTGCGATCCATCATATTTACAAATTGGCAGTATGGAAAGGAAGATGAACTGGATTTCAAGAAAGTAACATGTGTGAAATGGGAATTAAGGGGCGGGATTTTCTATTGAATGTTAAATTGATATTTGATCGGAAGATTTATCGACGCCGAATAGACTGACTCGTGAATGAAATAGTTAATATTTAAAACAAAAAAAAATCTTCGGAAAATTTCGGCGGGAAATTGTTTGGAGCTACAACAGATTTTTTTTGTTTCCAATGGAAGTTCAACCCAGTTCTGCTGAATTTCAACGAAAAATTCTTTCAATGTTTCACTTGTAAGCCTTTCAGTTGGAAATTCTTTTAGAACTCTAAAAAAAGAGAGGATCGAACATTCTATATTTGTATATCGATCGACATACAGGAAATGAGTTACATTATGAGTATGGAATGCAAAAAGAAAAAAATTGCATTTATTAATAAGACTTCAATTTATAATCAATATGTAGATAGTACCTGCTAAATTGTGGACGACAATGGGGGACCTTCGTAGCTTTGTAGGGAAAGCATTCGTTAGTTTACCCCAGCGAAGAGAGTGGTTACATCCAATTCATTTGTCCAACAATATTTCTGGCATGCTGTGCATTGTATGTGCACATCTAATTTTTCATCATTGTTATTCATGTCAATGTCCGGTGATTAACATCCGGAAGATAGGTAATTAATTTTGATTGAATCAATAGAAGCGATATGTAAGCATTTTTGTTTCTTACATTTTTCGGTTCGAAATATTCATAAAGATGAATCACTTCTTAAGTGCCCCATATTAAAAGTGATGCATTCGGATCACTTAAGAATGATTGGATTCACACGCAAAAAAAACGCTCTGAAATTCGTGAACCAGCAAAAATACACCGTAATTTAAGTCACGGATCCGGGAACACCAGTCACGTTTTCCAGAAAGTTCCCAAAACTGGGACTCAAAATACACTGCAGTGCACTGTGTTCTTGGTTCGCGAAATCGTGCATGCTTTTTATTTGCGTGCAGTCAAAATTAGAAGTCTTTAAAAAATTCCAGCCAAATCGGATCACTATGAATCAAAGCTTCGATTCATAAGCATGATGGAATTCAATAGAAAATTATTTATTGTTTTTGGTGGCATGACCAGTAGAAACATGGTAGTAGTATGGAATAAGTGTAACTGTTAAGAACTATTATTTACCTGGTCTGAGTATAAATAGTTTAAGCTGATACTATTTTTTTTTCAAGTCGAGTCAAGTACTAGACTCTGAAGACGAACTTACTGTTGGTCGAAACACGTATCTGTAAAATTTAAATCGAGTGGTTGAATTTGTAGTGGGATAGTGCCAATCGTCTTTTGACTAACGATGATATTGTTTGAATACGCATTTCCGGCAGTGAATCGGATAAATGAGATATTGTTCGTATCGATTTGTCTGTTCTTATGTTTGAGAGCTAATAATAAGATTCGAATTCATCTGGGCGTGTGTAAACCTAATTCTAGAAAGAGTGACCGGAACAGGTCCTGCAATTATCGCATATCTGCAATTGGATCAGTCTAACCCCAAAGGTATGATGGAAACGAAGGAATATCGAAGCACTCAGTTTCTTAAAAGGGGTTTATACTGAATGATGAATTGGATGGAAGATTTTAATGCGGTCCCGGAAAAGTTTGCTGAAGTTAAATTGACTCTGTCGAGAAATGTGTAATTTTAGGTAACATATACGATTAAAACATATTGATATTGCTCAGGTTTACATACACTTAGCTTGTTTTCATTGCATAAACCGTCCACCGGCAAGTCTTACCTGAAATGAAAGAATTGAGATAAAGAGTTAATAAAATAACTTTTATATTTCGAGCGAGAGGCAATTATTTTTCGAACATTTGTGTAAATCTATTACCCTTGTACACGCAAAAAAAAAGCGTTCCTCAATCCGTGAACCAGCAAAACTACACCGTGATTTAACTCATGGATTCGGGAACACCAGTCACGTTTTCCAGAACGTTCCAGAAAACGTGACTGTATTCCCGAATCCGTGACTGTTGTTCTCGAAAAAATACACCGTGAACTCGTTAGTTCACGAATTTATGAACGCATTTGTTTGCGTGTAGAATTTTACATACTCAATTTTATGTTCAACTTATAACTTTTCGTTAATTTTCCTTTTCTATCTATTTTATTACTGTATTTACAATCGCAATATATTACTAAAGAAATTGAGAATTTGAGAATGATATTTTCACCCTCTACCACGCATGTTTTTTTTTATTTCCGTGCATTTTGTGATGACTTCCGTTCTTCATTTATCATGATAACTGGCAGGAGAGAAGGCTTTCAAATTCGTGAACCATCAAAAACACACCGTGATTTAGGTCACGTATTCGGGAGCACCAGTCACGCTTTGACTAAGCAAAAAAGAACTCAAATTTAAAACTAAAAACCCTGATCTTCCACCTAGCGGTGTTGGAAACTGAAAAATATGAGTGAGTGTTTTTTAGCGTGTTTTGCGCATAGAAAATAGTGTTTTGGCCAAAACTTCTGATCCCACAGTCCAATCTGGCCAATTTTCAATAGCAAACAATGGGACAGGATTCACAGTCGAATGGAACTTATTGCGAGTAATTCGGCCAATGCTAAGTTCCAAAAAGTGTATCTACAAAATTTTGTACACATACACACATACATACATACACACAAACAGACATCACCTCAATTCGTCGAGCTCAGTCAAATGGTATATAACACTATCGGTCTTCGAGCCTTCTATCAAAAGTTTGGTTTTGGAGTGGTCATATAGCCTTTACGTATACTTGTTATTGTTATTTTCGGTTGTTTGATGTAGCTGTAAATGTATCAGCATTTAGATTGCGAGTAAGCACACGCCGGTGATACTCTTTCAATATTATATTTGATATAGAAAAAGTTAAGCATTGAATGATGAAAATGATGACGATTTGATGATTGTTCGTGCTTCCCGTATCACGTTAATTGCTTTTATTTTCCGTCGGCCTATTTCCTCCCGAAGTCGTCTACTGACGCCAGAAAGACGACTCCGCATGGGCCCTACATCTCGTACCCATCAACACATGGGCCGGGACCTACGGCCTTACTTCATATTTGAGGGAAGGTGTGACCAAACATTTTTCATCTCGGAAAAATTTCAACGATGTCGAATTGGATCCAGGGCCGCAGGGGTGAGAGGTACTCAACTACCAGCGCCGCCGCCTGAGGGGAGACTGATGACGGTAATCGAGTGCAAGTCCGGTCCCCTTGTACAAGGAGGGGATTCTGTGATCCCCTGAAGTGGCAGAAGCGTATGCAACTGTTGTTGGAAAAATGGCCGCCTGCCCATGATGGAGGAATGAAAGGACACTAGCTTCTGCGCAGGCAGCCTCAGTGGGTGCGGAGGGAAGAAGTCCGGAGACTATGCGGAGGTACTGGTTGAAGACTGGAGAGAGTATGCTGACAAGCTTCCGACGTGCTACACAAGTCAGCTCCAGTCAGTTCAGCAGTCTGCTGTCAATCAACGCTTGGCCGATACTATACCGATTGACCCTGATACTTGCCCTATGCGGTCTTGGTAAGGTTTTAACAATGTTAGTCTGTAGCCGGCACGGAGCGATCCGTCGTAAAAAGCACGTGGCTTAAGCGCCACTCCATTAAGGCCCTAGTAGCTCATTCGATTCCTCAGTCTACGACTGGCACAAAAAACGTTTCCTCCGCGGCGCCCTCCTCGGACGCCGCACTCCAATAAAAAAAGCGTTTGGTGACTCACCGGTTTGTTTTGGCTTACTGACCTGACCCAGTCGATGACCTGGGGGTCGACGCTCCCGGCTTGTTGGCGGCCGGTGATTGCTTCTTAATGAAGCGCTGCACGATGGCGGTTGCTTGCCGGCGGTTTGACGGACCGGCTGGTGGATCTCGTCCACGTGGAGGTCCCCCGGCCTTCCCTCGGACTAATATGTTAACAGATCAGTCCGCTTCCGACCAGTTGACGGTTGTCGGGGATTTTCCGTCCGTTGGGGAGAAGCGTCGCGCTTGGGTGCGGAAAGAATCTGCGGGCGGGGAAATCAAGCCAATCTGGCTACACAAAACACATGAGCACAAACACATTTAGCACACTTTCGAGCAACAAATTTTACCTTCACAAGGTTTTCTTCGCCTACTCTCGCACACAAAATCTTTACGCACACTTTCTGCCTAATTGCTAAGGAATGAACAATTATTAATTAACTAATTACATTTAAAGTCACAGTAACACATACTTTCGAACAATTGAAATAATTACTAGCAAACGCGGACACTTCCAACTCATTAGCTGATCACGGACGAAATGATCGAGTCCGTGAATCCTCAGCTCAAGGATGATGGTGGGCTCGGACACAACCGGAAACACGTCATTTCCCGACCCTCTTCGTGTACGATCGTGACCTTATTGGCACGATGGATAATTGACACGAAAGTTGTGCTGCTTTCCCTCTCCCACCTTATCCGAAAAACAAATGGCCTCGACCTTGGAGAGCTTGGCTAATTGATAGTGCCCGTTTGCCTACGTCAAGGGACAATTATGTAAATTAATTGGCGATAGAAAGATGCAACTGCTTACAATCTACCTTATTTACAAAAACTATATACAAATTTATTCACAATATTCCTGACTGCTACTAGTCCTCGATCTGCAGCCGGATTTGACCGGCGAACGATTGTTATGTTGGAGAAAGTTCGGCAGGAAGCCTTTGAAAATCATGCGGGGTAGCCACTTACCGACGCGAGTTATGAGAAATATTCACGGAGAGCATTGGCCACCCCGGTGGCGCATTGGAAATAGGTCTTGCGATTCAATATGGATGGGGCAGATCTACGCTTGCCAATTAGTGAGTGGACTTTTCCCCACAGTTTGGCGGCGGATTGATACCACTGCTTCCTTTAGGCGTCTTCGATGACCTTTCATAGTGGTTTTGTTTGTAGTTTTCCAATGCACTTACTTTTTGTAGAGGAGGAAGTGCAGAGCACTCATAGGGTATAGCACGACACGTTTTATCCAACCACCAACGAAGGGCTTTGCGTCCTGGTCGAGACCTGGTCTGAGGGATTTATAGACCAGCGGTGTCGAGAAGGATCTTGGAGAAGTTGGGAAGCGTTAGTGTGGGGTAGTGTGCTCCAACGCGCGTTGAATGCTGCTATCAAAGGACTTCCACACAGCAAAAAATATATTAAAATGCCGCGACGTAACTTGTCAAGGCGTACCTGATATTTCTATGTAAAACCAGATTTTACGTATTTTTATGTCGCATCGATGTGTTTGTACATCGCTCAACGTAAAAGTTAATTGGTGAAAATATTTTTTTGCCTACGCTAAATTAACAAAGAATTACCTGCAAACTTATATAATTTATTACATTCGAAATGCTGCACATAATGTCCGTCCAAGAAATAATTTAATATTACGTCAAAAACAGTAATAACGCATGGAATCAACGCAATATTACTACCGATAGTTAATTTCACCTCATAAAACATTCAGTCAAGACGCCAACAAAATGGGCTCATCCACTGACAGTTCAGTTTTCAACTTCTCTTTGTTTGCATCGAACTACGATGACCGTGGAAAAAATAATAATTTAATAGTGATTAATTTAAAATAAAATCATCCTGGATAGCGCATGTGGATAGGAGCGTGAACGGTGTTTTCCTCTACACCTCGGACAGCGAGAAAACATGTGTACAGGTAGGTTTTGCATAGAAGTATTAGCTGGTGCCATTTTTCACATTTTTCAATTGTCCGGAAACGAAAGGGATGCAGTGGATGGACTGATTAATGAAAAATCCTGTTTCGGTACTGGCGGGGAAGAATCGCGGTGAACCTGACCGTACCTGACCAGCAGCTGGATAGCAACACTGACAAAACAGCATTGAATCGAAACAAAAAAGCATGGATTTCTGCAGGTAAGTTCCAGATCGTTTGAAGAATAATCCATACGGTTATAAAGTTCGAATTTATTTTTCGCAGATCGCTCGCGAGTCGCGAATAATCTACTGCGTCGGTAAGTGAGAAACAACGAAGGTAGAACAATGGTGTTGGTAATCGAGCTGTCATAAGCGCCCTTGTTTTGTTCCGGCCCACAAATCCAAAACATAGTGATGTTTTGACCAAAATTGTTTCCAAGATGCGTAAAGACTACACACTTTGCCAAATTGGCAAGATGTGCAAATATGTATATATTGCTGAAGCTGCTTGTCATACTTCTAGAGAAATTTTTTCTGCCCAATCATATCATTTTATCGATCACAAATCTTAACGGAAATCGCTCAACCGCATAACTGAGGATATCCTTTAACAAAAATGTACGCTTGAATTGATATGAATCGATTTTCGTAGTTGTTTTTCATATTTAGTTTTAAATTTTTCATTATAAATTTTTAATTAGGGTAACGGTACCAATAGTGGAGGTATTAGTAGATCCACAAAAGAAAATATGTTTTGAAAATTTAATTTTAAATTCTAAATTTTTAATTTTTAATTTTCAATTTTCAATTTTCAATTTTCAATTTTCAATTTTCAATTTTCAATTTTCAATTTCCAATTTTCAATTTTCAATTTTCAATTTTCAATTTTCAATTTTCAATTTTCAATTTTCAATTTTCAATTTTCAATTTTCAATTTTCAATTTTCAATTTTCAATTTTCAATTTTCAATTTTCAATTTTCAATTTTCAATTTTCAATTTTCAATTTTCAATTTTCAATTTTCAATTTTCAATTTTCAATTTTCA
Organism: Armigeres subalbatus; assembly: GCF_024139115.2. Lineage (NCBI taxonomy): Eukaryota > Metazoa > Arthropoda > Insecta > Diptera > Culicidae > Armigeres > Armigeres subalbatus. The sequence goes on from NC_085140.1 coordinate 311,333,709, forward strand.
ATTTTCAATTTTCAATTTTCAATTTTCAATTTTCAATTTTCAATTTTCAATTTTCAATTTTCAATTTTCAATTTTCAATTTTCAATTTTCAATTTTCAATTTTCAATTTTCAATTTTCAATTTTCAATTTTCAATTTTCAATTTTCAATTTTCAATTTTCAATTTTCAATTTTCAAATTTCAATTTCTTCCAGGAATTCCTCCGGTAGATCCTCCAGGAATTCCTCCGGTAGTTCTTCCAGTAATTCCTCCAGAAGTTCCTCCAGGAATTCCTCCGGAAGTTCTTCCAGGAATTCCTCCGGAAGTTCCTCCAGGAATTCCTCCGTAAGTTCCTCCAGGAATTCCTCCGGAAGTTCCTCCAGGAATTCCCCCGGAAGTCCCTCCGGAAGTTACTCCAGGAATTCCTCCGAAAGGTCTTCCGGAAGTTCCTCCAGGAATTCTTCCGAAAGTTCCTCCTGGAATTCCTCCGGAAGTTACTCCAGGAATTCTTCCGAAATGTCCTCCGGAATTTTTTCCAGGAATTCCTCCAGAAGATCCTCCAGGAATTCCTCTGAAAGGTCCTCCGGAAGTTCCTCCAGGAATTCCTCCGAAAGTTGCTCCAGAATTTCCTCTGAAAGTTCCTCCAGGAATTCCTCCGGAAGTTCCTCCAGGAATTCCTCCGTAGAGTAGAGTGGGGCAAGAGTACGCACTTAGTTTTCAATCGATCATGTGGCCCTTATGAAGCAAGCTTCTGCATATCAAATCAGTGTCGATGATTCATGTACTCTTCCTTTATGATACCCAGTGGAAAAAATATTGAAATTATTGAGATTCGTTTTAGTAGAACCCTTATTGCAAGACAAGTGAAAAACGCACTCTTACCCCACCGGTGGGGTAAAAGTGCGCATCGGGTGGGGTAAGAGTACGCATTTATCTAATCATGTGCTTTAAGTATATATTAACACAAATAAGAGTTAATAACATTTAATTGATGTTTAATGAGCATATATTAGGGAATGTTCAAAGATTACGTAACTCTTAAAGGGGGAGGGGGTCCTAAAAATGTGCACTTTCATATGAAAAACCATTGTTTTTTATATATACAAAAAACTACAGAGGTAAAAATATATATCAGGTTTCGCGTGGCGTATACAAAGGCATTTTCCTTAAAGAAAGTCCACCAATCACGTAATGTAAAATTTGGCTATTTCATCACCCCTCCCCCGCTATCATACACTATTTGTATGAATCCTCTAAAAATTATATGGATCGTCACACATCTCACAACCCCTCCCAGCTAAACGTTGCGTAATTTCTGAATGTTTCTTTTGATTAAATGAAATTATCATTTAGATGAAATTGTGTTTTCGTACTATGTTTAGGTGTACAACAAGTCCTAATACAATTTCATTATTTCGCTTCAGTGCTTTGTTCGCTAAGTCCTTTCTAACACCAAATTACTTCAACTTATCCTAAAAACTTGTGATAATTTCAAATTCTGTCCCTTTTTTCTTAGTTGTGGACCTTTACGCTTTGGAAGAAGTCTTATTTCGGCCGGAGATACGGGTTTGACATCATAACTTGAAGATTCATATGCGTACTCTTGCCCCACCGGTTCCTGCGTACTTTTACCCCACAGTCCCAAAAATTATTTAAGTAATGGTTTTGACTTCTTGGAAAACCAACCGGATTGGTGTTCTGTACAATAAAGTACTCTATACAAGAGGTTATCGAAATGGTATAATGTTCACCTGATTGAACGTATATATGGTAATGAAATACTAGTTGCGGAAATCCAATTATTTTTATCCATATCTCCCTTGTTGTTTATTCAAATCGTTTACAATTACACATGATAATAGTTGGCCAGAATACCTGTCAAACTGATGCAGTGCTGCTAGTTTATCTTTTTTTATTACTTCAAAAAATCGAAAACGTACTCTTACCCCACGCGCACTCTTGCCCCACTCTACTCTAAGTTCCTCCAGGAATTCCTCCGGAAGTTCCTCCAGGAATTCCTCCGGAAGTCCCTCCGGAAGTTACTCCAGGAATTCCACCGAAAGGTCTTCCGGAAGTTCCTCCAGGAATTCCGCCGGAAGTTCCTCCAGGAATTCCTCCGGAAGGTTCTCCAGGAATTCTTCCGGAAGTTCCTCCAGGAATTCCTCCGAAAGTTGCTCCAGGAATTCCTTCGGAAGTTCCTCCAGGAATTCCTTCGAAAGTTCCTCCAGGAATTCCTTCGGAAGTTCCTCCGGAAGTTCCTCCAGGAATTCCCCCGAAAGGTCCTCCGGAAGTTCCTCCAGGAATTTCTCCGGAAGTTCCTCCAAGAATTCCTCAGGAAGTTTCTCAATAAATTCTTCCGGAAGTTCCTCCAGGAATTCCTCCATAAGTTCCTCCAGGAATTCCTCCGGAAGTTACTCCAGGAATTCCTCCGAAAGGAATTCCTCCGGAAGTTCCTCCAGGAATTCCTCCGGAAGTTCCTCCAGGAATTCCTCCATAAGTTCCTCCAGGAATTCCTCCGGAAGTTACTCCAGGAATTCCTCCGAAAGGTTCCTCCTGGAGGAACATCCGGAGGATCTTTCGGAGGAATTCCTGGAGTAACTTGCGGAGGAATTCCAGGAGAAACTTCCGGAGGAATTCCTGGAGGAACTTCCGGAGGAATTCCTGGAGGAACTTCCGAGGAATTCCTGGAGGAACTTCCGGAGGAATTCCTGAAGGAACTTCCGGGGGAATTCCTGAAGGAACTTCCGTAGGAATTCCTGGAGCAACTTCCGGAGGAATTCCTGGAGGAACTTCCGGAGGAATTCCTGGAGGAACTTCCGGAGGAATTCCTGGAGGAACTTCCGGAGGAATTCCTGGAGGAACTTCCGGAGGAATTCCTGGAGGAACTTCCGGAGGAATTCCTGGAGGAACTTGCGGAGGAATTCCTGGAGGAACTTCCGGAGGAATTCCTGGAGGAACTTCCGGAGGAATTCCTGGAGGAAATTCGGGAGGAATTCCTGGAGGAACTTCCGGAGGAATTCCTGGAGGAACTTCGGGAGGAATTCCCAGATGATCTTCCGGGGGTATTCCTGGAGCAACTTCCAGAGGACTTCCTGGAGGAACTTCCGAAGGAATTGATAGGGAAAACCTGAGGGATTCCTGGAGGAACTTCTTTGTGCTTCTTATGAAAACTTTAAGAACAACTCAAACTTATAGCTCAGTTTGTCTTCTCAAAGCCATCGGCGTGGTATGAAAATATTATGCAGCGTACACATTTTTAGTCACAGAATGCGGCAGCGATGCCGTGGCGCTCAAGTCGAGGCTTAAGTCTACTAAAAATCAAAAATTTCGCATAAAAACTTTTTTGACAAAATCAAAAATCTAAATATTTGAAAATAAAACAAAAGGTATAAACTTTAAGTCCATTATCCATAAGACATTATTAAACATAAGTGTTCTAGAAGTATTCAAAATGTCAATCAAAGCAAAAGATATATGAAAAATAAAATGAATTCAAAATGGCTACAAAATGTTTTTAATACAAAAGAACTCAAATGAAAAATCCTGATCCCTTAATCCCGCCCCGAAAATGAGGCATCTGCTGGCCGATTTTTACGTCGCTTCGTCTATTACATCGCAAATATTACGTAGTAAATTTATTACATCTCACTATTCGGAAGGTAAAATATAAAGTACGTCACTTTTTTGTCACTTAATACTGATGTAATAACACATCGGATCTGCGACGGCGATGATGTGCATCTAATCCGATGTGATATTACTTTTTATTTTTTACTGCAGTCGGCGACATTGTATTGTCTTGGAAGTGTTAGGGAAAAGGCGTTGACAGAGATCTGAATTAGGAAATGGCTGCTTCCATAGAGGTCAAAAGCAACGTCCCACTTTAAAATGGACTGGACTGGCTGATTTCGTCGATGGCGGTGGTCGTATGGCCGTTAAAAATAGATGAACCATCGTTGAGGGGAACCGAGTAGGGCTACTCCAACGGGATTCGATCTTGAACCTCCCCAGGTCGGGTGGTGGGCGTTCATATCTCCCAAGAGCCGAAAGGTTCTCACTAGTGATGTCACTTATTTTTTGTTCGATTGTCAACACTTACAGGTTGGGTAGGCTGTTCCAAAAGTCGTTGATATTCCACTGAAGACAAAATTTGGCCTCAAGTGAAAGCGTAGGGACGATGATGACGTTGTATCAGTAGTGTTGCGCAGGTCAGAAGGGAAGAGAGCGTACTGTAAATCTTTGTAAGTACCTTCGGAAGTATACGAAACAGTACAGTTGTAGACGGAAGTGTCTTGGATGGTCAAGCCTGGGTGACTCCTGCGACCGTAGATAGAGCTGACGAACTTTACGAATGAACAATATGAGATAATGCAATGCTTCAAATATCTAGAGTCCATCTATCATTGTACCATTCAATTGGAAAAGGAAGTTAAATTTAAAAGCTTATAAATGATTGCTATATAAATGATGATCAATGATTGTAGTGAAAAGGTCAAATATCTGGAAGTAATTCTGAATGTCAAATTGAACTAGCCAGTAAAGAGCATGTTAGATATATGATGGCATTATAGTCGCACGTACGGATAATGTAAATGCTCATGGTTACCTGGATAATGCATTCTGGATATGCTCTAAAACATTTAGGACCAAAAATGATCACTCAGAAGCGTTTTGGCCAGGGGAGGGGGCACATTATATCACCTCACCCCACTACGACAACTACTACGGCAGTTATTACAAATTTGGATTACAAACCCCATAAAGAGTTTTATAACCTTAAATTTTGCCAGACTGATAAAAGACGCGTCTTAAGTTGTTTACTATCAACCAACATGAATTCAATTGTCACATTGTTCAAGACGCTGATTGATAACTGTCCTGGAGAATCTTGTTGAGGATGATCTGACGCTAGACATGATGAAGCAACCGCTTTTGGGTGAATCAACACGATCGACATCAAGAAGACACAAATGCCAAATCTACAGCTTATGATTGGGATAAGGATCCAGGTTGAAGAAATTCGCAATTAAGTACCTACCACCGGTGTCCGGCAAGAAACGGTACATGAAGAAGTACTGCCAACTAATGGTAGGCAAAGTAGTATGGTTCTGGTTCATGGTCGATCACACTGAAGGAGGGCGAAGCGGTGAAGGACGAGTGATCTGTAAGCTCAAATCCAGGTCGAGCGATCACATGATGAACTACGCTGCTGTTACGAGGAGCACACATGTGCTATAGAGGTTTTTGTTACCTATATCCAACTGAATTTGGTCCCACTTGAGTTGCAGAAATCAAATCAGTCCGAATTGTGCTGCTAGTGGTGTTCTCGTCGTTGAGCTAGTTTCTCAGTCACATCTTCATCAAGTTTGCCAAACTTTGGAAGAAAGGCATCACAAAAGCAACATCCTTGAGCAACAAATGAGTTTCTTTGAAGATCGTTTGTTCATACCGGATCGGCGAAGTAACCTGATGTCGGTTGAGAAGCTGGTCAATCTTGGCGCTGTTACCGCTTGGCGGTAATCAAGCTACTTTGTGGAAGCATGATACGATCATTGGATTGATCAAGCTACACAACACGGATTAAGGACAAAAAGTGGAAGGGACAAATGGTCGAAAAGGATTAAAGGTCTAACGGGACAAGAAGTCTCGAGGACAAAACGGTGAGAGGCTCTTGGGCATAGTGTATCCACCGTACTTGCCACCCAAGGTACATACTCAATGAGTATTACTCATGTAATGGTAAAGCTTTAAATTAATAACTCTTCCTGCCGTGAAAGATAGCACAGAAAAATGCATGCTACTATGTTGAACTGTACGTTTCTATAATGCCGTATGAGAAGTTTAATGCTCATAACTAATGCTTCGCAACCGTATTAAAATCGATTACTAAGGGAGACTGGTTCGATTTGATCCCTTTTTTTCATTTCCAAAAATAAATAAATTTACGCCACAGACACTATGAGAACCATATAATTTTATTTTACAATGTGCGCCATCATGTAAATTGTTATTATTATTGAAACCCAATCGATTTTTTGGAGATCTGACAAAAATAGAAATTAGGGTATGAGTAATAAGTAAATATAAAATTTAAAGAAAAGCCACAACATAACACAAATAATGCCAAATTTCCAGAAACAATTATGAATTTTCCACAAAACAAAAATTATTTAGCACTTTTAAAAGCAAAAAATGTAATTATAAAAGAAGAAATTTCCATAAAGATATCAAAATGTCCTACGAAAAAAAAACAAAGTTTCCATGAATAAATTAATACTAGCAATAAACAATCATAAAATTTTCCTCAAAATAAATATTTTTTTACTATAAAAAATTTCAAAATTTTCCATAAAATAGTCAATAAAGAACAATGTTGCTGATATTGAGTTATTTATGGACATTTTTAATTTTTTTTTCATGGAACATTTTGATTATTATAATGGAAACACTTTTTTTCGATTGCAATTTTTGCTTTTAAAAGTGCTAATTAATTTTTGCTTTGTGGAAAATTACTATTTATTTATGGATATTTTGCATTATTTGTGAAAAATTTCTAACTCTTCATGGAAATTTTATTTTGCTGCCTTGCCTTGCGGAAATCGATCCCTCTCAAAGAATTTGATTTGATAACAGTAGAAAGGTGTTCTCTGATGCTTTAATTCTTTTCCTTCAAAATTTGTAGAAAAACAAGTTGGAAAAACTTGCTTGATCCCTTTTGTGATAACTACTTCATTAGAGATAATCCAGCCTAGTCTCTTAAATAAAAACAACAAATGAAATCTACTCAATAAATATTTTTTCGAACCAACCCTTCATCAAAATTGTCAAATCTATTGAACCGAGTTTTGTATATGAATGGAAAACGTGCAGTGGAAAATTTTTAGCATTGTTCACTGTAATGAAAAATTATTAAAATTCTGCTTACACACTAAAAGTCTCTAGAAGGGTTTAAAAATACAATCCGTCCTGTAAAATTAGTACGATTGTCAATCCAGAACGTACGTCACTACATTATTAGAAGATGCCTAGAAGATCTATAATAAAAATCTGCTAGAACAAAACTATTTTTGGATCAAGTCTCCTCAGGCTTTTGGCTCAATATGCGGTTTAGTTAAGTAAAGATTCCATAAACCTATCTAGATTTTATTTTCGCCTGCGCTATTGCCAAAAGCACAAGAAAGCCCGAAATCTCCAAGCGCGTTGTGGTTCTTTCAACTCGTGTTGTTAAAAATACTGGAAAAGGCACGAGGCCGATTGGTGATTCTGTTGTAAAATCCGCCTTCACGTGCATATAACTAAGACTTTTTGTTGTTGGTTGCCTATTCTGCTGCTGATGTAAAATTTATGTGTTTGTTCAACTGATATTTGCGAAAAATAAGTCAAGCAAAAAGGTGGAGAAGCACAGACGTGATTTTTATTTATTTTACATGCTCACACCAGATAAAAGAATATCGAAAATAAATTTACCTTTGCTCGAAAATCGCTTGACTTCATCTCATCGAATCAAAAGAGAGCCTCGAGGACAGAAGTGGTTGCTTGTCGTACATGTACGAATGAAGAAGGATCTCCGCGATAGGATTCAATTGGCATCAAAAGGGACGACTCAAATACAATCACCTTTAACATTATTTAAATATCAATCTTTGTCATACTTGCTGCAGGTAAAAATAAACGCGTTCTTTCTTTTCACCCTTTATACTAGCTAAAACCAAACATCAGTCTTTGTTATTTCTTGGTTTTGATTTGTTTTGAATTGAATTCTATGATTGGAAAATGTTCAAGAAATAGAAATGATGCATACAGAAATTAGACTCAGTCACACATTGCGTTCATGACTCAAGCGTCAAGACTCAAGAGTAAAATTTAATATGAATGAAATATTTCTCTGAAATTCGCATTATATTTCATACTCACCGATAACGTACGAGTATCCATCCAGCGTGAGGACACACTTCCTGGTTGCCGGACCAGGCGCATATCGCAGCGAACGGGTCAGCAAGTTTTTGCCCGTAATAATCCTTCCGCTCAGCGAATCCGAGTGACACTTGTGCACCGTATCTTTGCAGCAGACGACGCTACAGTCGATGCAGTCACCGTAGCACTCGTGACAACGGGCCGGGCCACGTTCTCGATTCGAAGGGACCATCTTCACCGGAGCAGATCCGGCCCTAGACGAGGACATGCTCGAAGCCGTAGCGGCAGCCTGAGCTAGCTCTTCATCACTGCTGCTGCCGCTACCGCTAGATTCGGCCATTTTTCAACGACGCTGGTGATGCTGCTGCGAGGGTGGAAAAGTTTCTACCCTAATCTCCGATGGCTTATATATCGATCGTTGGCACAGTATACACAAACGGGAAAAATGGGTGGAACGAGACCAATTCGCACGGATGTTATTTTTTCACTTTGTTTTTATTTACCCACTTAGAATCGCTTATCTGCACATCGTTCGCTTCTTCGCCATAGATCTTCGTTACTGAAACATCTTCAATAACTACACATTTCCTCTATAACATTTGGCCTAGGACAAACTTTTTCGTTATACACACTTTTGATTATCGCAGAATAAAGCTTTTAAAACTTTGAGAACCTAATTCTATTTTACACAAAAGTCATTCCAATCTTCATTAATTGACTTTCCTCGGAACTATCTTCGTAGGCAACAGCAGGGCCACTTGGAGAACGAATTCCCGGCCCAACGACGACAATGTGTGGGAGTCACGTTTCTTTTACTACGCGGAACCGAAGGATGTTTTTCCTAATGCAATTTCACCTGACTGCATTTTCTTCCCGAGAGTGGGACTTGTTTTATTCACGGACCAGCGAGTTGCGCACCTTCAGGCTGTTGTTGTTTTCCCGGCCGTTGAATGCCGCTGCCCCACAATCAAGGCTACTTGTTTTTCCATGCTTCATTGGAAGTGGGCGGCTGTCAGCAGACCTCCCCACACGCGACTAGCAGCTTCAGTCTGTACACGTGGTGGTCGGATGGTTTCACATTGCCTCAGATATGCAGTGGAACGGCCCGAAGGAACGAGTTGAAAATTTAAACATCCAATATAATTATGGTAAATTAATTAACAGCTTAATTGAAATCTCTCTCTTCTTGCTTCTTCTGAACGGCGGGCGAGGACGACGATGGATGGGGTGCTGACATTCGTCCACTTTTTGTTACAGCAAACGATACGCTGTCGGGTGTGGCGGAATTCGACCAGCTAAGGGAACTCCGTGATTAATAGCAGCCAGCAGCAGAGTTTTCGGACGGACGGGTTAATTACGAATGATTACGCGAAAAATTGGTCGATCGGTTAGGTACTTGTTGGACGCGACGACGACGCGAACACGGACGCGGGATTTGGGTTTTGCACTTCGATGATTTTGGGGGAAAATCGGCAGGATGCGTTGACTTGGCTTGATGGGTTGAGATCGATACACCTGATGACAATGACGGCGATGGGGCGCTGGTATCCGAACTTTTGTAAACAATTTAAAAGATAATTTGCTGCATTTTCCTTTCACTACACTAATAACATAAAAGAACTTAATTATACATAATCCATTTATCAATGAAGCGAGACGGTGCGATTATGTTCATTCAATTATCCCTTTTGTTCATAACCCTTTTTTCTATAGAACAAATGTTTTGGCTTTTTCATTTCACTTTACTTTTAATTAGTGAGAAAATGGAATTGCTTCCAACTTTTTCACCTGACTAGACGTTATGGCTTGGGCGCATGATTAGAGAATATTCCGAGTTTCAAAGAGTATGGTCATTCTGAGAAAGTATATTTACAAAATAAAAACTTTTGGTTTTGTTTACGCGTATGGCGCAGAATTTAGACAAAGATTACTAAGTGGTTGAAGCAGATGGAACATGTCTTAAATTACGAATAATCCTACAGGAACTAATATCTGGAGATAGGAACACCTCACCAGCGAATAGCAAATTTTAATACAGTTCTACATAAAAACCTTACAAAAACTATATACAATTTTGGCATATACAATTTCGGAACATACACGGCAAATGCTGGGTAAAGCATTCCATTGGTACTTCGCGTACCTGAGGGAATAAAATAGACCCCATCTCACGGTCCTTAGCCTCTTATGGGCAGGCCAGAGTAAACGCGACGTGCGATGCCTGGGAAGCTTATCAGACTGATCAAAGCAACGGTGGATGATGGGTAAAACTGTGTGAAGATTTCGGGCGAACACTCCAGTTCGTTAGAATAGCCAGAGTAAACGCGACGCGACTCATGTAAAAGAATAACAATCATTATCAATAGGCTGTCAAATTGCTCTGTCGCACATCGCGTTTACTCTGGCTTGCCGTGCACCAAGGTGTAACGAGAAGGCATGTAGTTCACATCAAAGATGAATTTTTAATTTAAGAATGTATTAAAAATATCTAACGGATTCTGCACTATCAAGGAAATGTAATGCTCATGGTGTAATGCTTATACATTTAGATACTTATCGAAAAAACTACTTTCGCAGATATAGAGTTATGGACATTAGTCCGTACTTAATTATAGATCTCTATAGTCCTGAACTCAAGGATAGTTTGGATGACCCAACATATCTCAAAAGTATAAAGCGATACGTCCCAAGTAGATATAATGGATATAATAAAATGCGTATCGAAACATTGATTAAGGGAACTCCCATAAATTACGTAACGCTTAGAGGGGGAGAGGGTGTCTGAAGTGTGACAATCCATACAAAATTTTCAGATGCTTCATACAAAAAGTGTGACATAGTGAGGGGAGGGTTGAAAATAGCAATTATTTGCGATACGTAATTAGAGGATCTTCCTTAACGTAAAAAGCTTTTTAGCAGCTGTGGATCACAAGTCCTGAGCTCACGGATAGTTTTGGTGACCCAAGAGTATCTGTCGATATCTGTTGACGTTGACTTTCCAGAAGATGTAATGGATATAACTGAATACGTATGAAAACTTTGAGTAAGTTTCGATGGTCCATTACATCCCAAAAGTATCTAGCGAAATCTGTTGACCTTCCAGGAGATGTAACGAACACGTTTGAATACATTTCGAAACTTTGGGTAACAAAGAAAAAAAATTTTGGCAGTTGTAGATCCCATGTTCTGAATTCAAGAATGGTCTGGATGGACTAGAACGTCCAAGAAAGATTCTGTAAAGGCTGATTGTATTGCATGGTAAGTCTACGGAAACGTTTGAATAAAAATTTTGCTTTTAAATAGCACAGTTTGCTAAATATATTTATATTCCAACTTCACCGTGTTCAAGACGTCCTAGGCTACCGCTAGGCCTTGATCGCGCATACTTGATATTTTTATGTGGTAGAGGAGATAATTCTAAACAGTTTTGCTGAAGATAGTGTTCACTTTAATGCATCGTGCGATTTTATAGTAGGCGAGAATGCGCGTTGGGAACGGCTCTAGCAAAATTGCCATTCAGATCCTTATTTTAGTTTTGTACGATTTAGTCAACTTTATCCGTAATTTTCGTATTAGGAAATATCATATGAACCCGTCGGTAACGATAACCAACATACACCCGCATCTTTCTTTACACGGGTAGGTTTTAGTTGATTACAACCTTTAGCGTTGATGAAACTATGAGTTAACCCCATGAAAAAATTCACAAAAAAGAAAATTCAGGTGGTATTAGAAAAGCTGTGAAAAATCAGGTTAACCGGGAAATTAAAGAATACCAACCGTGTAAAAAAAATATTGGGTGTACCTGCTGAAGAAATTAAAAAAATCTATGCAGCCGTTTTCGAGTTATGCGGATACGAACACAGACCATTTCATTTTTATTATATAGACTAGTCGACCCGGCAGACGTTGTCCTGCATAGTAGGCGAAAATGCGCGTTGTGAACTTCCCATGCGAAATTTCCATACGATTCTTAATTTTAGTTTTTTACGATTTACTCAACCTTACTCGTAATTTTCGAATCAGGAAATATTATATAAACCCGTCGGAAACTATAATGATCATATCTGCTGAAGAAATGAAGAAAATCCATCCAGCTATTTTCGAGTTATGCGGATACGAACACATACCATTTCATTTTTATTATATAGATTAGGGTGGGGTGTATCAATCGTCGCCATACTTAAGAAAAACTATTTTCAAAGGCTTCCTTTCCCGCTCTTTATAACAAATGTAAAAAATGCAATCAAGTTCGTGCTATTGCAAAAAATTGCTAAATCCATAATAGGAACGGGTGTCAGGCCTTTTGGCCGAATGTCTTTTGGCCGAACGGGTCGTTTGGCCGAATAGTTTAAAACAATTGATAGTTAAAAATTTGAAACAGTTAACTGAAAACTGAGAACTTCTTCCTTCTTCCTTCATCCATCTTCTTTTTTTCTTGTTCCTTCTTCCTTCGTCCTTCTTCTTTTTTCATTGTTCTTTCTTCTTTCTCCCTCCTCCCTTCTTCCTTCTTTCTTCTTCCTTCTTCCTTTTTCATTTTTACTTCTTCTTTCTTTATTATTCCTCATTCTCTCTTACTTCTCTTTTTTCCCTTTTTCTTCCTTCTTTCTTCTTCAATTTTATTTTTTTCGTTTTTCCCACTTTCTTCTTCTTTTATCCTTATTACTTCTTCTTTCATCCTTCTTCTTTTCTCCTTGTTCCTTCTTTCTTCTTCATCCTCCCTTCTTCTTTTTTCTTTCTTCTTCTTTCTTTATTCTTCCTTTTTCCATCTTCCTCTTTACTTCTTTCTTATTCCTCTTCCTTCTTTCTTCGTCCTTCTTCCTTCTTTTTTCTTTCTTCTTACTTCTTCTTTCTGCCTTCTTCCTTCTTCTCTCTTCCATCCTCCTTCTTCCATATTCCATCTTCCATCTTCCATCTTCCTTCTCCCTTCTTTCTTTTTCCTTCGTCCATCTTCTTCCTTCCTTGCTCCTTCTTCCTTCGTCCTTCTTATTTCTTCATTGCTCTTTCTTCTTTCTCCCTCCTCCCTTCTTCCTTTTTATTTTTACTTCTTCCTTATTCTCTCTTCCTCATCATTTCTTCTTTCTTCCTTCTTTTTATCTCTTTCTTCCTTGTTCCTTCTTCTTTCTTCCATGTTTCTTCGTCCTTCTCCCTCCTCCATTTTTTTTAATTTCTTTCTTCTTTCTTACTTCTTTCTTCTTCGTTCTTTCTTCTTCCTTCTACCTTCTTCCTTCTTGGCTCTTCCTTCTTCCTCCTTCTTTCTTTCTTCTTCCTTCTTTCTTTCTTCTTCCTTCTTTCTTTTTCTATTTCCTTCTTCCTTCTTCGTTCTTCCTTCTTCCTATTCTTTTTTCTTCATCCTTCTTCCTTCTTCCTTTTCTCTCGTCCTTTTTCCTCTTCATTCCCAACCAGCACAAGTCTTGAAACTGGTTGCAGCAACCTAATTGTGACTGATTCTTGTCACATATATGTTACTGTGATCTATATGTAACATGTATGCTGCTCGGGCTCTTCCTTTTTCCTTCATCCTTCATCCTTTCTCCTCCTTCCCAATTCCTTCTTCCTTTTTCCTTCTTCCCTTTTCCTTCTCCCTTCTTCTTTCTCCCTTCTTCTTTCTCCCTTCTTCTTTCTCCCTTCTTCCTTCTTTTTTCCTTCTTCCGTTTTCATTCTTCCTTTTCCTTCTTCCTTCTTCCTTATTCGTTCTTCTTTCTTCTTTCTTTTTTCTTTCTTCTTCCTTCTTCCTCCTTCGGGGTCGTACACATATTACGTAAGCACTTATGGGAGGAGGGGGGTCCGTCAATATCTTACGCTCCATATAAATAAAAACTCATTTGTATGAAAAAAGTCTTACATGGGGGGAGAGGGAGTCGAAAAACCCAGAAAAATTGCTTACGTAATAAGTGTACGACCACTTCCTTCTTTTTTCTTTCTTCTTCTTTCTTCCTCCTTCCTTCTTATTTCTCCATTTTTTCTTTTTCCCCCTTTCTTCTTCCTTCTTTCTTCTTCCTTCTTCCTATTTTCCTTCTTTCTTCCTTCTTCCTTCTTCCTTCTTCTTTTTTCCTTCTTCTTTTTTCCGTCTTCCTTTTTCCTTCTTCCGTTTTCCTTTTTCCCTCTTCCTTATTCGTTCTTCCTTCTTCCTTCTGCCTTCTTCTTTCTTCTTCCCTCTTCCTTTCTTATTTTTTCCCTTTTCCCTTTTCCTTCTTCTTTCCTGATTCATTCTTCTTATTATTCTTTCCTTCTTGTTTGTTTATTCTTCATTCAGAGATGATCTTGCTTCGTATTGCTTGCTACTCGCTCTCTCACTTATCACTTCTCACTTCTTACCAATAACTTCACCCTATTAATTTCTCATTTGTCACTTCTTTCACATAAGGAAACGTATTTCAACTTTTCGACCAAACGTCACCAAATTTAGCGTTACGTAATTTTAGAAAGAACCCAACGATCAGCCATTAGTCATAAGTACGTTGAGCATAATAAATAAACCCTAAAGAATGGATTATTTTTATTTTGCGTAACCCATAAGAAGTCTAACATATTTATGCATAACGTCACGCCTATCAATAAGTCATAGTTTCATGAAATTGCAATTGCAATTTTTCCATCTTACGGCGAAGCTTATTAAATGAGAAATTTCTTCATACCCGAGAATTGAGATCTATAGCTAGGCGCAAAGGGAATATCAAATCTTGATGTCTAACGAAACAGCACAATCAGTTTATATTTCCCGCAAAGTACAGCTTCTTAAGGCACTTTGCCTTGATAGTGATGATTATGACCGAACCCTTCCAAAGATAAGGTTGAAGTTTCGCCTTTTCTAAGGAACCTCGCAATCATAGGATGGTGGGTGTACAGTTGAAAGCATTTTAAGACCCCACCCCCCCTCATTTGAAATTTCAGATGTCGTCAAATTGAGAGACGATGCTTGTGGTCTCACCATAAATGTCCGTGTTCTCGAAAGAGAATCGGAACAACTGTTTTTATGTTCGTTTCCGTTTGTTGTGTCTTCTGTGTAATGTGGCTTATAAACGTTGCCAAGAACGGATGTTTCCGCTGTAGATGGAAAGGTTTGAGTTATTTTTTTGCCCGAACCATTTTGGTCCGAGACCACAAGCAGTGATGATTACGACCTATGTATGTATGTGCGACGACGAGTGAACCCAGCCATCAGTGTTTATCGTTATTCTCTAGCTGTTCCGCTGATAAACCATGGAACACGTACACCGGATCGATTGTAGCAAACTGCAACCATGAAAACGTTTTGCGAAAAATGAAAAGGAATTGTGAATACAGAAGCGACACTTATGTATGTATCTTCGTTACATTCGCTCTAAGACCTTTTCGTATTGTTTGATATTATGCGGTGGAGAAAATACGGAGTCCTCCATGGCATGTTGTCTTCACTTCACCAATTACCGGAGGCAATATGTACGTGTGCTACCTTAAATAAAGAACGCAACCAGAGACAAGCAAACAAAAAAAATCTTTTGCTTTAGAATATTTTGTTCGGCTATTGTACCATCATCTGATGTGTACGCATGGAATACAAACTCAAAATGTAGTTCTTTCGAACTATCTGTTTGTCTGTGGTTTTAGCGAAGAGGGTTGCAACGGTAGGAGAAGCCGGATTTTCTGCTATTTATTCGGTTGGAAGGATATCTTTTTACCTGTTTGGGTTCATTTACTTTCTCCGTATCTGATTTGGCTATATTTGTTGATACAGTGAAACCCTCGTCGTTTTAAATCAGCATCCAAATATCACGTTCAAATAAAAACTGTGGTGATGCCAATAAAAGTTCAATTTCAACTATATTTTCTTTACTCCCAGTTTAAGCGAATGGACTGTTAACGCATTTGCCCAAAACTGAAATTTATTAGATATAGCAATTTGTGTGATCATGCGTACTTCACTTGCTATTTTACGTTGTACTATAATCTAATATTCATATGAAACGAACAACGACAGGTGGTTTGTTTCTCTTCGATACCAATATTAAAATTGAGGCGATATCAAGCATAAAGGGGGCGTTCCAAGGTGAAGGACTATTTCGGTAGTAGACAATGGCGTTCTGACATACTTTTCTATACTTTTTGTCATTTTGCCAATAATTCATGCATTAATATTTCTCAAGTTGGCACAAAAGCTTACAGTCAAGCTTTGGAAAAAAATATGATTCTATCCATTAATTTACAAACCAGTGCCTGGATTACCTTTCTTTACCCTGTCAAATATTTATCCAACAAATCCGACAGAAACGAAAAATCCCATCTGCGGCACACTGACTGCCATGAATCTTTAAATCGAGACTCCATTCCCAAAGCTCCACCTAATCATATTTTGCTTCATCAACTCGTTCAGCACACTGAACTTTCCTTCGCTTCGCAATTGTTTCCTTCGCAGAACATTTCTCCGTCTGGTTAGTTCCCTGGGGGGCACAATCACCGAGAATGGTGGTGGCATCATCCAACGGGGGGAGGTATTCGTATATGCTAGCGTCATCGTCGTTTAAGCTGTTTCTCCGTTCCGTTGTTGGAGCTCCGTCTCAGAACCCAATCATTGCTAGCTTGATGACAAAACGAGGCTATATCGCCTTCAGGAAATCGCGAGTATTAACACATAATCGTATCTGATTTATCAGAAGAGAAGTAGCGTCTTTGTCGTAATGTTCCACTATTATTGGCACCGTTTTTGCCAATCTCATCATAGATAAAGAGGGCCAAACATCCTGATGGTTCCTTAACGAATTTAACTTCAATTTATTCGCAATTTGAGCTCACAATGCCATGTGAAGTCGAATTGAAATTTGATTGAATATCGCCTTTTATGACCTTGTAGTCAGTCAAAAATAAACGTATTTCAATGTGTATGCATCACACGCAGTGTTGGTAAAATCATTCTCAAATTTTAATTTTCGAATCCTTATGATGCGTACTTTAAAACCAACCCGGGCGCACTAGATTGTTTGCACTTAGGAAAATATCCATTATTCTATGAGTAGTTGACTTTCCTTTTCGACTATTTTTAACATTTTCCACTGTGATTTATGGTGCGAAATGAGTTCGATGTATTTCAACTCGCGTTTTAACTTTCCCAACACTGATCACATTAGTCGAAAATCAACCAGCACATAAATCGCTTGTTGAATTCTTACTTATCACTAAACTTGCTTAGCTGAAAATTGTCTAGGGAAGAAGAAATCCATCACAATTCGCCATAAGAACATCAACATCAGCATCCTCTGCATAAATAAAAGTCAGCTAAGATCTCATGTGCTGAGGGTTCCAGTTGCGTGATAAATCCCACTACATTAGCGCTAATCATCTAAAACCCTTGAACGTGACACGCAACGTTTATTTTGCCATAAATTGGCATTCGAAGAAACAGAGAACGCAGAGACCTGATGTAAGGTTTATTGCGTGATGTTTGTTCTTGTCGAACGATTTAGTGAAATAAAAGCTTTCTCGTTCATGTTGATTACGGCAGTCATGCGGTACGAAAAGTACGCTGCGGCAGCGAATTCACTATGATAGTAACATTTGGTTAATCATGGTACGTCACATTTTGCACAAATTGAAAATTCACATGACTATGTGACAATACACAGAAAAAAATAATGAAAAGTAAACATCGCGTAAAATTTTTCATACGGACATTTACGCTATTTTTCGCTGAAATGGTCTTCTTTCTAACAAGATTGCTTACAACTTGCATGCAATATAGGCGATTCACGTCGAATATTGTATACATTCAGGCCATATCAAGTGTGTAATTACGCTAGTATTGACGTTCCATTTATGTGCATGATTTTTAGTGTAAATTTCAGTGGATTTTTCTATCTGTGTATGGATGATTTATCAGATATTAGGAAGCAAGACTTTTTTTTCGCAGCAGCGACAACAGTCTATCGTTGCATGCAAATAAGGTTATAATACAGTTCTACTTTTATCACCTCTTTTGTCCATTCTCGAACATGAAGCATGATTTACGAGAGGTTATCCAACTAAGTTTCAATTGTGAAACATCATGCTGAAGTAGTGGAATTTAATGGAATAGTACAATCTCGTTTTATGACAAGGTACATTATAACGGTTTATTAACTTTTTGGAAAAGCTCTGAACATTTGTTTTGCTGTCTGCTGCTGGAAGGAAAGTGAAGCTTAACGTGATTCTCCAAGGGTATTGTAGTATTGTGGTGGGCTAGCACACCTGTCATCTTTTTGTCTCCTGCGTCTTCAAGGATCACGGAACAAATACGTCCCAATTATGGATTATTTATATTCTAGAAATTGTGGAAGTTGAGTTCCTCATGAATCACAATATTTTATTTTGACGAAACTTTGCAAATATTTGTTTTATTTTTTATTTTTAAGAGAATTTCAAGTTTTTTTTATATTTCACTTAAATAATGGACAAAAAATTAAGTTTTGTGACTTTTACTTATTTAGTTATTTTATGGATTTCGATGAGAATTTGACCAGATTTTGAACCCTCTTCCTTCCCCCCTCATGTAACAACAAGTAACGCGTGACTAGACTTTTCCCTTTGAACACGAAACGCTCACTGAGACAACCCCCCCCCTTTTATAGCCCAATTGTTATAAAATCATCACACAATAAAACGTTCTTGTTGTTTTCTTCTATGTTTTATCTTAATCTTAAGCAGAACATTGTTTTAATGCAAATTTCTTGTCTTATTTTGATTAAAATGAGATTAGTTAAGTAACAATTCATAAACTCCCGTCCCCATGTGTCACAATGTGTAACGGTTGTTCAACCCCCCTCATTCCCCTCAAGCGTTACGTAACTTGTGCACGAAGCCTAAGCATAAGTATGTTTTTTTCCGAAAAAAAATCAGATTAAATTTGGAAGAACAACTCGAGGAAAATCGTAGGAATTTCTCAAAGAAATTTGGAAAAAAAAATCCTGACGACATTCAAAATAATTTGTCATTTCTTACTTCTCACAGTAATAATGAGAAATGAGAAGTTAAAAATGAGACTTCACACTCTTTTTTTAGGAGTGAGTAATAAGAAGTGAGAAGTATGTGGGAATTAAATTTTTACCTCTCACCGTGAGAAAAAAAGTGTGAAGCTAAGTTATTCAACCAAAAAGGGGATACGACCGAAAATATTGGTTGGCAAAAAATGCCGTTTGATCGAAATGATCGTTTGGCAGAAAGGGCCAATTGGCCAAAAAAGTCATTTAGCCAAAATGGTCGTTTAACCGAACAGGTCATATGGCCGAAAATATCGTTTGGCTGAAGAATAATGAATATGGTAAGTGTGAAGTGTTTATTGATACAGTCAAACCTCCATGAGTCGATATTCTATGACTCGATAACGACTAATGGAAGCAAATTATAAAAAAAATCCACATCTCGATATTTCCATGAGTCGATGGTTCCTTCAATATCGACTCATGGAGGTTTGGTTTTAATTAATAAGTGAGAAATGAGAGGTTTCAAGTGAGATGTCTCACATCTCAATTCTCACTTCCCTTTTTTTTCTTATTTCTTACTTCTGAGGAGTTCGAATGAGTAGTAAGAAGTAATGGGTGGGAAGTGAGAAGAAAAGAAAGAGATGCGACACGATGACTCATTTTTCATTTCTCAATTCTTACTTCTCATATCTCACTTCGCATTTCTCACTTTTCACAGTGCGAAGTGAGAGTGATAAATGAGGAGTGAGAACTGAGAAGTGAGACGTCACACTACTCACTTTATATGTCTCATTTACTATTGAAATAGAGCAAATTAAGGATTAGGAACCTTCAAATCAATAAATATGAAACTAGGCATGTGGCTGCTCAAGTTTTACGAAATCGAAAAAAAAAACATTTCCAATTAATTTTTGCAACGGCCGAATTTAGAAGCAAATAAGTACAGCAGGGGCTTTAACATAAATTACAATGAATCTGGGCATGTCAGAATCCCAAGAATGCCATGAGAAAGACTAGACACATAAAGACCCCTAAATCCTAACCAGGTAAAAATTTGGGCAGGTAGATTAGAATTTGAAAAGTCATTCTTTGAGCTCCTTATGGGTGTTCGTGGGGTGGATGAGGCAGCATACCCTAGTTTTATTGTAATTGATTTTATCTTTCCGGTGTTGGGCCCTGGTGGTTCTCCTCAGAATTAAACCCTGGTGTGAATTTTAGAAGATCAACTTTAATTGTGAATAGCTTTTTCATGCACCTGATATGATTTTGAGAAAATTGAGCAATACCATGTCTAGTTCCATTGTAATTGATTTTATGGCCGGTACTCTACCCATTGGCGTAACTAGCTCCAATGCTAAGGGCCCCTTCATCCATTATCTCTATTTTGAGCTTCTTTTCAAAAATTCTCGAACATTTTACCACCTCATTGAGCTATCTTAGTGGTAATGTGATAAATACGGTTCAACCACCTAAGGCAATTGCGGATCAATCACACTCATCCATATATATTCTCTTTTCTCAAGCACGTGATTTCTGTTGTATCCCACAGTATCGATGTGTATTTGCTTACCGATTTTGTTGTCCGATGATTGCTACAACGACTCAAATTGATAGTGCATGGCTATTACTTTTAAGTATAGTAGCGCTCGACTTTGCCTCGCACACTGAAAGGATAATATGTGATCGCAGGAGGTCGTGGGTTTAATCCCAGGCCCGTTCCATTCCTTCTATTTTCTTATGTTCTAGCAATCACTAGAACTGGAAATGGGCTTTCATACCATTTCCATCTTCTATCCTATACCTACAAAACTTGACTAGTTCTAGCAGGTAACTATTATAAATCGAAATGAGCAAAAAAGCTAGTTTCGGCATCCAATTAGAATATACACCACCCTTCCTATCACATTGGCAACCCGTTAACCAAGACGAACCTCTGCCATAAAACCTAACCCCTAGATTCCAATAAAATTCCGCAGAAACTCGTGGCGAGTGCAGAGGTATTCTTGGCTTGCAGTGGGCGAGTGACTGCATGATCAATTCCTTCCCATCCCCGATGACCGTAAGGACGGGGCCAGCGCCGTTGTCGACCATCCAAAATACTAGAGCTCTCGGTCTGTGCACATTGAGGTTGGAGAGCAAATCTCATGCTTCCAACCATTGTTTCCCTGTGCAATTGCGATTGTTCTGGTCGATCACGGAGTAGCAGCACGGTCATAATGCTCATACTCACACTGGAAGGACAATATGTGATCGCCGTCAGGTTTCCACTGGTCAGTGGATTTTTTGCATCTATATACATAAAAATGAATTTCTGTCTGTCTGAACCTTATAGACTCCGAAACTACTGAACCGATCGGCGTGAAAATTTGTATGCAGAGGTTTTTGGGGCCGGGGAAGGTTCTTAAGATGGTTCGAGACCCCTCCTTCCTTTGGAAAGAGGGGCTCCCATACAAATGAAGCATAAATTACTGCACAACTCGAGAACTATTCAGAGAATAAATCAATTTTAGGCGAAACGAAGTTTGTCGGGTCTGCTAGTATTTCATAAATATGTTATCTATCTTAAATAAAAAAATGCAACAATCCTACAGGGATTCTGACGGGAATGCTCCAAAGATTTCGATGAGAATCCTTTAGTGATTCCGACGGTAATGTTCCAGGGATTCCGACGGGAATCTCCAGATATTTCGACGGGAATCCTCCAAGCATACCGAAGGGAACCTCCAGGAATTCTGAAGGCAATCAAATTTCGGCAGGAATGTTCCAGGGAGTCCGAAGAGAATGTTCCAGGAATTCTAAATCCTCCCGGGATGTCTACGGGAAACATCCAGCGATTCAGGAGGGAATTCTTCAGGGATGTTGAAGCAACTCGTAGAGGGATTTCAAAGCCAATCTTCGAGGGATTCCGAAGCAAATCATCGAAGAATTTCAAAGCAAATCGTCGAATGATTCCGAATTAAATCGTCGAATGAGTCCGAACTAAAAATTCGAGGAATTCCGAAGCGAACCGTCGATGTATTCCGAAACGAATCGTCGAATGATTATGGAGCAATTCGTCGAGGGATTTCGAAGCAAATCGTTAGGGAGATTCCGATCGTCAATGGTTTCCCAAGCAAATCATTGAGGGATTCCGAATCTCCAAACGATTCCAAAACAAATTGAAACAAACCGATTGACTCCGGAGGAATTCCGAAACAAATTAGTGAGAGATTCTGAAGCAAATCCTCCATGGATTATGAAGGGTATCCCCCACAGATTCCCAAAGGTATCCCTCAAAGAAAGGAATCCAGTGTGAATTCTTCCAAATGGAATACTTCGATGATTCTGAATGGAACTCCTTGGAGATTCCATTGAGAACTCTTCTCGGATGCAGATGGGAATTGTGGAGATTATCATACTGCTAGGCAAGCGGAAATCTGGTGGAAAACTGTCACTTCAGTGTGTGCTGGTTGACCCAAGGGCCCCGTACGCCTGTCATTGGCGAACAAAGTTCGTGTACTCTGCATCGAACCTTAGAACCGGTATTATGGCGTAATCGTTAATCGTTAAAATGATAAAATATCGAGAAAAAAATATCCATAAAAATTGCCTCGCCATAACAAAAAGATGGTACCGTGGGGCATCGAAATCCGTACACTTAAGCACCTTAGTATATGAAAAAGTCATTAAAATAAGAATCGAATGTAAATAAAACTTGTCATGAGACGAGTTTATACAATCCCATTGAATTCCACCACTTAATTGTATCTTGACAGATACGTATTTCGACCTCAACAGTAAGGCCGTCTTCAGTGTCTCGTACTTGACTCGACTTAGTCAAGTCGAGCAAGTCGAGTCAAGTACGAGACACTGAAGACGGCCTTACTGTTGAGGTCGAAATACGTATCTGTCAAGATACAATTAAGTGGTGGAATTCAATGGGATTGTATAAACTCGTCTTATGACAAGTGAAGACATTCCACTAAAAAGCTCAAAATAATTTTCTTATCAAAATAACGTAAATAAAACGTTTGTCGTTGACATAGGACCATGAAGGCTTCTACTTTTGAAATGTTTCACATTTACTCATTAAAAACTACGAAAAGCATGATAAAATAATAAAATCAACTACTCCTGACTCGAAATCCGTC
Organism: Armigeres subalbatus; assembly: GCF_024139115.2. NCBI lineage: Eukaryota > Metazoa > Arthropoda > Insecta > Diptera > Culicidae > Armigeres > Armigeres subalbatus. The sequence continues at coordinate 311,356,662 of NC_085140.1, forward strand.
CACCGTGGACGGATTTCGAATCAAAGGATCAAAATCCGTACAGCTATTTTTTAACTAAGCATTTAAATTGAAGCAGTCTGAATGACTAAACTACCACTGTAAATAGTTCGATACGCACCTTGAGAAGCGGTCCCTTCGATTTGAATTCCGCTTATCTTATGTAATCATTCGCAATTAGCAATTAAAACACAATTACTTTTGGTGCAATTATGCTCTATCCCAAAACAAATTGGCGGCGAAAACTCCGCGTTTGGTGGGTGGAGATTTGTTTTTGATTTTTGTTGTTTTAATTTCAAAGCCTTCTTTACATTTCTATTCCCTAAAAGCTTACTGCCAAGTATCTGAACAGGATAAGATAAATTATTTCTATATTAATTACCTTTAACCCCCTTTAGTTTATTGATTTCTCATGAGGTGGACGGATTTCGGTGCTGTACGGATTTCAGTCCCGCACGGTAGAGAATTAACACTATTGTTTACATTTTAGAACCAAATTCAGATGTCGCACATGTCGGGGTAGGGCTTCACTGTTCCGCCTGCTCTCCCTGGGTTAACCAAATGTCTTTGACTGCTGACAAAGTACCATGATTGCTTTGATTGATATTTTGGTAGCTCTCCGTTGTTGTTCATATCAAGCTTTGATGCTTTTAAATCAATAAGATACTGCCTCTTCATAATCAGCAATTTCATTTTGATTTAAGAAACAAATGTGTTTTTATGAAGTTGGTACACAGTACTGCTAGTTCTCGTGACTGTCATGTGAAAGCGAAAACCATTGCATTTTCATTTTCAAAAGACCAAATGAAAATGTAGCCGTCTCCCGGTCACCTGTCATATTACAAGCAGTCATGATGGGAATGTGCTTTGTTTTGAAATCTAAATTTCTGAATAGTTTTAAAAGATCTGTGCAAATAACGATGACTAATCGATACAGTGATTGTATTGTTTTTTATTTTCGAGTTAGAAGTAACATTATTGAAGAAGAAACAGCTTGTTTACACTAATTTGATGCGCTTTCATGAAATAAAAATCTGTGAAAATTTGGCAGAACTCCTTTCATTGTTTATGTTTTCTATGAAAGCGGGAGAGAATAAAGTGTAAATATCGCGTGATCTCTCTCAATGACAATGAAAATTTCAGTACTGGGTACAGTTGCATGTTTGGTGTCATTCTAATTGATTTTATGGTCTCAACTCTAGCCGTTGTAAACCCTGAGTCAAACCTTGGTAAAAATTTCGGGAGTCAAATTCTTTGAAAACGATAGGATTTTGTGAAGTTTACGCAGTCACATGCCTAGTTTCATTGGAAATAAATTTGTGGCCCCAGCTCTATCCGGTCTCACCTCAGGATCCAGCTATGGTAAAAATTTTAGCAGGTCAATTTCTATTTGAAATGGAATTCTTAGATCTCCTGATGTGATTTTAGAAATAATTTTGAGCAGTCGCATTCTTAGTTTCATTGTAAGGCTGTCCATATATCACGTGGACGAGTTTTGATCATTTTCAGATACCCCTTCCCCCAGCGTGGACAATCACTTATAAAAAAATGTATGAACCGTGGAAATTCCACCGCCCCCCCCCTCTAAACTAGTCACGTGGTAAATGGACAGCAACCAATTGGTTTTATGAACCCTGTTCTCTCCATAACTTGCTCGACCCAACGACGTTTCCGGCCATATGACCCATTCGGCAAACGACATTTACAATCGAATGATCTGTTTGGCAAAGTGAAATTTTCAGCCAATCGACATTTTCGGATGTTTACACGTGCGACCAAGGGTGGCCCTTCCTGCCAGACGACCATTTCGATCAAACGGCATGTTCGGCTGAAGAAGCATATTTTTAATAGAATAAGCCTTTTTCTGGCTCCTATGTTCGTTGGTTTTTTTTTTCGACCAAATGACCTATTTGGCCAAACATCATTTTCGGTCGAACGACATATTCGGTCATATATCCATTTCTGCCAATTGACATTTTCGGTCAGATGAACTTCGGCCAGATGGGTTTGGCTCAATGGATGTACATCATGTACGTAAGTATAATGGACGTAGGCATAATGGACGTTGCCCCAAAGAACAGTTTATGATATAAAGAAGGCAGAACTTCCATAATGCTTAACGTCGCGGACCCTGGCTGAGCTATATAACATACTCGGCCGGTCAACTTTTGGACTAAGAGCATTCGGCCGAATGGCTTTCGACTGAATGGCTTTCGGCCAAATGGCACTTCCCGTTTGTTTTTATCTGATCTATACTTAATCGACTGAATAATTTTTTGACGTACACAGTATAAAAATGTTACAGCATATATGATGTCACAAAAAGAAAAAGTTAGATGTAAAATATAGGAACACAAAAATATGGGTTCAAATATTTCCAAAATTTTCAGAATTTTTAACTGTGTAGAATTACGTCCTTCGGTAAGATAGGGGGTCAATGTATCAAATTTGGGACCGTCATGAAAAGAGGCCAGGTTGCAAGAGACAATAACTAAATACTTATTGACAGCATTTGATTTAATGCATTTGACTATTGAAAAATTTATTTTCGCAAGGCAGTGTTGAAATTTTACTTTTACTATAAATTGCACACATTTCCCACGTCGAGATCTTCCAAAAACGTCTCTTAATGATCATCCACAGTAATTTGTTCTGCTTTGTGCGGCCGGTAAATGAAATGGTTGGTTTGCATTTGGTCGTATTTGAGGTCAGCACGCCGGTTGGATAGAAAGGAAAGTGAGTGGAATATTTTCAATGAGCATAATTATATCCCATTCTGTAGATCGCATCGTTATCCGAAGTAAATGCTGATAAATTATCCTTTGTAATTAATACAATATCCTGTTCCAAGACAAGACTAACAATCCTTTTCTTCCTATATGACCGTAATCCTAAGCCCCATTCATTTTATTCTCAGTACAATTTCGCAAGTACTGATCACGGAACAGGAACTACGAATTGTACGGTCATGATGCTCATGCTCATGCTCAAACACGATACGTTTGGCCTATTCTGTGAAACAATCTATTATTTGCAATTCCTGATCATAATACCTGGTTTACAGTTGCCATTTGAGTGACGAAACGGCCTACTTTTCCATACCAATGAAATGGGTGCTTTAATGAACATTATGCAACTCAAATGGGTTGCATAAAATCCATTAAAGCACTCATTTGGGTGCTAAAATGAAAAACCAGCATTAGAACAGTAGTTACATGACCACATTTAGCTCAATTAGCTTGGGTGAGTGTTTAAATAGTGTATTCTCCGTGTCACACAATAAATTAAATAATTTGATGGCCATGACATCAAATTTTCCAAAGGCGGGTTTATCTATCGCTTTATGGTCTGTCGAGCATAATAACATGGAATATGTTTGTTTCCTGCAGCAGAATGATCTTTTGGCAAGATTAATCATGTGAAGTAAATAAAATTGTACCATTTTGGTACAGATTTAATATCAAAGCCCATTTGTCGTCATTGCAAAAAATAGCGTGTGCAACTCGTTGCAAAACTCGATTTTTTCAGCACTCGTAGTATTTATCCAACTCGGCAAGCCTCGTTGGATAAACGTACAACTCGTGCTGAAAAAATCATATCTTCTAACTAGTTGCACAAACTACTATTGTCGAATGCTTTCTTGATCATATAATTTGTTGTGCCAAACGATATCGCCCGTATGACCGATTCAGTCAAATTGTCAAATGGCCTGTTTTGGCGAACGACATTCTCGGTCAAATAACATGTTCGGTTAAAACCGACCTTTTCTGCCACATTACCTTTTCGACTAAACGGCAATTTCGGTTAAATGATCAATTCTCTCAGACGACATTTTCGGCTGTATCTCTTTTTTGCCCATCGACATTTTCGGACGTATGACATGTCCGGCCTTAAAGTCTGTTCGGCTAAATGACTTGTTTGGCTAAACGTCTTATTCAGGCCAATCGAAATATTTGGCTCAAGAATCTTTAGATGACTTTTTGTGTAACGTATTTCAGGCAAGTTGTAATCGTTCATATGGCTTAAGAACGAATGACTTTCGATCTAACAACGCATCCCTGAATGGGAATTCCGAAGGATTTCTAGAATAAAATTCCGAACACTGCGGATTTCCATAAACAATACGTAATATGTGTACAGCCCCTATCATAAAAAAGCATATAAATAACCGTACCCCATAAAAGTTCGATTATCCTTCACTGTGTTATTTGTTCCTAATTTATTTCGAAGTAATTTTTCGTTTCCGATGGAGAAACTTTTCGCCTTTGCACCTGGAAATAATATCCGGGCCTTCTTGCGTTAACTGAACATCAAAATTTTGCACTGCCGGCTTGAATTCCTCCATTCTTCTAAACGTCGTCGCCGAAAGGACTCTGCTATGAGCTTATTGATAATGAACTCTGGAAGTGATAAAAAACGTCTGCTGAATGGAGACAAACTTCCACTGGATAGTATTATCCATCAAAATTGAAATAACTGCGGGACCCAAGCTGAAGCTTGTCAATTATTTGTCAAGTTGTCATGAGCAATCGTCAGTGATCTGATTGATTGGTGTGGCATTTAAGGATTTATCACCATTGACGCAATCTGCCCATCAACAAACTACTCGGGATATTTTATTGATTACACCAATTTTTCAGCATCTCTTTTCCAACGCAGAAAAAGCATCATCATTCTGGAAATGGCCTCGGGTATTTTGGTTGAAGCTGACTGTAGGCTAATGTTGTTTTGCTTTTTCCGCCGAATATCCCAATTAACATGGTGTGAATCCGTTTTCCGTCGAAAACACCATCAATAGACACCAAAAATAACATCTTCAAAATTGCTGCAGAAGGAAAGCTCAAGGGCGACAGAAAAATCCAATCACAGTTCTAATAAAAGACCCAGCCACGGGTATAATCGTGACTGAGTGCAATAAATAGTAGATACACAATTACAGGAAGGCGTCTGGTTCGTGGACCGGGGCTGAATAGAGCAGAAAACGTTTGCCACACGACAACGACGGCGGGCGATAGCAAGGTTACGTACGGAAATAAAAGTGTATCGTTTTGGGACACTTAATGCGACATTTTTGTTAGCTAAAGTGGTTAAGACCACTCAGCTTTAATGTCTTGGGGTGTGGGTTGTTACTTGGAATCGTGACATTTTGGGTCTTGCTGCTCAGAATGATTCTGACAACCTCAGTTGGATTTATGTTTTAATTTACTTTTCTTATTTTTTAATCGACGCTTGTTTAGGTGTTCTGAAGGGTTACTTCACAGAATTCATGCAAAAATTAAACCAGACTTCTTGTATAACGGATATCAACGGATCAGAAATTACAAATATAGCAAGGCAAGCAAATTTATTTGTGTACTACCGCTGACAACTATTCCTGCTTTCCAGAACAACCATTTAACCTAGAGTTTGAATAGCTGTATAACGAAGTACTGCAGTGCTGACGAAGTTTCTCCAATTTGGCACACCATTCCTCATCTGAGTCAGACCCTTTCTGCTTGCTGGTAGCTCCCGTTCTCGGAAACAGCTTATCAATTCGGTCTACATTTACCTTTCCGGTTACTTATCCTTTACCAAAACCGAAGCTTAATTTGCACAAATGTTGTCTTTGCTCGAACTGGAATTGGTAAAGCCAACAGTTCACCCAAATTTAGTAAATGAAAATCATCATCCAATCTGCAATCAATAGGAAACAAAAACCAACCCACCAAATTGAGACGAAGAAGGATAATGTTTATTGTCCATTAGACCCACGGAAGCCACTTTGACTCGCACACCTGATGCCGTCTTCAGCCCACATTCCAACGGCGATTGCACCTTACTGAAATGGTATTGTGAAGAACTAGTTCACAGGATTCAATGTTCGATTTCCGTAAAAGGACAATCATTCAACGATTTCTGGTAAGCTGACTGTTGTGATCCCTTCTGAAATGCGACCCAATTCGGGGATGATTTAATTTGGGTCGCCGACATTTCATCATTTTCGTCCGCAGTCCAAGGATGATACGGTGGGGGATTTTTTTTTCACCCATTCCCTAGTAGGATTACTTTGGGGTCAGAAATCATTTCTTAGGAAACATTTTCTCATTTAAACTTTTAAATTAGTTGATTACCGGAGCTGGTTGAATAAGATAACGACTCGCGGCGGTGTCGTTTATTTTTGCACGGATGGCAGAATATTTCGTTTATTCTCATTATGCTGACGCTCAAATGCAAAACAAACGCCGCCTACGAATGGAACTTGGCGAATTTTAAACAGTTGTAAGGATAGCATCCCGTTAAGCGACACATTAAATAGGTAATAATTTATTTTTCTAGATTTATGACTTGTAAATGAAAACAGATTTTTTTTTTGTATTTTGGAAAATAAACTCAATTCTTATACACCGATGAGACAAAATCAAATGATGTTCGGGCCGAAGGAGAACATGTTTTTGTAGTTTGTGGTGAAGAGCATCTTTCACTCACCGCTCTTTCAATTTTTCATTTCTTAGAAAAAAATCCTGTGTGGCAGTGAATTTGCACTTGGCGTTTATTATGAAAAGGCAATATCTAATTGATTTGAAAGCATCAAAGTAAGCTTGGAATCACGGCATACAAAAAACAAGGCAGGCTCATCACGAATGTAAAGATGTGTCGTCACTACTATCTTCGCACAAGTTGAACCGCTCTACGGTCTCAGCATGCTTACTTTTGTACTCTTACACGTGGCGATAAAATATGCGTCACTTTTGAAGTTTCATTTTTCTTACGAGCGTACCTTGTTGTCTGTATACCGTGCTTGGAATGAACTATGAAGCATAATGCGACATAGTTGTTTCATAAGGGCCGAAGTCGCAAATGTAAACAAATCGAGTTTATGTCATAGATCGAACCTCCTGAAAATGTACTATATGTAGCATATTAAAAATAGTACAAAATGTTGTTTTTTTGCTGTAAAACGAAGAAATACAGAAGGGCGATATTACATTTCCGTTGGCATTTTTTTCTTAGTGCGATTGCGCCCCATGGCAGCAAAAGGGCTAAACTGTCTTTCATTTACGCATTATGACACTTCGTTCTTGCATCAAAAACACATGTGAGCAAAAGGGCTAAACGGTACTTTAAAAACCCAACGGGGTGATGCAAACAGGCGATAATGACAAATAGGTTGACAGCCGGGCGTGGAATTTGGGCGAAAAGGATGTTGTGAAAAACATTATGGCGCATTTCTGAAGGGCGCAAGTGTACACTGTTATAAAAAAAGGACGACTAGTTCTTTAATCACATGTTCAAATCGAAATAAATCCGAAGTAAATTTTATTTACATGTGGCTTCTATGATTAGATATGGATGTATTTCATGCAAACTATTAGCATTTGAAATACCATCTACTTTTCGAATTATAATTGAAAACATGTCATGGAACATTCGAACCCATTTTTCTCCATTCGAGCTCATTGCGACATTGGCCCTTATGAAACAACTGTGTCGAATGGAGAGCCACCAAAATATCAATCAAAGCAGTTGTGGTACTTCGCCAGCAGTCAAAGGCATGTGGTCAACCATCACGGACTGGAGTGACAGTTTATCAGCAGAGTTCCGCTTGCATAGCAGCATGATCATCTCCATAATTCCATCAGCTTTCGAGAAGGAATCTCATCAGAATCCGAGAAGAATTCTCATTGGAATCTCTAAATAATTCCTTTCAGAATCATCGAAGTATTCCAACCGAAATTCAGAAGAATTCACTCTGGATTCCTTTCGGTATCGTTGAGGGATACCTTTGGGAATCTGTGGGGGATACCCTTCATAATCTTTGGAGGACTTGCTTCCGAATCTTTCGTTGATTTGCCTAGGAATTCTTCCGGAGTTGTTCGAAGATTTATTTCGGAATCGATCGGAGAATCGCTCCGGAATTCCTTAACGATTTGTTCCAGAACACTTCAACGATTTGCTTCCGAATCCCTCGAAGATAGGAATCCCTCTGACGATTTGCTTCGAAATTCCTCAACGAATTGCTTCGCAATCATTCGATGATTCACTTCGGAATACATCGACGGTTTGCTTCGGAATCCATCAACGATTTTCTTCGACATCCCTGGAGGATTCCCTTCGGAATCACTGGAAGATTCTTCACGGAACCCCTGGAGGATTAATTCAAATTCTCTTAACAATTTGCTTCGGGATCCCTCAAGAGACTGCTTCGGAATTCTTCAACGATTTACTTCTACCTACCTGGAACATTGCCTATGAAATTCCTCGAACATTCCCTCCCGCTCAAATTTCTGTCTATTCGTCTATTTCTGTCTAGTGCGTGTCTATTCGTGTTTTTGAGAAATACGTTGAATAACCGCGTAATCATCCTGAATTCCTGAACAATGTGTTGTTGCTGTTCGTAAATTAATTAACTAGGGCGCATTTGAATGTACTTGGAGTTAACACGTCGGCTCGATAGGAAGCAACGTGAGTAGAATACTTTATGCGGGCATAATTATATCCCATGCCGTAGATCATGTCACTTATCGAAGTAAATGCAGATAGGACAAACGTGGAGATACAGAGGTATGCTCGGTCTCTAATAGTAACGAGAGTGGGCCTAAAAACCTATCCCTTCTTATATGCACATTGAGAATGGGTACCTAACCCGAAGCTCAATTCATTTGCTTCTCAGTACAATTTCGCAATTTCTAGTCTATCACGGAGCAGCAACTTCCAACTGTATGGTCATAATGCTCATGCTCATTCAGCCAAATGTCATTTCGACTAAATATACTTTCGTCGAAATGTAATTCGGTAAACCGTTATTTGACTAAATGTCATTCGATGAAGTGTCCCAAAGCCTGGCCGAAACCCATCATTTGGCCGAAGTATTGACTCCTTTAGCTGACAGAAATCGAAAAATGACATTTGGCCAAAAATGTCGTTTGACAGAACATGATATTTTGCCTAAACATTTGTTTTGGCTCAACAGGTCATTTGGACGATAATGCCGTTGGCTGAAATGCCGTTGACTGAAAATGTCAAAAACTTATAGGGTAAAGGCGAAAACCAATAAAAGAGACATTTTTTGCCAAACTCATCTGTATCAATTCGTAAGCTCAGGCAGGGGAAACGTTCTGCTATAGTGACGCTCTAGCACAGGGCTGCCCAACGTACGACCCGCGGGCCAGATGCGGCCCTTGGCTCCATTTTTTGTGGCCCGCGACGTGTCAGAAAAAAATACTTCAGAATCGGCCCGCAAGCTTTTCTATTTGGCTCTAGAAGCAGGCATTGCAATATCATCTGCGAACAGGATATTATCTTTACTTGCGCAAAGATATTATCCCTAAACAAAGAGCACTCTGGAAAGCATTTAATGATGATCCGGATAGCCTGCGCAGTTGTGGGCGCCACTGCTGTTTATGCTGATATCAAGAGAAATCTGATTGGAAGGCAATTTTAAACAAAAACTTTAATTCTACACGCAGAAACGAAGTTATAAAAACCAACGTTCGCGTTGCAAAACCATTCATTGGAATTTGAAACAAAAAAAGTATTTAACATATTTTGAAATGACTGCATTGGCTGACCCCAAAAACAAAAGGTTGTTGTGAAACATTGCGTTTTCAAAAAAGATTGGCAAGATAATTTTCTTCATTTTCGGTTCGCTGTGTTGAAGAAATTTAATCTGAAACGGAATTACGAGATCAAGAGTTCTAAGAAGTATGAAATTTACACTGAACCAGGAAGCAAACAAAATTTGAAAGAGTATCAATCTAAGGCTCAAATTATCAATAACTTGTTGATGAATGCACACCAGCTGTTGCTAACATCGAGTGCCCTAAGAAAAAACTCCTTCTTCAGTAGCATGAGTTTGTCACTGAACACCACGCTTGAGCGATATTATTCTCTTCGGAAGAAAATAGCACTATTTTACAAGGTTAAGGAAAACTGATGAACTGAAAATGCTGAATAATCCTGATTTAGCTTTTCTATCAACAAACATCTCAATGACTTGATCATAAAGCTTCAAGGCAATGAAGTCTTCAACTGAAATTTTCAAGCCTATTCGCTGATTTTCACATAGTAACAAAATTTCCATTTTCTTAACACCGTTTACTGATGTGAAAAAAAAAAACCTGAAATGAATCAATTGGAAATTATTAACCTCAGATGCAACGACGACCTCGAATCTATCTTATGAGATGTTTTCTACTTTTGGTGGCTCTCATCATTTTTTCTGGCCCATCAGCAGGTGTAAGTTCTGAAAATTGGCGCGTAACTTGGAAAGGTTGAACAAGCCTGCTCTAGCTCCAGGCCCCTACGACAATAGACAGAAATACCTGGCGTGTCCCTATCATGCGTACACACTCAGTTTTTATTTCTGCAGCTCGGCAAAATCCGCACAGTCGTTTGCCCAGCAAAATAAAAACTGATATCCCGGCAAAAACAACGTTTGTTAGCTGGTTTTCGGCAAATAATTTGCTAATTTTTAGCAATTTTGACAGAAATCTCGGCAAAAACACGTTTGCGGGGCTCGGCTGTGCGAATCTCGGTGAAAGTCCTACAAATTGCTGAGATCCCGGTAAAAAAATGAGTTTGTACCCGATGGCATCTGCAAACTCCCATTTGGCCGAATGACACGTTAGGCCGGAAGGAAAACAGATTTGGGAAAAAGCGACATATGGCCAAACATATGACCAGTCGAAAAGGTCATTTGACTGAAAATGCCGTTTAGTCGCCGAATAGGACATTTAGCCGAATAGGACATTTAGACGAACAGGACATTTGGACAAATATGTCGTTTGACTGAATTGTTCATTAGGCTGAACAAGACATTTGAAAAGGGAGAAACGAGGTGTGAAAGTGAGACGTCTCTCTTCTCACTACTTATTTCCCACTACTCATTTCTCCCTTCTCACGTTTTTCAGTGAGAAATAAAAAAAGGAGTGAAAATAAGACGACTCACTTTTTTCAACTATCGTTAATTTGGAAAGCTCATTTGCCGTGAAGCATTTCGGAGCCGAAATCAAGTTTAACAATATATTTTTTGATTCTTATACATAGTGTTAGTTTTGGGGAACCGAAAGACTTGCGGTTTAGTCGAGGTTAGGGAATACATTAATACAGTAGGATAGGAAAGGATTTTAGGGTGCTTAAGTAACTACGATGCTGATGTTCACAAAGTTGACATTCCTCGCATTTTTACATTTGTAACGAGACAAAAAAACTTTTTTTTTGGGAGACAACAACGAGAGGAAGACATACGGAAGGGATTAACGACAGACATTGAAATGTACAACAAGAGGAAGACATTCGATATGGGGTACGACAGACAAGGGAATGGGCAGACAATGATTACAGCCCGAGCAGCACAAGTCAGACAAAACTGGTTGCACCAACTTGATTGTGACTGAATTCGGTCACATATCAGTTACAGTAACCCATGTGGAACATGTGTGCTGCTTGAGAGTCTTACATCAGCAACTTTTCAAAATTGGTGGACCAGGGACATGTACTCGAGATCAAGGCCCGACAACACTTCCCTAATAGGCTTTGTTTGTTTTCCTCGGACCAGGAGATGTTCAGTTAGCGTAGATCTGGGCCACGATGCTCCTCGCACGCCCACACGACATGATCGATGTCCTGATAATCCTCGCCGAAAACACAGAGATTTCCTTAGACGACTCACTTCTCACTTCTAACTTCTCACTCATTTCTCACTTCTTACTGTGAAAAGTTGGAAGCGCGAAGTTAGTGGTGAGACGTCTCCCTTCGCACTTCTCACTTTTCACAGGGAGAAGTATGAGATGAGGAGTGAAAAATACGACGTCTCACTTCTCACTTCTCACCCCTCATTTCTCATATTTTTTTCACCCTTTCTCACTTTTCACTGTGTGAAGTGAGAAGGGAGACCCCTCTCTTCTCATTTATCACTTCTATCTTCTTATTTCTCACGTTTCACAGTGAAGAGTGAGATGTGAGACGTGAATTGACACATTCGGCCAAATGACCTATTTGACCAAATGACTTATTCGACCAAATGATCTATTCGGTAAAATGACCTTTTCGGCCAAATGGCATATTCGGCCAAATGGCTTATATGACTCTTTCGACCAAATGACTTTCGGCCTGTTCGGCCAAATGGTATATTCGGCCAAACAACTTTCGGCCCAGTGGCCTTCGGCCACATAGCATAGCGGCCACATAGCCACATACAAGCTTTGCTGGCTCGTAAAATTCAAACCAATTTATTTGAATATCAAATGTTTTTCGTTTGTTGGGAATAATGGCTGCGATTTTACATGTCGTTGAAATTTCTTTACTTTTTGCTAAATCGCAAATAATGGATATTAACGTCATGACGTTTCGATTTGTATTTTTCACCATCGACCAATCATTCAAGCAAAATCTGCTAAAATAGAAGTGATGAATGTGACCACAGATTACATTCAGTTTCGTATTTTCCACTCTGGTGACTCTTTTATCGGACAAGCATCGGTTTGTTAAATGGTCAATCACAGAGATAACTAACGTTGGCTAAAGATTGTGCGAAATAACCGTGTCAGAACTGAAGTACACGACTATAGATACCTAGTGGCAAAACAAGAAAGCATCACCTTTTACGGGCTGTAGCTTTCTGGACTACAGTTATTCGTTAATCAATTGCTTCCCATAAGACGAGCAAGTTTAATAAATGGATTATTATACTAACTCGTCTTATGATAAGTATCTAATATAAGTATATAAGTAACAGTCTTACTGTAGAGGTCGAGATACGTATCTCTAATGTTACAAGCAAGTGGTGGAATTGAAAGCGATACACTTTGGTCGCTTTTACGTGTTTGGATTGAATAAATGTCTTGTTTTTTTTCAGATCTAAATATATTATAAACAAATATAAATAAATAAAAAATAAATATAAATAATCAAAAAAAAAAAATATAAATATGAATAAGCATACATAAATATAAATATATTATAAATATGCAAATAATTTCCAGCTTTACAAATATCTCCTGATTTTTCTTCGATTTTTTTTCGGCTACTTAGAACTTTTAATAAATCCAAAATTCAGAAATAACTCGTCTTTTGACAAGTGATTGACGAATACCAAAACTCAATGTGAAGATGTTATTTCAAGTGGGGAGGGATCGTTTGGAGGAAAGCCATTTCACAATAGTGAATGTGAAATGTACGAAGTGATTAATGATAATTGAGACGTGAGAAGTAGAAAATTAAAAGTTAGAAATGAAAAAAATGAGCGAGACGCCCCTCATTTCTCATTGAGAAAATTGAGAAGTAAGTGAGACGTCTCATTTCTCTCTTCTCACTACGCGTTGCACACTTCTCACTGCCCGTACTTCCCATAAGAACGGTACTAATGAGAAAAAGAGGATAAATTGAACATGTTTGTTTGCGAATGCGATAAATCGATAGATTAACTAAATACTATGCCTGCCAGATTTCATTCAATCTTGTTTTCCGATCTGGCCAATAATGGCATTCATTTTAAATTGATTTCCAAAATGTTATCAAACTGATATATTTATGACTACATTGCCGCCTCTACAACCGGCAATCTGATCTACGAGTTGCTGATGAATTGCCCTAAGTCTTATCGGTAACAATTCAATACACGAGATAACTTCGTGCAACGCCTTGGGGAGCTGATTCATTAATCAGTCTGCACTAAATAGTTCAGCCGTCGAGATGCGTCTACAAATTACGTTTCTCGCGCTAACTCTGGCGGCTTTTGCGGCCAGCTTCGACATACGGGATCCGGATCAGAAAGATTGGTACCAGTATGCAACCTTCTATCAGATTTATCCACGGTCCTTCCTGGATAGCGATGGCGACGGCATTGGCGATCTCCCGGGAATAGCTTCCAAGATGAAATATTTAGCCGACATTGGAATCGATGCCACCTGGTTGAGTCCACCGTTCAAATCGCCACTGAGAGATTTCGGATACGACGTGTCCGATTTCTACGACATCCAACCAGAGTACGGAACGTTGGAGGATTTCGATAATTTGGTACAGGAAGCTCATGACAATGGAATAAAATTGATGTTGGATTTTATTCCAAACCATTCGAGTGATGAGCACGAGTGGTTTATTAGATCAGCGGAAAATAATGAAACCTACAAGGATTTCTACGTTTGGTTACCGGGAAAAAACAACTCAGAGACAAATCAACTCGAGCCTCCCAACAATTGGATATCTGTTTTTGGTGGACCAGCGTGGACCTACCACGAAGGTCGCCAAGAATACTATCTGCATCAGTTCACGGATAAGCAACCGGATTTGAACTACCGCAATCCGGCAGTTCTGGAAGAAATGACAAAGATGTTGTTTTTCTGGTTGGACCGTGGAGTTGACGGATTTCGCCTAGATGCTATCAATCACATGTTTGAGGATCCTGAGTTCCGGGACGAGTACTTATCGGGATCGGGAGAACCCGGAACGTACGAGTATCTTGATCACATCTACACCAAAGATATCGAAGACGTTTATGGGGTTGTGTATGACTGGCGCGATTTGATGGATACTTATTCGAAGGAAAATGGTCGAACGATTATCTTGATGACAGAGGCGTACTCGAGCATCGAGGGTACTATGCTGTATTACGAAAGTGCGAACCGTACTAGGAAAGGAGCACATATGCCATTTAACTTCCAACTGATCTATGATTTTAAAAAAGATCAAAATGCAGTCGGATTGAAGCAGTCAATCGATTGGTGGATGAATCACATGCCGGCAAGACATACGCCAAGTTGGGTCAGCGGCTCACATGATCACTCCCGGTTCGCTTCCAGGGTTGGTGAGAATCGAGTGGATCAAATAATGACGCTAATGCATACTTTACCAGGAACCAGCATCACATACTATGTAAGATTTGCTATCATTATCAATGTAACTTGATTTAATGAATATTAAACAGGGCGAGGAAATCGGAATGGTAGACTACAGCGAAGCAGAGGTTTACGACAATCGCGACCCAAATCGTACTCCAATGCAGTGGGATGCAACAACCAGTGCCGGCTTCAGTACCAACTCAACCACGTGGCTGAAGGTTCATCCAGATTACGAAACTCGGAATGTTGATCTTCAACAGAAGGCAGAGCAAAGCAACTATCATCATTTCCATGCTATGACCAGTTTGCGGCGACATGACACCTTGAAATATGGCGACTTCTTGCATCGTACTGTCGGAGTCAACGTTTATGCATTGCTGAGAGAACTTCGTGGAGCGGACTCTTTCCTGACTGTGCTCAATATGGCGGACGAGGAGTACGAAGCGGATCTGGGAGATTTCGTTAATCTTCCTGAGAAATTGACCGTGGAAATAGCACAGCCTAATTCTGTACTGAAAGTTGGGTAAGTTTATGTAAGCTTCAAAAGGTAACTAATAATGATTTCATCGTTGACATTGCAGAAATGTTGTGGAAATCAACAAAGTCACACTGGGGCCCTACGATTCCATTGTGCTCAAAGCCGTTTCTTCCGCAACTGTTGGTCAACTTTCATTTGCTGCTATAATTGGCCTTATCGTGAAGTACTTGTTAGCATAGGGACAGATTTCAGTCGAACCATAATTTATGATTCGACTTATATATGCCCATACCTGTCAGCTGATTAGAAGAAATAAATTGCGTATCCTCAATTGACAAATGTACAACACCATTCTTCATATGTTAAACAGCATTTGAAAGGAAATGGGATCAATTTTCTCGACCGGCAGCATCTAATCGATAAATCCAGCCTTGCTCAATGAATCATTAATCATATTTACAATCCTTATCATGCCTCTCCTCTGCCCTACCAAGGCCCTTTACAATACAATCAGTACGTAGGAGAAGCTCCCGCGCCGGGGTGACATGCGTCGATCATTGTGCGGACCCCGATCAATCACGAAGATTTATTCCCAACTTGGCACGCACCGAATTTAACCCACTAATGCAGACCTCCATTCATTTTAATATCGTCCCCGTTGGTTATAAAATATTTATTAGAGCCTTAGCCCAGTGCCACCTATATCCTTTTGGTCGGCAATCAGCAACGCGACAGTGTCGTGTGTTATTGTCAGGTGGAAGCTCAATCGATTTGTCTCAGATGTGGTGGGGCGGAAGGAATTTTCACACAATCTTCAACAAGTTCCTGTTTGGGGTTGGAAGTTGGCACAAATGATGTCAATCATCATCCTCCTTTTGTTGGCGTCCCGGTTGATGTTCGGTTCTTGACAGGTTCGGGAGCGATGCGTAGCTAGGACTGTGTTTCTCAAATACTATGGGTTGCGATTCACTGATGGGTTGGCATCAATCACACTGACGTTTTAGCATGCTGATTAGCTTCCTAGTGATGCGAATTCCGGATGCTCTTTTACTGATGTCTAGAGCAAAAATAGGAATTGAACAGTGAATGTTAGATCCTGTTCGGTTTGCACGGCGATTTGTTCGGAAATAACATGGCGTCCGAATGTTTTTTAATCTGCATGTTAGAATTCAAACTAGAATCAAATAGAGCCTTTCGGAAGCAGCAAATACAAAATTTCCATAAATGTCGCTTAACTTTTCAAAAGGACCTAAGTAACATTTTTTTCATGATTTAATTTGAATATTGCAATCAACAGACCAATATGGATATGGATCAAATAATTGCAGTACTCAAATTAAATCATGAAAAAAATGTTACTTAGGTCCTTTTGAAATGTTAAGCGAGAAATATATAAATATTAGCAATAAATTATTACACAATTTTCAACCAAATATTGTTTTGCCTTTCTTGTACTTAGGGGCAGCAGGGACTATGTTCAAGGGCTTGACGATCCCTCCCAGGCCATCTGCGAGTTGTGGTGCCTGCCTAGGATGTTTTTTTTCTTCCTAAGCAATAATGGAGGGGGAATCTGCTCAACAGACATCCTGGGTTGTCCAGGAAGTGCGGGGTTAGGGGCCACCTCAAACGAGGGAGGCAGGACTGCTTCCCCGCCCCGCTAAACCGGTTTCATTGCCGCCAAGCCCATCGTCCCTTCGGTACAACCAGAAAGTAATGCTTCAAAGGGGGCCAGTGCATAACGCACCCTCGAGGTTAGCTGCGTGTCCTTGCAGCATCGAACATCGTGACTCCCTTTTTAGAAGAACACCATGGTATCGTGCCAGCGCATTGCCGGCTTTCCATGTGGCCTTACCACGCCCTATGTCCTCGGAAGGTGGGAAGGGTCGACTTCACGCTTGCTTCCCTGTGCACGACTGGTATCAAGAATGATGATGCCGCGTGCACCCCAAATTGACCTCTCTGGGACTATTCGCCAGCACACAGAGGGACTTGCCGACGCGGTGCCTACGCCTGCCCCAGCCTTGACGAGGACCCCTTTCCGTCCTCGGGCTCAGAACCCGCCCGGTTGACCGACGCCTCGAAAGCGACAATACCATGTTGTTCTTCGCGCGGCCATTTGTGCGATAAAAGGATCGAGTTCGACCACAGGGCACCGGTATGACCCATGAAGCCGACTCCGAACCCTAAGACCATCTCTTATTTGCGCCTGAACTAGCCATTCCTCGAGTCCACGCGCCACCTTCTGTGTAGCTCCGAGACGATTTGGACGATAGCCGATAAAACGGCGTTCCAGCCAACTTCATCTTTACACATCCTCCGGACTAGGTTGTCCGGGGTAGTGTCCAGACCACATGTGGCAAGCATGTGGTCACGCATTGTGCGAAAACGCGGGCACACGAACAACACGTGTGCCGCCGTTTCCTCTAAACCTGCGCACATTAAACACTGGGGCGAGGCCGAGCAAGCCAGCTGCGTTACCTGCACTGTGATTTTGCAGCAAGCTTAAACGCCGGGCACTTCGGACCCCCCATGGGGTGCTTGCTGTTCACAGCTTTGCTGGAACAAATCAAACAATTGGGAGGGTTCGTACAGCATTGTGCCTTATGTCCCTCCAATCCGCAGCGTCGGCAGAGATTGCTTCTGTCAGGGCCTTTGCAGTCCCATTGCTTGTGCCCGGTTCCAGGCACTTGAAGCAAACTTCGGGTTGCTCGTATATGCCCACAGGGCATACCGACCATCCCACCTTGACGCTCCCTAACTTGACTACCTTGGAGGCGTCCGCTGCAGATAACCGTGTGTGTGTATGTGTGTGCGCAAAATAATCTCACTCATTTTTCAGGCACTTATCCTTAACTGATTTGCTCGTTGCATTCGACGCGGAATCTTGCCCAATTGTTTCGTATTGAAAATTGGCCCAATCAGAATATGGGTTTCGAAGTTATGGCCAAAATTATTTTTTTTACATGAGAAACGCCTACAAAATTCTCACTCATTTTTCAGGCACTTATTTTTAACGGATTTTCTCGCAACAAGTTGCATTCGGCGCGGAATCTTGTCTCATTGTTTCGTATTGAAAATTGGCCCAATCGGACTATGGGCTTCGGAATTATGGCCAAAATATATTTTTTTATAAGAAAAATTCTCACTCACTTTTTAGGCACTTACTCTTAGCTGATTTACTCGCAACAAGTTTCATTCAACGTAGAATCTTGCCCAATTGTTTCGTATTGAAAATTGGCCCAATCGGACTATGGGTTTCGAAGTTATGGCCAAAATTCATTTTTTTACATAAGAAACACGTCAAAATTCTCACTCATTTTTCAGGCACTTATCTTAAACGGATTTGCTCGCAACAAGTTGCATACGACGCAGGATCTTGTCCCATTGTTTCGTATTGAAAATTGGCGTAATCGAACTTTGGGATTCGGAGTTATGGCCAAAATACATTTTTTTTACAAAAAAAATCTCACTCATTCTAGGCACTTACCCTCAGCCGATTTGCTCACAACAAGTTGCATTCGACGCAGAATCCTGTCCCATTGTTTCGTATTGAAAATTGGCCGGATCGGACTATGGGCTCAGAAGTTATGGCCAAAATTCTTTTTTTATACCAAAAGTGCATAGAAATTACTCGAGAAATTACTCGAAAAAAACGAGAAAGGCACCATCACCGCAAGGTGGATTAATCTGGTTTTTTTTTATGGAAAAATCGCTAAAAAAAACTCACTCATTTTTCAGGCACTTTTCCTCAACCGATTTGCTCGCATTAAATTGCATTCGACGCAGAATATCTCATATTTTCTTATTGAAAATTGGCCAGATCGGACTATGGGCTTAGATGTTATGGTCAAATTACTATTTATTGTGAAAAAGAGTTCAAAAAAGTCTAGCTCACTTTTTTAGCACTTAGACTTCATCTATTCCCCAAGCAACACAAGTTCAACAAATCTGGTTGCAGTAACCATATTGTGACTGAATCCGGTCATATATAAGTTACTGTGATTGATGTGCAATATGTGTGCTTCTCAGGTCGCTCGCAACAGATTGCATTCGACGCAGAATCTTGTCCCATTGTTTCCTATAGAAACATGACCGGATCGTACAATTGGGTCAAAAGTTATGGCGAAAATACTAATTTTAAAACTACAAAATTAAATGCTATTTTTTGCTCTTATTCTCATCCGATTTGTTTGCAACAAATTGCGTTTGGCGAGAATTTTTTTTATGCATATAAACAAATATGAAAAATAAGACCAATCCGCATATTGGTGTTATTTGAGATTTTTCCAAACCTTTTGAACGAACGAGAAAGGCACCATCACCGCTAGGTGGATTAATCTGGGTTTTTGTATATACCTAATAAAAACAATGTTTTTTCGAGTGAAAGTTCACACCCCCTCCCCCTTTCAGAGTTACGTAATCGTTAAATATTCCATAATACACTTTCAACAAACATCAATTAAGTGTTATTTATTCTTATTTGTGTTAATATATACTTATTTAAAACACATGATTGGAAAAATTCGTACTCTTACCCCACCCGATGTGCACTCTCCAAATCAAATCAGTGATCGGTTTAATAATCCAAATCATCAATAGTTTGCAAAATGACCACATGTTGTGCTTGGAGCTATTTCATTCGAGTTTGACGTTTTTCTTACTTTCAAGCCTTGAACAAAATACCATTCTAAACATTTTCACCAAAAGGTAATAACACGCAAATAGAAAAAGAATGTTGAGATCACTGTTTTACTAGAAGTCATCTGGTGAATCTAATTCTCGCTTTTGCGGGTTAAAAATCGAGATAGTAAATTCAAATGCAGCCATTCGCTTGCATGGCCTACTGAAGTTGCACCGAAATCGATTGGTCATTGGAATGGAAAGTAGGCTTTGGAATCAAAACAGCACAAATCAAAAACGAATCACCACCAAACAGAAGCTTCAGGTGCCATTTGTTCGCGTGTTGACCATAATTGTACCTAGCAAAAGTGACTATGTTTAAATAGCAAATCGCTATGAATAAAATACAATCAGCGGAATATACAGCAAAGGGACTGCCTATTAAGGTGCGTATTGAACTTCTATAAAAGCAATAGTCTAGTAAATAGGTCTGCTTTAATTTAAAAATCCAGTCGAAAAATAACTGCACGGATTTTGGTCTCTCGATTCGAAATCCGTCCGCGCCATCGTCGGACTGAATGTTGTTTGAGAATGACTAGAAGCAGACAAGAAGTGGTTCTAGACGAATAATTAGTTATTAAATTTCCATCAACCACTTGTCAAACACTACTTTACCTATTAAGTAAATAACGCAAAAATCGACTTTCCCCATTTCTATGGCATGGGACTTTTCAATGTTTTGTGTGAAACCATCTCGAACTCGTCACTCTTCCTCTCAAAACGTGACGCGGTAGCAGAAGGACTTTCCATGGCAGGATAAAGTCTGATGACATAAAGCTTTAAATACGTCTAAAGGTACGCTTGTGTGTGTGCGGATTGCGCTCCATCATAAGATGCTACAAGAGGGGCGAACAACGGGGAAACCTGCTTTGGCTATTCTTCTTCACGAAGCGATTTATTCTCCTACTGCTGAAGCACTGGAAATACTAAGATGAAGGAGTGGTTGTACATCTTTCACTGAACCTTGTTCTGCTCGGTCTTTCAGAAATATTCTTACGAAACTTTGCTACGTTGGAGTGAAATGATGTAAGGATATTGAATCAGTTGTTCCGTGTCGTACTGCATTTATTTATTTTTTGAACTTTTCTAAAAATGCTTTTTAGTTGGGTCCTGCTGTTTGCTTGATTTCAATAAATTCAGACGCTTTTGAAGGATGCTTCGTATTTATTGCTTTTTGCTTCTAAATAGACGCATGTTGATTCTAATTTGAATTCTACTAATTTAATTAGAAAGAGTTAGAAAACATTCACAAATTGTGTTCGTTTTCAGTTGATTCATTAAAACAGTGCATTAAACATACCCATTCCCGAAACTTTATCTTTCATCGCTTTCAATTTTTTGAAAAGCATCAAGTCTGTTACCTTTCCAATTACCCGAGCAAATCATATACCTCCCCAATCTCAGTTTGATTTCCATAATCGCCTGTGGAACAACTTCCAAATGATCAATTACCAAATCAAAGCATGAACTTTTTCAAATCACGTCTGCATCCGTCAGATCAGCTATTTAATCTTTTCTTGTTTGAATTTTGGTTCGGAGCAAATAACAGCTTAGCCAAAAGTTTTCTGGCCACGTTCAGTCAAGCATCGCTTAGTTGTTTAAGAAGAATGGATTGGGAAGGGAAAGTCAGTGTCCGGTACACTGGAAGTATGCATGGAATCGTATGAAAAGCTCTTACAAATAATTTCGTTATTGTCTCAATATGATAAAAGATAGAGACTACATCGAATGGCTTTTCATTTTTAGAAATTATTTGTTTTCATATTACCCAAACTAATCCTGTTTATCAATTTAATCATGGTAATAAAAGATGCTCCAACGTTCCTCCGTACTGGAAGCTGTATGTAGTTTGATATTATCATCTCTTCTCACATAAATTCCACTGTAACAGAACATCTGATAATCGGATGCCGTTGGTTGGTGTGCCACTCGATACAATGCCTCATGATTAGGACGATAATGTTGATACGCCTCCGGGCGAGGGATAATCCACACGAATTGGGTTCAAATTGCTGAACCATCTGTCCGGAAGGGCCATTTGATGAGCCATCCTCTGTGATGGGGCTCCGGAGCTAGTTTGTACGAACGACTGGCGATGACGACTGTATTTCTATGGCCAATTCGAACAATTCTTGGTTGTGTGGATGTGCTACTCGTAGTGATACAATTTAGAGCAATTTTGTTGGAAGTTTGCTGAAATTACCCCCTCATAAATGACATTCATGTGATACTCGTGTGGGGTAAATTGGTCCCCTTGGAAGCGGCATTTGCTATTGTGTTAGAAAATATCATGAAAATCCACTTTATGAAACGGAAAGTTTGAAATTCCTTCTATAGATTTTTTTTTATTGTTCAATGTTTCGCTGGCGAGGATTATAACACATTTCACTGTGAATGTAGTTTGGAGCACCTGCAGCCGTAATCTGAAAAAGGGACGTATACGCCGTTTTCCAATAATGGTGTTGATGAGTTTAATCATTGAGCTCTTTAATAGAAAAATTAAAGTTATGTATGTTATAATTTGGTGCATACGTCACTTTGTCAGATTACGGCAGACCTCTATTGCTTGATTTAGTTAATGATACAGCTGCAAAGTGGAACAGGTCATAATCATGGAATCAATAGTGATTTAAAATGATTTAAAATGCTGAATAAGGCGTCTAAACATATATTTTCACAGATATTCCACAAACCGTTAAATCCATTGTAGTCCTGCTCATCATCACAATTAGTAGCCATAAGCGCATTACACATGTTCCGTGTAACTTCATGAAGCCTTTTTTCATGAACATGAGCACCTACAAATTGTAAATGTACATGGAAAATCCCGCACCTGCAATCCGTACACACTTGGAAATTTTTGCAGATTTGTTTTCGGCAACTATTCATTCATCAGTTTATAGATTTTTTCTTATTTTCCAAGGTTATACAAACAACTGCAAACAGATTGTCGAATAGTTTTGCTGTCGGATAATCTATGTGAAATCACTATACTAATTTAAGTGTGTATATCCCGCTTTTGTAGCTCGGCTTGCGCTGACTTTTCCATCAAGCACACCACACACCTATCTATAGTAGAGCCCGGACGAACACCAGGCGGCCTCACACAACAGTCATTTCCGGACTGGCGTTGAAAAATTTGTTCATCCTATAGTGATGGTGACGACGGCGAGCGATGGGAGACTCGTCAGGTTGTTGGTCCTTCCCCCCATGTGTAAACAGCAGCAACTGGAACGTGGTGCGTTCCGTAGTCGCCTCTTCCAGCGGCCCTCTGCTGACCACAGAAACACATTAAATTGTTTGCGGTTGACTTGCCACATCCAGCAGCAGCAGCAGCAGCAACGGTGGCGGCAGCAGCAGCAGCATCGGAAGTCGGCCTGTTTGGTTATCCAGGTGCTCCAATTCGCAATTTCAGACAATTTCGCATTTCATTTGCACGCACTAGTGGACTGTATGGAAGCACACCGGATTCGGTGCTTCGTTTCATGGTTGGATTTCCGGCTGTTTTGGGTGTTTTTGGAAACTCAAGGGAGGGTATTTGGGGCAATTCATCAGTGTATGAGGTATTTTAGAAGTTTTTAATTCAAATCGGGAGTTGAACAGATTGATGGAAATTTTACTCGTCGGAAAGTTGAAACTACCAAAATGAGTTTTCACAAACTCTATAGCAAAGTGTTGAGCCAGTTTACATTCCTGTACCAGCTGGGAAATCTACAACGGCATCATAGTCGTATATTTCGCTTCATAAAACTTCCGATTTTCGGATTTGCTGTTGCCTTGTTTAATACTGCGGAAACCTATTTTTATCCAGAAGCAAACCCATTAAGATTTGGCGGTCCAATAAACACACAGCTCTATTACGCCTCCATGTGGACAGTAGCAGTATCGATTGTTCGGATTGCTGCTTCTATCATATCACATTTTGGGGGTGAATCGAAATCGAAAGTTCGATATTTTTCCCTTTCGCGCTATGTTTGTTTCCACTAACTCACGATGGCGGCAGAATGAGAAAGAGAGGACGTGTGTTTATTTACCTGACCGCGGTCTGTTAGGATTCAAGCGTCACGATTTGTTATCGTCGAAAAGTGGTTTTCCACACCCGTCGCCATGTGGCATCGATCAGAGGCGCTTCGCTGATGGGGATTTACAGAATTATTCGAATTGTTCGCTTGTTAATCCTAATCCCCGAAATAAAAGAAATTTATGTGACACCAGTGTTATACAACAATCGCCATCAAATGATATTTATATCTCACACGCGAGGACAGAAACTAATGCACCGACAAACCACTGAGCAGCTATGTCTAGGGGAAATAGTCTGAAGCGTAGCTGTGCGAGCAAACGAATGGATCTCTTGTGGCTGGAATTATTTTTTGAGTCATTTGTACTTCAAAGTTTATTTGTATCAGATTTATAGCTGGGAAGCTTGGTTGATTTATTTTATAAATTCATTATAAGGAAGCTTTGTCATGTTTCGAATTAATATGTTTTCTGAAACAAAAACTAATATAATTAATTACATTTACTTTAAATCCTTGTTTTTCACGGCTTCGGTTGGTGGTCTTTTGGCCACACCAAAGCCCACTGTAAATCCAACAACATAGTTTGTGGGAACTACTCGGGTACCCACCTGATAGTAGATGATCTAAATGCCATTCCTCGAAATACTGCAGCAAGTGTAGCAGTGATCAGAACGGCATGCCCAGCCGAGCTTGCCCCGCCTACAAAGTGGAAAACGAAGTGCAAATAAATTAAAATAGAATCCAACTGCACCTACCCGGATGCGAGAAGGATCCTCCAGTAGGAAAGAAGGGGGGATCGTATGCCGAGATTACACAAGGTAGTCCGCCATTCTACAAGAAATGAGAGCTATGAGTCTTGACCTAGAATCTCTATGACTCTACGGTTCTACGGATTGAAAACGATCTTTCAAAAAAGGAAACGCTCTAGTTGTCTCTGCATCTCATTATTTGGCAAATTAAAAGGGTCATTGGCCGAACAGTTCATTTGGCCGAAAGGGTCGTTTGGCCGAAAGGGTAATTTGGTCGAAAGGGTCTTCTTCTTCTTATCGAAAGGGTCACTTGGCCGAAAAGATCATTAGGCCGAAAGGGTCATTAGGCCGAAGGGTCAATAGGCCGAAAGGGCCATTTGGCCGAAAGGGTCATTTGGCCGAATAGGTCATTTGAAAAGTGGTAAATTAAGAATGGGAAAAGAGACATCTCACTTCTCACTCCTCATTTTTCTCTTCTCACTGTAAAAAGTGAGAAACGCGAAATGAGTAGTGATGAAGAGTGAGGAAGAGGAGGAGGAGGAGGAGTGAGGAGATTAGGAGTCTCACTTCTCACTCCTAATTTCTCACTTTTCAAATCTAGGCCAACATTTGAAAAGGGCGTAACAGCCAAAATTTATTCCTTCTGATTCTTTGTCCCCATATATAGCTTTATATGTAGACGAAGAAGCAAAAGGAATAAAATTTGGCTGTTACGCCCTTTTCAAATGTTTGTCTAGAAATGACCTATTCGGCCTAATGTCCTATTCGGTCAAATAACCCTTTCGGACTAATGACCCTTTTAGCCAAATGACCATTTTGGCCAAATGACCCTTTCGGCCTAATGACCCTTTTAGCCAAATGACAATTTCGGTCAAACGTCCTATTCGGTCAAATGATCCTTTCGGCCAAATGACCATTTCTGTCAAACGACCTTTTCGGCCAAACGACTCTTTCGACCAAACGACCCTTTCGGCCTAATGACTCTTTCGGCCAAACGACCCTTTCGGCCAAATGGTATATTCGGCCTAGTGACATTCGGCCAAATGTCTTTCGGCCGAATGGGTTTCGGCCAAACGACCCTTCCCCAATTAGGCCGAAAGGCATTTGGCCGAAAGAGTCATTTGGCCGAAAGGCCTTTTGGCCAAAAGGGTCATTTGGCCGAAAAGGTCGTTTGACCGAAATGGTCATTTGTTCAAAAGGGTCATTAGACCGAATAGGACATTTGGCCGAATAGGTCATTTGAAAAGTGAGAAATTAGAAGTAAGAAGAGAGAAGTCTCCATTCTCATTCCTTATTTCTCGCTTCTCACTGTAAAAAAAAATGAGGAGCGCGAAGTAGTGAGACGTCTCACTACTCACTTCGCCCTCCTCACTTTCTACAGCGAGAAGTGAGAAATGAGATCTTTTACTTCTCATTCTTCATTCCTCACTTCTCACTGTAAAAAAAGAGGAGGGCGAAGTGTGTAGATAAGAAGCAGAAGTGTGGCAGATAAGAAATATCTGGAAAAACAGGCAGATAAGTGAACGCACCAAAATACGAATTTTCAACTCTAACGTGAAATCTGTGCTGTTATACGCTAGCGAAACATGGTGTGTATCAGTGGAGAACACTCAACGGCTGCAGGTGTTCATTAACAGATGCCTGCGGTATATAATTCAGGCCTGGTGGCCTCACAACTGGATCTCAAACAACGAGCTCCATCGTCGTTGTCACCAGAGGCCGATAGCAACAGAAATTCGGGATCGGAAGTGGGGCTGGGTCGGCCACACTCTACGTAAGGGCGGAAACGAAATCTGTAAGCAAGCATTAGACTGGAACCCAGCGGGACATCGCAGCAGAGGCAGACCCAGAGGCTCATGGCGGCGAAGCCTCAATAAAGAAATAAAAGAAGTCGACCGAAATCTAACCTGGCAACAGGTTAAAGCGATAGCCGGGCATCGCTCAGGATGGAGATCTTTCAAGTCGGCCCTTTGCACCACCGGAGGTGTACAGGATCCATAAGTAAGTAAGTAAGCGAAGTGTGTAGTGAGACGTCTCATTACGTACTTTGAGCTTCTCCCTTTTTACAGCGAAAAGTGATAAATGAGGAGTGAAAAGAGTGATGTGAGTAGTGAGAAGTCTCACTACCCACTTTGAACTACTTACTTTTTAAAGTGAGAGGAAAGACGTCTCACTGCTAACTCCTCATTTCTCACTTCTCAGTGTGAAAAGTGAGTATTGCGAAGTGGGTAGTGAGACGAATAGTGATAAATGAGGAGTGAAAAGAGAGACGTGAGTAGTGAGAAATCTCACTACCCACTTTGGACTACTAACTTTTTAAAGTGAGAGGTGAGACGTCTCACTTCTCACTCCTCATTTCTCACTTCTCACTGTGAAAAGTGAGTATTGCGAAGTGGGTAGTGAGACGTCTCACTACTCATTTCGCGCTTCTCACTTTTTACAGAAAGAAGAGAAAAATGAAGAGTGAGATGTGAGACGTCTCTTTTCTCATTCCGAATTTCTCACTTTTCAATTGAACAATTCGGCCAAATGACCCTTTCGGTCTAATGATCCTTTCGGCCTAATGATCCTTTTGCCCGAATGACCCTTTCGGCCAAATGACCCTTTCGGCCTAATAAGCCTTTTGGCCAAATGACCCTTTCGGCCAAACGACCCTTTCGGCCAAACGACCCTTTCGGCCAAACGACCCTTTCGGCCAAACGACCCTTTCGGCCAAATTACCCGTTCGGCCAAATGACCCTTTCGGCCAGATGGGTTTCGGCCTAATGGTTTGTTCGGCCCAGTGACATTTGGCCAAATGGTTTTCAGCCGAATGGGATTCGGCCAAACGACCCTTCCCCGTTTTATCTTTTTCTATCTTCTTTCTATATATAAAAATGAGTTAACATTTCCTTCGGGGCAATATAACTCACGAACGGATGGACCGATTTGCATTTTTCTCTAACTAATCGATTCGTCTTGGGAACAGTTGTGTTTGTGCATGTCAATTTAACGGGGAAAGTTGGAAAATTATCAAAAAGCAACGGTTGCATGAGTTCTGGAGAAAGCCACCAAGTTTGTACTGAAATCGATCTGGAGTGCGACACTGCAATCAACAAAATGATTGACAGATCGAAAATAAAACTCGATCGGGATCAGGCAGGTTCTCCTAGTATATTATAAAATAGAAATACTTTCGGAAGTTTAGCATATCCCCCAGATTTAAGAAAGTTAATCGATCGATGAAACTTGACCCTAGAGCATTTTCGGATCCCCTCAGATCGTCAGCCAGCTCTTATCAACCTGTCTTTTACTTTTGCTGAAGCTAGGAGCAACAGGAAATCCTCGGGGCCTGATGAGAATGGGTCCCCAATGCTAAAGCGCTAGTCCCTCCCAGATAAAACACTTCTCTTAAACCTCAGCAATAAGATTTTTTACTCAACAAGTTTGGATCAGCTAACTATCCCAGGCGATTGAAAAAGGAGCTAAGTGATTTTGATCCTGAAAAATCAGGTTCCCAGTCAGGATCCGTACAGTTTCAGATCGATTTCACTTACATCGTGTGTGTGTCAAAATCGGTTGAGAGGCTTGTCAACGGCTTGACTACGGGACAAGTTGGAGGAGGACGATAAGTTTGAGTATTGGAATCACGATTTTCGTCCCGGTTATGGAGCTGCTAGCATAGGGGATGTGCACCAGAGCGCCCTCGAGGAAGGGAAACATGCAAGCCTTTTCTACCTGGGCATCTCGAAGGCGTTTAACCGCACTGGCTTCTCTGGGAAGATTCTTGCTTTGATATGGAACTTTAGCTCCGACTGGTCCTTCCAGGTGCTAATTAACAACTCCGGCAAGAGACAGCGGTCCCACAAGGATCTGTTTTGACGGTAGCTCTGTTCCTCGTCACTATGAATAAAGTTTTCCGCGAGCTGCCCTAGAACTTCTTCATCTTCGTTTATGCCGACCACATCTTCATTGTGGTTGATGGGAAAGCAGCAGCACGAACCAGAATCCGAACCCAAGCAGCTGTCAACGCCGTTCACCGATGGACTACATCTGTAGGATTCACCATGTCGGCCGGGAAAATT
Source organism: Armigeres subalbatus (assembly GCF_024139115.2). Taxonomy (NCBI): domain Eukaryota; kingdom Metazoa; phylum Arthropoda; class Insecta; order Diptera; family Culicidae; genus Armigeres; species Armigeres subalbatus. The sequence goes on from NC_085140.1 coordinate 311,385,468, forward strand.
GTTCGTGGACATGTATGCAACGGACGTAGCCGTAGCTCCGGTTCTATTACGAAACTGAGCAAACAACCAATCCCTAGCCGTGAGCTTATCGATCGGGACCTGACTTTCGTTTCCAACTACATTGCTGTCAAAACCGGATGTAGATCCAAACCGCTCTAAACAAACAGCAGGACCACCCGGTATCGGATAGGACAAGCCTTGATAGACAGTCCACTGCTATGTGGAATCAGGCTGACAATTGACAATATGATCAACGCTCTATAAGCTTCAACAATTACCTTCATATAGCCTCCAGGCAACATCCGGCGAAGCGGCCTACGTTGAAGCATGCGTTTTACCACTTCGCCACCGTGTGCAGGCGTCCATATGCCAAAAAAAATGGCCGGATTCATTTCTTCAACGTTCGGAGTTGATACGATCCCTCTCCTTATAGACGAGAACCGGATTCTGCGTAAGGTGTCCGGGGTCGGTCGCCTCCCAGTGACCGGAGTCCACATGTATGGAACGAGGAGCTCGTTCAATGTAAACAGCTTTCAAAAGAGGACCTACGCAGCACGGTTGCAGAACTGTTAAATACGGATATAGCACGTTAGGCAAAAGTACGTTAGCCATAGTGGACGTTAGACATAAAATACCACAAATAACAGCTTATGACATATGTAAAGAAGGCATAATTTTGTCCATTATACATAACGTACTTATGTCCAACGTCAAATACAGTCTTTGTTGAGCATGAGCATCGATACATCAACGGGTCTCTCACACATTACGGTGTCGGAATAGGAGTATCGGAAAATTGCCTGATGACATCGAATAGCCTACCGTCCCAATTCAGCATGCTTTCAGCGTAGACTGCGGCGATTCTCATCGCTGCTACAACCCCGTCCGAAAAACTCATTTTAATCTTGTCAGACTCGCGAACATTTGCGAAAGGGAAAATCTGAAAAAGGAGCAAGACAATTTAAAATTCCGAACCAGACACACATGGCTCTCCCGTTCCTGTCAGGTCTGCGGGGTCCTTAATTCGGTAGAACACATTTTATGCAGGTGCCCCATGTATGAAGTTCCGCATACCCATAACGACGTCTCAATCAGTATACGACCGGCCTACCGGCCTTCCTGTGTGTTTTTTTAAACAGCAATGCTATTCTATTAGATTTGATACAGTCCGTGGGCTGCCGGATACCACAATCTGGACGGCAGTAGCGCATCGGAAGCAAACGGGCATTCCTAGGACTTTCCAATAGTATTTGTCCCAGTCCCTCAGTAACATCAAATACACTTTCTGATAAGGACTAGAAATCGGAACTGAAGGTTATCTCGGAAAGCTTCCCACCTTGGTCGATCCTTGCCTTACACTAAGCACATCTTCACCGAAAAAAAGCGATCTGCTAGTATTTGCCTGAACTGATTTTTTTTTCTTTCCGCTTGGAAACAGGGATTTATCCAATAATATCCGGACAATTTTCATTTTCGAACAGCTTTGAAATTGTCGCTTTAGTGCATTTCGATCATTTCCTCCTCTAGTGTTAACATGAGTTCATATTAGTAAATCAACTGAACCCCCCATGAGCGAGAAACATGACGGTGGGGTTGAAAGCCATCTGGAATGAACATTTCACGCGACATGTGGTGGCTTGCACGCACGGGTGCTCTCCATTTCGGAAACAATTAATTAGTCCCAACAGCAGCAGCAGCAGCAACAAATCATCACACTTGCACCAGAATGCACCACCGGCAATGCCAACTCTCGTTTCGTTTCAAACAGCTTCGACAGCCACGCGATCTGTGTAATTTTAAATTTCCTGTTCTTCCGCTCTACATGGTCCCACCTGCAGAAGGTGTAGCTCTACGACCAGTGAAGCCAGCACTATGAGAATTTGGCGTAACTTGGCTGTGTTCCAAATAGATGACGAAAATTAATGGTTCGCACTGTGTACCTCAAACATTTTGATCGAGTTTCAGGATGGATGTTATTAATTTATATTATAATTAGCTACCAAAATTTGGGATGCATATAAGATTTATAACAAGTCAATAACGGCTATAAAACGTCTGGATTTATATGTTGGTACCAGTGGTAAATAAAAACACAAACTTATAGATTTGAAAAGCAAAATAAAAGTCTTATCAAAAGTTTCGTCCTACTTGTAGTATCAAGTCAAATATTCCTGACTTCCAATGAATCGGACTTACTCAATGCGGCATCACTGGATACAAACTTCCCATAATTTCGCTATGGCATGTGCTAGTGCTGGTCATGCTTCATTTAGCGAATTTCTACGGGTCGTTCGGTGACGAAGCAGCAAACGCGTTGATGGCCATCGTCATGCAATTTCTCTTTCTAAATGCAACGAAATTTCCCCATTCCCCGGTTCTTGTTTTAGCCGCTGAAGCTTTGAAAACCTTATTCAAGCTGTCATCAATTAGCCCGGCCCGGCGGTCCGTAATAAATAGGAGCGGCGCGAAAGGAAACGGGAAGTTAACTAATCATGCGAAAATCAAAGGCGACCTATCTCGAGTTCAAACAGTGTGCCGTTTTTTTTCCTGTAAAAGGCGACGATAAAATAGCGCAGCTGGGTGCTATCATCTCAGAAAGGAAAGAGGCCATCATTTCGTTAATTGCCACTTCGGAATTATGCTCGTTCAAAAGGATGAGCGCCACAACGAAACGACGACAAAATATGGGGAGAAGGACTTATAATTCGTTCGTAAGTTTGAGGGGCACCCAATCTTAAACAGCTTTTCAATCCGAAGTACAATGGTTAGAATACACATTAAAGAGATATTGGAAAAAAAGATGTTTGATTATCGATTTTGGAACGTAAAAAAATCCGCGGCAAAATTGCTGTCAACACCCTATAAATTGTTTTCCATGCTATCACGTATCCAATTGACATGGCCAGGGGGTGGGAAGAAGATGATAGGCTTTTCTTTTAAAAAGAGAATCTGGTTTCAACTGGCAGTTGACTGGAATTGATTGATGTACCCGGAGTAGTTGTTGGATGCGGCGCTGAATAGTGTCACGACTTGAAGCTTTCAAAGTAGGTGAAAAGAAAACAAGATAATTACACTTAAGTGGATATGTTGTTCTGTGTCACACTGATAGTTTGACGTGTTTTTTTTGCATTGGACAAGATGTCTCTTCATTTATGGCGTATAGTGCTGCAACTATATCTAGAACGACGCAGAGTAGGTCTGTTCTTTAGAGTAGATTATGCGCAGGCGTTTATTTGACAACAAAGAAACCCGCATACTTTTTTTTTCCAAATGTTGATTTAAAATATAACTATACTGCCCCTATTCGCATAAGTGCCCCATGTCAGTTTTTTTAATTTGTGTAATAGCCTTTGAATTTTTAAAACATGTTTTACATATAAATTTAAAAAAATTGATAAATTGATAAAATCTGCAAGCCTTTTTCTGTAATAAATCAATATCGTAAAAATAGACATGGGACTCTTATTGCTAAGATCGATATTGTAACTCGGAGATAGAGTTTAACCACTGCGGCAAGCCGGCGCGGCGTTAAAAGAGGTAATAAACCATATAAGTACATTGTCACTGAGTTTCCCTTTTTTCTCGTTTCCAAACATGTTGGCGACATAGCTGATAACACGTAGAATGTTCTTGATATTAAGCCTTCCCGTGCCAGCGAAAGATGTTTCGTCAGTGACGACAGCGACTATTTTGTGAACACGACAAAGTAGGCGGCTGGTATCAGCGGTTTTTTTTACGTCGGCTAGCGCTTTTGCAGGAAAAATTCGTGTCCCACGGAAGAATGTGCTCAACATTTGCATCAGCTGAAAATTATACTTACTGAGTTTTCACTTAAATGGGACCGCTCCCCCAACTGTGTGGCATGGACAGGCAAATACAGGGCTGTTACAAACTGACCAAATTCCAATCCGTGAAATCCGTGACTAACGAAATGAGATCCGCGACCGCAAAACCAAAACCGCGACAAACAAAAATAATGGTCTTATCACGTAGAAATACATTTCAATGTAAATATTCAATTCTGTTGCTTTTGATCTATCGAAACTTTGATCGTTAGAAAAATGAAATAATTTATGCCATATAATGTTTTGAATGGAAAAACAGAAATAATTTCATGGTTTATAAATAAATGGATCCTTGCATTATTAATAGCCTAATAAAACTCCAGGCTTTATAGCTTGTTAAATAGTGTTTTGACGTCAAAGTTCACAGATATCAATATCACTGAAAATAAAGTACATAACGATTCATATCAAGATACATAATTTTATAAAATGATAAAACTCGTGAATTTGATTCTAAATTAATTTGATTCTGGTATGACAAAAACAGTTAGCGACTCCGAACTATTGGTGAAACCAAAGTGGGAACCCGCCAGCTTGGATTCCACATACTTGAGCTGACATCGATATACGAGGTTTAAAGTAAGTTGCCGATGGCGACGGTTGACACGTAAATCACAAATTGGTAAATGATAATCTTGAAGATCAATAATTTATAATGTGTTTACGATTTAGAAACCCAGTGGATTAGAATTCTAAGAACTCGATTTTTTCTAAACTAATTCTCCAGACAGGTCCTTAAATCCTACCCAACAAAGCTTCAAGAACTCTTTGATAAATAGATGCAGAGGAAGTTAGAAATGACTATAAGGTCTGCGGAATGTTTAACAAATCGTTCAATATACGGTGATGAATGAAGCAATCATCACTGCATAGTTCATATTAAAGCAGAGAGGAATATAGAAGTTGTGTGATTCTGCTCCTCATGAACATAAAGCACCGTCGTGTGGGCTTCTTTTGACTCCGGGTGGTACTTTTAATTTGTGATTCAATAAAAAAAAACTAGACGAACCTGTCCGATCTTGCTCTTGCAATCGTATAGTTTATTGCAGTGTCGCACCATAAATCGATTTCAGTTTGAACTTGGTAGTTTTCTTCAGAACTCTTGAAATCGTAGTATCTATAAATTTGTTTAACTTTCCCAACGAAATGTTCTATCTTCTCGTATATATACAAACACAGCTGATCCCAAGACGAATCGATTAATGATCTTACAAATAAGCTCATCTGTTCGTAAGTTATATTGCCTCAAAGAAAATGAAAACTCATTTTTATATACACAGATACATAGATTGAACGAAAGAAAATACCAGGTTTGAAACAGAAATATGCCATCCAACTATCAACAAGACACCTGAATAGTGAAAATGTCCAAAGTAGCCCGACAGTACCCAGTCGAAAGGATTGCATCGTCTATTAACCATCCATCTATCGCGAGCAGTTATTGGCATCCATTTCTCCAAACCTTTTCTCAGAAACGCGATATCAAATTATCTAAGGCGGAAGGATTCAAATGATATTATGTCAAATGACAAATATTGAAAAAAATCCACTCTCAAGCCTCAGATGTTATATTTAGAGCGATGTACCTTCGGTACCTCAAGTGTGGGTTTATTAGGAAATTTAAAGTTAGGCCGATACAAATATTTAAAAACAATATGTCCCCCCCTCGGTTTTTTTGCCCAAAAATAATATTTTGAGGGGGCAACAAAAAAAGAATTCGGGCAATTTTGAGGGTTTTCAAAACATTCTTTAACAAATCCGAGGTGTTTTATTATTTATTTTTTATCACCAACCCCCCCCCCCCCCCTTGACCTTTCAAAGGCCAGTAGGACATAATTCAAATTAAATATTTGTAACGGCCTTACTTAGGCTTATTAAACAAAAAAGTTTTAGATAAATCAGTCAAATGCCATGCAGATGACCTTTAACAACACGAAAAAAGAGGAATTTTAACTGAAAAAATATCTAACGAAGTAATGATGATAAGGCCGATACAAATATTTAAAATCTATTTTGTCTCTCCCCCCTCGAATTTTTTTGTCAAAAAACAATATTTTGAGGGGGCAACAAAATAAAATTCGGATAATGTTGAGGATTTTCAAAACATTCTTTAACAAATCCAAGGAGTCTTTTTGATTTTTTCTCATTTTATTATTTATTTTTTAATTCCCCCCCCCCCCTTGACCTTTCGGAGACCAGTAGGACAAAAAGTTAATTAAATATTTGTAACGGCTTGGAGTACTGGGAATCAGTATGGAGCAAAAGTGGAAGCAGTAGATGAAGAGCCTATCCATCGCTCAACCGAGTGGACAGAGTTGATAATAACCAGCATGATTACGTGCGACAACCAGCATGCTTTAGCTCAGTTCAACGTTCCCTGCTGCGAATTATAATGCGTTTGATCCGGACAATAACACCCTTGGAGAGCAAAATAGACAAAGTGTCGTTCTCCAAATTGTAATACTAATCCGCGACAGCTGTCAAAAATATTGAAAACAAAGACTTAATCCTAAACACAATTCTGCGTGGTCTATCAAACATCGTGTGAATATTACCTAACAATCATATGATAACTAAAATATTATAAGCAGCGCCGTAGCGTGTGGTTGGCCGGGTTGGCCCCCGCCAAGGGCGCCTGGCCTTAGGAGGCGCCAAAATCCAGAATTCCGCTATAGGAAATGATTAAAAATTATTCAAAAATTCACTGGTTCAAAGTGATACAAATTTAACCTTTTATTACGATTCTCTCGAGGACTACATAATATAATCAATCATTTGACGTATTTCCGGAAGGCCCTGTTCCGTCAATAACTGATACAAGTTGTTACCGAATGGTATCACTTTGTGTATTGTGTTGGAATGCAGGGAAATAATTTGTCAAGTAGTGTCTAATCGTAATTTTAGAACAGGCAAAGTGGGTGGCAAATGAATACGGTTATCAAAATTATGTACTCCAGAGTTTTTGATGAAGAAAGGAATAAAGTGATCAGTCGAGGTACGAGATACTAAGAACCTACAGCCAACTCGCATCTTTGAAGTTTATTCCATTCCTTCTGAATCTCGGAATTTGATGATAAGTGGTAAATCAGCCCAAATAGTCAGTCCGATAGTTTGACGTTCGGGAAGTGGGAATCCAGCTACGTGCGTGTGTGGTGATTGCGCCTTTTCGACGCCTCTCACCAACTGTAGGTGTTATTAACACGAGAACGCCATCTTGCAAATCGGCGTCCTGTCACTGGTAGTTTTCGCGCGCCTAAGTGCACCTCCGGAGCGAGGAATTACGCATGGTTGGCAACGTTTGGTTATTGGTTTCCGGGGTTGACAACTGTTGGCCCTAGTTCTGCGAGACGACTTCCGTTGACCAAAGCTATCCGGTCGGCAGACGACTTCCAGTGAGCGGTGCGTAGTGAAGAAGCCGATCGTCCCCGAGCTTGGCAAGACCTGCCAAGTGAGAATCACTGAGGTTGCTAACATTCTGCCCAGAGGTGCCGAGACTCGTATTTCTGAAGGTACTTTCTCGCCCGGAACGCCACGAACGCCATTTTGCCATACGGAATCTTGATAACGACAACTATTGTTCGTCCCAGCTTTTCTCACGTATCGTGCCAACTAACGTCACGTTATCGGCTTCCGTCAACGGATGAAAATTCCGGAATTTACCTCGGCCATAAGATCGTCGAGAAGCAACACCTCGTGGACGCCGTCGGGTCATTCGACGACCATCTGACCAAAGACCATCAAGCTACACGTCGCGCCAGTACCTAACGCCATCTGCGATAGTGCCTTTGCTAACTGACCAAGCCATTGCCACTGTATCTCATTCCCGCCCATACCGCTGAATAAGCCAAAAAGTGTTAAGAATAAAGTCATTGGGACCTGGGAGAAAGGAGGCATTTTGCGCCCACCCCGGAAGCTGCCGTTGGTCAGACCAGCAGCTTGGGGTCTAGGCTAGTCCCTTATTGGGAACTCCCGGGGTCATAACATTTCAATGTATCAGAACGTTGGCATGCTCCCCTAATTTGGGGGATTTTTTCATTATTTACTTGGTGGAAAAGAAAGTGGAAGGAAAAGGAAGGAACAGGAAATGCAAATGGAAAGGAGCATGAAACAAGCTTCTGGGGAAGGAGTCCCAGATAAGGTCTTCAATAAGCCAAAGGCGAAGCGTAAATCAAATACATATAGTTTTTGTTCGACTTAAAAATTAAAACCGTTATCTGATAATAGATGTACGGAAGTACTTTGTGTGAATTTGAGATAAATTCGCTCATTTTATGCCGACAACTATGCGATCGCATTTGATCCAGTGTAATCTTTATAAACTGGTAATGCTTTTAGCGGGAAAGAGTATTCGAAATGATGGTATGCTGAATATGAGAATATGCATCGAGGGATTTCAGTAACGATGGCTAAATCAGATTAGGGAGAGGGGAGGGGAGATCAGTAACCGACTTTCTTTAAAGTAGAAATTTATTGGTTCATCCAAAACAAACAGTGCCACCAAACTACCGTCAGACACACTTCAAAAACTCATATACCTTGATCTGAATAGGACCCGTTGGTTATTCTGGCCATCAACCCACTCCGGAATTGTTTTGTTCTTGATACGACTTGGACCAATCGCTATTCTCACAATCAACCAATTCACTCCAAAGTTGAAGTTCATTGAATGATCAGTAGTTTTTGCAAACCAAGCCACTCCGAAATTGAATTTTTCGTCATCGAAAGGACTAATGGTCATCCACTTCATATAAGGGTTCTTCTTGATGTGACTTTATTCGATAGCAATCAAAATCGAATAGCAAGCGAAAATTGAGAGCTTATTTGCTTAATTAAATCCTTTTTATTTTGTCGTGAATCCACACACTTTTGGATTTTTTTTTACCTGCATTAGTTTATTAAATCTTTCAGAAAATCGTTAAACTTCAGCGGATTTCTAGAAATGTTCTGGTCTTTTAATAACCCTTACTTTCTACCTATTGGAACATATGCAGGTTATAGAGGTTTTAGGAATAAAGCAAAAATTCAAAATTAAATCTCCCTGCTCATAGCACGTTTTTTTTAACATCTGAGTAAGGGGCGCCTAATAAAGGTTTCGCTAAGGGCGTTTCGTGGGAGTCCACGCTACAGCTGTGATTATAAGGGTGTAATGTGTTTCGATCCCAAAGTATTGCTACTCCTCATACACTCACATAAACATAAGCATTTTAATTTTATCCAATCAATTTAAAAAATCCAGAATCGCAGTATGAATATAAATCCGTGACTTTCGCGACATCATTTCAAGGAACCGCGATTTTCGCGATTGGAAGAGCAAATCCGCGACAAATCCGCGAAAAACGCAGCCCTGCAAATAACATGAACAAATCTAACAAACATAACATCGACGACTTCCACTTTATCACATGAATCCACATGGTCGAAGAAGAAGTCGGTGAAGACGCAGCATTGTGTTCGCTCCTTCAGTTACATGATACAAATACTATAGCAGCCATTGTACAAGATAAACATTTGCATTCAGTCAATTCCAGATTCCTTACGAGGTGAGTCGCGAGTGCAAGCAATGCAAACATGATGGGTTATTTCTAAATGCTATGTTGAATTAAACATTTGGCGATACTCCCAGAAGCGTGTATTCCAACATTTTTCGTGAAGTAATCCAACACGTTGTGTGTTAAGAAGTGTGTTAAAGTTTAGAGTATATGAAGAAGAAAGGCAGTTTGAAACAGACGCTCCAGTAAAAGTAGCTTGCTGGCAAGCGTAGCTGAATCCATCCATAGTCGCTCGAATCAGCCTAATAAGCTTTGCCAGAAAGCCATGTTCGTTCCGTTTCACTTACTTAAAATCCACAAACAGATGATGAGTCCACGAGTTGTATTCCCGTGATTTATCGAGGATTTGTCGCAGAGTGAACATCTGGTCCGTTGTTGATAGTCCTGTTGAAAACCGCTTTGATATTTGCCGACAACGATCTCCGCAAAGAAGCAGTATGCCAAACAGAAATCGAGAAATTAACTTGTAGATTGAGGAGTGTCTATGGTCATACCTCGATAATTAGCATACTCAAGTCTGCGTCTTTTCTCGTAGATTTTTAAATAGAAAAAATATAAATTCACATAAATAGAGGAAAAAAATCTTTTAGATTCGCCATATGAGACCATCAAGCCAGCTCGAAGGCATTTCTTCTCCCTCCAAAATCATTTCAATCATTTGAAGGATTTTTTCGTACACCCGATCTCTCCCAACTTTTAGGAGCTCTGCCAGGATTTCGGACTTCAAACCAGACTTTCCGTTGGTTTCCTTGTGTGATACCAAGTTTTTCTTTATTGACCGCCTCATGGACTTGTCACAATGCGTTTAATTTTTTTTCCAGTTTGGTGTCCTTCGATTCGTTCGTCGAGCGTATTGCAACGCCCGACAGTCGCAGTCAGTTTATATTCATCTTGGTCGCAGTATGTCCGGCCGTATTTTTCTCTCACACCTAGAATCGGTGATGATAGACAGCCTTGTGCGAATCTTACATGCCACCAGATAGTGGTTAGAGTCGATATTAGGGCCTAAGAAGGTCCTCACATCTTTGACATCTGAGCAATGCCGACCGTCCACCGAAACGAGATCGATTAGAGAACACGTATCGCAATTTGGATGTCTCCATGTGTAATTACGAATATTCTTGCGTGCTAGGTGCTACAGATAGCCATTCATTTTACGTTAAGTTACGATTGGATAATAGTTAATTGCGTTCTACAGAGGGAATTCAAAAATATAAGATACAAAATAATGAAAAAAGAATGCTTCGCATTGAATTTGATTTTCAACACATTCCAGAAATTCAAATTTGCTTAAAATCGAAGTATACCTGTATTATAAATCGGATGGATCACAATTCTGCATGGCGCATCCAAGAGTCTTCTTCTACGTTAGTAGAACACAAGAAGAATGATATTATCGTTGATCGGTAGGATGGATTCTACGTGGGTGGCGGCCACTTTTGAGAGTTTCTTCCTCTGCCTTAATGGGACGCCAGCAAGAAATAATTTTTTTTATGGATCGCATTGATCACAATTTTGAGTGATGGGATGCCTGCATTTAAAAAAATTTTCTCGGCGTTGTTGGGACGACCGCAAGAAGGATAGTGTTAGTGAATCAGAATTAAAACAATTTTGCGTGGTGGGACCGGGACCCCCGCATTTAAATGATTCTTCAACTGCGTTGGTGGGACACGTACAAAAAAAATATATAATTATAAAGTGGGTCGTCCGCATTCACGAAGTTTTTCTCTGCGTTGGCGGGACGCCCGCAAAACAAATGGTGTTATTATCAATCGCATGGATCACAATTCAGCGTGGTGGGACGCCCAAGAAATGCTGTGATATTGTGAATTGGGATGAACTCATTTTTTGCGCAGTGAGCTGCAGTGGAATGCCAGCATGTTATAATTTCTTTCTCTGCGTTGGTCGAACGCCTTCAAGAAGTTGATGTTATTTCCGAGTGTCTGCCCGTTGTTTATCGTTACTTTTCCGTTTATCGTTACTGCTGGTTGGTTGACCAGCATGTAAAAGGTTAAATAGACGTATGGTAACGAACGATTCGTAATTTATTGCATATTTTTCGGCAACTCGGCAGTACGAAAATAATTTTTTTTTGTTAAATACCTTGGCTGCGCATATGCACCCAAGACACGTGGATCTTTTTTCACAAATTTCGTTTTAATTTGTTCATTTCGAAACATGTGCTTATGAGCAGCGAAGATTAAACAAAATAAATCAATTCGTCACAAAACGAGCGTACGATACGAAACCCGGCCACCCTTGGAAAAGTGCACAGGGAGGAGTTTGAGATAAATCATTCAAATAATGTTCCCATGTACGGCCACACAATGTTCTCGGTCCAGCTTGTAGTTAGAAATTAGGTATTGTTATTCAAATCTCATCTTTGATGTGATCGGCTTTCCGAAATTTTGATTTATTCTAGTAGAGTCTCCATTTCCCGGCCATTCATGTTCGTTCTCCCGGAATACGGGATGATATATTTCGTATATTCCCAGGATGTTTATATACAAACTAAATATTGGTTTGAAAACGATTTTCTTCAACATGGAAAAGTTTAAATTTTACAAAGGTCAGATAATCAAGAGTTCGAATTGAAACTCAACTCACTTTTAATTTCGAAAAGACGTGTTCGCTGTTTGTCGAAATCGGCTTGACTGAATTCAGCACATCAAAAAAGATTTTCAGATTTGCATTGTTTAAAATATGTGTTGGATTTAGATAATTGCGGGGTTTGCATTCCAAGCCTTATTAATCGTAGGTTATTAGGCTAGGAAATATTCCGAATCTAAAATTTTGTATTGATGGTTAGGCCACAAAACCGTAATCACAGTACGTGATCTATGGATCGACCGAATAAGTCACGTAGCGCTGTGGAATCAAGGATTGACTACGTGTGTCGTGAATAGCGTCGTACGGGATTTATCGGGAGGTTGGAACATTCCTCAGGTGGCTGCCTGGCCAGCAAAAATCCAAGAGAAGCCTTGGACCAAAACATTCAGGAGCTGGTCAGCAGAAGTCCAGGTGAAGCTTCGGAACAAGAAGGGCATCACGTCGAATGGAGTGCCATTTGTACGAGCATTGGATTGGACCATGAATTATTTTGAAGAGGAAGAGCAAGAGGAGGAGACGAAGAAGCAAGGAAAGGCGTGCACACTAAGGTAGATCCTAGGGGCTGTCCGTATACCACGTGGACATGTTTTGGTCGGTTTAGGATATCCCGTTCTCCAGCGTGGACAACGGCACATATAACTGAAAAAAAAAATGGTTGGATCGTGGACATTCGCCACACACTCCCTCCACCCTAAAATGTCCACTTAGTATGTGGACAACCGCTCACGAATTTTAAGATTTTAGAATATTGAGTTTTTTTTTCGGGTATCCCGAGATTTTCTTAAATCTCTGCTCTAAGAGAAGAGGTGGATGAAGCACGAAAAAGTTCTGATTCCACAAAATCCTGATACGATCCGAGCCTTGCTAGTTTATCGGCTTCTTCGTTTCCTTCAATTTTGCTAATAAAAATTGACTTTATTACGACAAGACAATAATTATTTTTAAAGTGACTGGATGCACTCCCAAACAGCATCAGATGTGCATATTGAAGATCCTTCTAGTATTGCATAAATTTCTGCTTGGAATACAGTTAGCCATGATCCCATAGGCATTGATAGGTCTATTGCTAGACCAGTGATTCCTGCTCCAACTCTTTTGTTCATTTTAGAACCCAAGTCGGAGGCAATCCCTGTTGCCACGAGTGACGTCCTAAATCGAATATTGCAAACTGTCGAGTGAAGTTGTATTTTTTCTCCACCCAATCTTCATTGTTCGACACTAAGGGGTTTATCGAAATTAATTTATTGTTTTTTTATTCGGTGATAATTAGCCTGTCTTGGTACAGTGATCTCCACGCCACTACCCAAGCCGTTCCTAGGTGGACGATAGGCAGAATAACAGCGATTTCAACCATGCTTGTTCTCACATATAGCCCTCTGCTAATCTACAGTTTCTATTCATTTCACGCGTGCCACTAAGGGATTAATTCGAATAATTTTTAGAATACTCTGGTGTCCTAATATATCACTTTCAAAGAGGTTGTTTAAGGATCTCTTTATCCTTAAAGCACACTTCTCCGCTTCTAATTGATGCAAAGGAAGCAGATAGAGTAATGCTTCCAGTGCTTTTGTTCGTGTGCTGATCATTGCCCCAGTAAATGAAAGGGTTGCTAGTCTTCAAAGTTTTCCCAATATTCTTTGAGCCTAAACTATATTACTAAATTACAAAAATCTAATTTTGGCTCATTTAGCCATAGAATATTACGAATTTTGATATTTCACGCACTCGAAGATGTTATTGATCATTTAGTAATTTGCGTTTTATCATTTAGTAGTTTGTCAATAACTCATTCCAGAGGCTAATTTTCAAAATGTGTTGTATGGGAAACTTCTAGTGCGAAGGTTTTTCTACAACTCTGCCTAACAGTTCGTTATATGAATTTCACTAATAACGGAGCTATAGCGCTAGTAGCAGTAACTCATACTAAATGATTGAAATTTTGTTACTGAAATGTTTGTTTTACAACTGGCGCCTTAACTCCGTTAATAGTAAAATTCAAACATCGACCTGTTAGGCAGAGTTGTATAAAAACCTTTGCACTAAAAGCCCACCATACAACACATTTCAAAATTGAGCCTCTGGAACCCGAGCAGAGGCGAAGAACAAAATAATAACATAACAATAACAAACTCTGCTCTAATAACGTTATAAGTTATTGTCTAGCTATTGGGTAAGAAAGTATCAAGTACATATGAAGACTAAAATATGTTATCATAACAGAAACTGTTTTTTGGATGTTATTCTAATGTCAAACTTCCTAACACCATGCATACCACACAAATAGCTGTTTTTGTTGTTCATAAATATTTTTTACGAAAATCCAATAATCATGCCATCACAGTGTTTTTTAAAGTATGTCATTACATTATGTGAATCATACCATTCCCCAAAATCCTCTCTCTGCTCTCAGAACAACTCTTTTGCCTTCTCTCTTTGTTTTTAACAGCCACTAATTGTATGTAGCAAACCTTGTCCAGAATTGCTTGTTTGATTCCACGGTATAAGACTAGTACGCTTTTGACACGGACTGTGCAAATAGATAGGATAAGGAATCGTCAAGTAATGATTCCACCACTAAAATTCCGTGAGCAGTACGGAGTCGACAAGTAGGGAAAATTTCATAACGCGAATAACGCCTGCTATGTAAATAAATGGAGAAATATGGAAAATATTCCGTACTATTATTCCGCAAGGTAAAATGTCATTTCTCCCATACTGAATCAGCTGTCAAATTTTCTGGTAATTTCATATTTTTTCCGTTAACTCTTTCCGTATTAGCAGCGTACAGGGGCTATACCATGTATATAATTCAAAATTATATAGCGTTTTTAATAATTTTGTGAACTGCCACGATGTTTCATTTTTTGCTATCAAGAATCTCAAATCAAAATTTATTAAGAAAATTATTTTGAGCTTTTTAGTGGAATGTCTTCACTTGTCATAAGACGAGTTTGTACCTTCCTATTTAATTCCACCACTTGATTGTACCTTGACAGATACGTATTTCGACCTCAACAGTGAGGACGAAATACATATCTGTCAAGGTACAATCAAGTGGTGGAATTAAAAGGGAAGGTACAAACTCGTCTTATGACAAGCAAAAATTTATATTATTTTCTATTTTCAAACTGTCTCCGTCAAAATGGTTTTGACCACCCGAACAACTTTGTAGAAGACGGTAACTATCTAAATCTAACTGATTTCGAGATATGAAACAACATAGGTGCAACCTAATACCGTAGACATTCGATAACTGCAATGCTTTTTAACTGCAATTCGATAGTTGCAACAGTTTTGCAATTATCGGACCGCTAAACTTCAAACTGATGTCAAACTCAATGACAGCTGCATTGCGCTGCACATTTAGATGCACTTTTATTGCATCTGACGTCGATTGACAAACGTTTGACGTCTAGAATGCGTTGCAGTTATCGAACGGCATTCGTTAACTGAAAAGTAAACATTTTGCAGTTATCGAACGACTACTGTACACTAAGCGCCACCAAGCGGTTGAATTTCAAACAAAACTTGTCTCCGTCACAATGGTTTTGACCACCCGAACAACTTTGTAGAAGACGGTAACTATCTAAATCTAACTGATTTCGAGATATGCAATTTTATAGGTGATTCCTTATACACTAGCGCCACCAAGCTTTCTAAATCTAGAAGATTTCGAGATATACAATCTTACAGGTGAATCACTGTACTCTAGCGCCACCAAGCGGTTGAATTTCAAACTAAACTTGTCTCCGTCACAATGGTTTGAATCACTCGAACAACTTTGTAGAAGGCGGTAACTTTGTAAATCTAACAGGTTTCGAGATATACAATTTTACAGGTGATTCCTTATACACTAGCGCCACCAAGCGGTTGAATTTCAAACTTAACTTGCCTCCGTCACAATGGTCTTAATCATTCGAACAACTTTGTAGAAGGCGATAACTTTCTAAATCTAACAGATTTTGAGATGTACAATTTTACAGGTGATTCCTTATACACTAGCGCCACCAAGCGGTCGAATTTCAAACTAAACTTGTCTCCGTCACAATGGTTTGAATCACTCGAACAACTTTGTAGAAGGCGGTAAATTTCTAAAACTAACAGATTTCGAGATATACAATTTTACAGGTGATTCCTTATACACTAGCGCCGCCAAGCGGTTGAATTTCAAACCAAATTTGCATCCATTACTATTCTAACAAGATTGAATATTGAATAAGTGGCTATTCTGTCGAATTAATGTCAATTTTGTCTTAAGCCATCAGTTTTTCGATTTGGAAGTTATTAACTCATGTTTTGGGTTAAGCCAGACGAGCGTGTACATGTTTGTTTACATTATTCGTAGTCGGAAGCAAAGTGCCACCTCGATAAAAAACAAATTTCGCTCGAGATTTCGTTGTTTTCGGTGAAAACAGTCCGGGATAATATGTTGTGTTGTGACCAGTGATGTGATGGAATGTGGATGCGATGTTGGACCCGAAGAAGGGGCAGGAGATTCGTCACGAAGAGGCACGGTCCGTGTCTGCAGCGCGTGGGGTGATTTGGAGAGTGTCGGACGGAACTTTTCCTGTGTGTTGGCAGAATTCGGTTCGAGGGCTTGTGTACTGGAAGCCTGATTGCGGCAATTGATCCGGTCCTGTCCCTCCTTGTAGGGAGAGGCTGGACCTAGTCGGTAATCGACAACGCCCAAGCTCCCCGGTCGGCGCGGCGTCAGACGACGAAAATCCCGCTGGTCGCCTTCGGGTGTAGCCACGCCGGTACAACTGGGGGCCCTTCATCGGCGAAAGCCGGTTTGGGCATTGGCGTTGGCAGCTGGCAGGGCCGGAAGGTAGGTTTATTGTTTAATCCCATTAGTGCTTGTATCTTTTTGGGTGAATTCAGCTACAGCTTAGGTCCACTTGCCTGCCTTTCAAAAGCAAATTGTAACGTGGTAACTACTGGACTTGGACTGGATGTTTGGCCAGGTCATATTTTTGTAAAACGTGAGTTTTTGCTTTAATTGGTTTTAATTAGTTTTAATAACTGACAGGCTAACGTATGATTAATAAATAACAATAACAATAAGTTGGCAGAGGATGATGAGGTTTCGGTGGTAGCTTAGTTTAATTTCCAAAATTTCCGTTTCCGGTTGGTTATTTTGATTTTAAGGTTCCTTTTAAGGTTGACTTGTTCCTTGACAGAATGAAATCAGCTAGATCCTGTGATTTTGTGATCCATTTTGATTTTCCATTTGATTTTCAGGAGTGGGAACTGACCTACAACGTTGCCAGGTTTCCCTCCGTTCAATCTAAACTCATAAATAGTATGCTCCTGCTTGTTGGTAAGATTTACGATTTCCTTTTGTTGGGGTGACCCAGCACATTTTAAAGGATGTATGTCTTCAAAACCAGTTTTCCACCGATAGGTTTAAGGCCCCCAGGTTTGTAGGTTCTTGCTAATTTTTCGAATCATTTTTATCAATTTTGCATTTACATTTCTGGCACGATGATCTCGTATGAATTCATATAATTATCCAAAATTAGTTTACGTAGCTATTGTGAAAAAGACCACTTGGTAGCACCTCCTATTACCGTCCGCAACTCGATAACTCGTCTGCGTTTCAAACTTTTGTATATCATAGGAATCTACAGATGCTAACCGTGTATCGAGTAATTCGGTTCAAATGCGCCTGAGTAATAAACGTTGCGGATGGGAATAGGGGTACTGCCAAAATGGTCGAATACTCCAATTAATTAGATTCACTACATTTCTATTATATTTTTTAGTGAACTAAACCACACACGGAGCTCATAATTCATCAACCCTAGGGTAACCGATGGACAATCTAACCATTTCGATTACATACATCATGCCGGGAAGGTCTTGCATAAGGTATGTATTACTGTTGTGGAAATAAAGTTTAATTCTATTATGATTTATTATGTTTATTATTTTCAGAAAACAACACTCCGCACATTGAATGACCATCGTAGAAACCCACCTAAAATAAATTTTAAAATCGGAATCCTGATTTACAAGACTACTAATTTAATTTAATTTAATTTTAATTTAATTTTAATTTAATTTTAATTTAATTTTAATTTAATTTTAATTTAATTTTAATTTAATTTTAATTTAATTTTAATTTAATTTTAATTTAATTTTAATTTAATTTTAATTTAATTTTAATTTAATTTTAATTTAATTTTTGATTTAATTTTAATTTAATTTTAATTTAATTTTAATTTAATTTTAATTTAATTTAATTTTAATTTAATTTTAATTTAATTTTAATTTAATTTTAATTTAATTTTAATTTAATTTTAATTTAATTTTAATTTAATTTTAATTTAATTTTAATTTAATTTTAATTTAATTTTAATTTAATTTTAATTTAATTTTAATTTAATTTTAATTTAATTTTAATTTAATTTTATTTTAATTTTAATTTAATTTTAATTTAATTTTAATTTAATTTCAATTTAATTTTAATTTAATTTCAATTTAATTTTAATTTAATTTTAATTTAATTTTAATTTAATTTTAATTTAATTTTAATTTAATTTTAATTTAATTTTAATTTAATTTTAATTTAATTTTAATTTAATTTTAATTTAATTTTAATTTAATTTTAATTTAATTTTAATTTAATTTTAATTTAATTTTAATTTAATTTTAATTTAATTTTAATTTAATTTTAATTTAATTTTAATTTAATTTTAATTTAATTTTAATTTAATTTTAATTTAATTTTAATTTAATTTTAATTTAATTTTAATTTAATTTTAATTTAATCTCAATAATCAACTGTTTTAAAAAATCAAAGAATGATGCAGTAGGTTTTTGAAGCATTCATAGTGTCGTATTTTGAAATTGTAATTCCAGCTTAAGTGTAATTAATATAATAGAAATAATAAAAATTTACAAGAAGAACAAATCTTAGTATTAACTTGTTATTCAATAACAATTCAATAACAAGCTTAGTTATCCTTTTTCATTGAATTCCAATATCATGTGGTGTTATTTGTTTGTTCTTGAATACCATTTCAATAACTAACTCAGTCCTCTGTACAATTTTATACTTTGAGTTATTCATTCATTATCAAAATAATACCAGTTGTTATTGCTCAGGTGTTATTCATATAAATTTTAGTTATTATTTTTTGTTATTTTAACTCTTATTCCAACCTTATGAATAACTTATCGGGGTATTGTGGTATTTAAAATTAATACCTCGTCAAGTTATTCATAAGTTATTTTCTTCTGCTCGGGAATGAGTTATTAACAAACTACTAAATGATCGAACACTGATTACTAAATGATCAATAACATCCTTGCACGCACTGATGTTCCCCCATGCTGTTTTGATCACTTTCTTGAACTTCACGACAGTTGCTTACGACTTGGTGTTGTCATATATATCGCAAATTATCACGCCGAAAACATTTTAAAGAGAATTCAGGTCTGGAAAAAAGGCAATCCTCTAGAAAACATGAACTTTTACCGCCACTAATAACATTTTTGTGGATTAACTCGCTTGTATCGTTCAAACGTTAAGTTTGGAGTACCAAACTATCGACTATGGGGCTTTAAATTTTGTTTAGTACAACCTAAAAATCTACTCTGGTAATTTTATAATGATTAAGGACAAGCTTAGTGCAGTATCTAAGATGGTCGCGAATACTGATCGATCACACTGAAATCGCATGGTGAATTTATTCCTTATAAACAATTTTTCACATTTAATCTTTACTTTGAAGTCAAATTACACTATCAATACCATAATTCACCAATATACGATGTTGAAGAAATGCCATACTTTTCCGATATTCCATCGAACAGGGTAACCTGGGAAAATGAGGTTAATCGAGTTGAGAGAGATGAACCGGCCAAGGCCCGAAAATCTTTTTAATAAAGATATAAAAAAGGTTAATTGAGGAAACCTGATAAATGCGATATTTGTTTCCCAACAGAAAAACAAATTCAATCGAGCTTTTCAATGTTTTTGTGCGATAGAAACGTTTCCTAACCTTAAGTTTTGATGATGTCGACTGTTTTCGATGTACTTTTCGGTGATTTATTTGGCGTTTCAGTCTTGTTTTTAAATGAAAAACAACTATTTGTTTTCTTCTTCCAACGTTTCGATCCTTATTGTAACTTTGTCAAGGATTCTGTAATTTAATTTTCACAGTATATTAGAACATTAATTTAATTACAGAATCTTTGAAAAAGATCCAATTAGCATCGAAACGTTGGAAGAAGAACACCATTCGGCCGAATTCCAATAGGCCGAAGAAATAATTAGGCCGAAACCCATCTGGCCGAAAATCATTTGGCCGAATAGGACATTTGACCGAATAGGACAATTGGCCGAATAGGACGTTTGGCCGAATAGGACATTTGGCCGAATTGGACATTTAGCCGAATAGGACGATTGGCCGAATAGGACATTTGGTCGAGTAGAAATGAGTCCTATTTGGTCAAACGTACTATTCAGCCAAACGTCATTTTCGGCCAATTGTCCTATTCGACCAAATGTCCTATGTGGCCAAATGACCCTATCGGCCTAACAACCGAACAGACGGCCAAAGAACTTTCGGCCTAGTGGCCTTCGGCCAAATGGCATTCGGTCCAACGGTATTAGACCAATCGGCCCTTCCCCCACATACATTTACATGAAAGATAATTTAAAAAATATAAAAATTTCAATGATATTGTCCAAATACTGCCTTGATTAAAGTACCGAAAAGCATATATACTACGATAAATGACGTTCAAATGCTCTAATTCTAACATTTTCTATGGTTTCCAATAAAGAAGAACATAAGGATAAACTATTTCAAACGGTTATAAAATGAATGATGCAATTTGAGTCAAAATAGACGTTATATAGTTGTCAAAACACTGCTTAACATACAAGTAAAGTAAATTACATTCAAATACTTTATATGATTAGAAAAACGATGATTATTAGTTTTTTAATTGCTTAGCTTATCTCACGTGAACGGTACCTATTAATGTGGGTTTCCGTTTTTTCACATATTCATTTTTAAATAAATGGACGCATGAAGTACGCTGACCAAATTTTGTTACGCATTGTTAAATCAACTCCCGAAAATACACAAAAATTTGATGAAGATCAGTGCAACAGAATAAAAATATGGGATGTACCTATGATTGTGGAACAAAGTGTATTTGAGTTGGAACTCTTGTAGTCTCACTTCAAGTAATCTCTATACAATGATCTATCCTGCTCGGATTTTTCCATGGATGTTCCACTACCTTAAAATTACATGAAATGAAAGAAAGGCATGTACCGGGTGGGATCTCAGTGATTAAATCCGAAGGCCGTATACCGGAGCTTCATAATCTCACAACGATGGGAATAAGAAATAATCAATTTTCAGTTTCAGTCATTACCGTTTTGCCTTTCAACTCGCACCTGTCCGCACTTGCCGGTCATCTCGTTAGGCTTAAACTTGTACCCCGGCACCTGAACTCTGAGGCTTGTTAAACCTTGACGTTATCGCAAGACGTTGAAAGCTCCCGTCACTACATCGAAATTGCTACTTTCATCACGCTCGATCATCTTGTGGCCACGTTCGTTCCTTTTTTAGTCAACCGAACGCTCTGGCGCTGCTGCTCGGTTGCCGGTGATCCGATCAATCAATTTCATAAATGTAGTCATTAACACTCGTCACGGTTGCGGCTGTTGGAACGAAATTCGATCTCCACAAATTAATTCCGGCAACCTTGAATACCACGAATCGAATCGCAGTGATGTAACAACCTTTACCCACGGAGACATGAAGGTGATTTCCGATCGGCGATGGATCGATCTCGAGATAATGACAGATAGTCGGGTTCAACCGATTCGGGGTGTTGCCAACAGCATCAGCGGCAGGTCCTTGACTCGGTGTAGGTATCGCAAACGAACACGCCGATTGTTATGAGGTAATTAACATTTTTTTCGGGACTAGCGAGTAAGAGGAAAAATAAAACAAAAACATTGCTTAAAAAGGCCTGCGCCGCGCCGCCGTTTAACAACATCCACTCCCAGCTGTGCGCTTGCAACGAGCGCGCACCAGAGCAGTTCAGCAAGCGTGGCAGGCTTGCTTATTAATTCGACAAGCTACTGACACTAATTTGTTCGCGTTTTATTATTCTCGGAGGACTTTTTGTGGCTTTAGTTGTTGTGGTTTGTTTGTTTTTTATTTTGTTCGTGTTATCCGCAGTCAGATTTTGATATATCATGTGAACTGTGTTTGGTCAAATCTGTGTCTTTGGGTTGATCACATTGTGTTTTGATCGTGTCAGTAAAAACTGTGAAGGTGATAATCGGAAATATTGAAATGAGATTGAAAGTGATACCTTGACATGAATATATCATTTTATTTACACACTTTGTAGGCCTGGTTATAACTAGAAACCGCTGAGCATAAGAACTTGACTTTTTAGAAAACCACAAATGTAGACTATAGAAGAAACACTGAGTACACTATCAATAATACTTCAAAGGTATTTGAGATAACAAAGCGTTATTTGTATCCATGGTCATCAAACAAATAAAACAAATCTTGAATAAATACCTAACAAATATTTCAATTCCAACGTGAATTTATTTTGACCATCAATCTCCGCGGTACCCTTGACCTTCTACAAGAATTCTCTTTACTCTTGAGTTACAAAATCCCGTCTAACACTAATTACGATCTGTCCCTTCTCGTAGCGTCGAAATTGAATTCAGATGCCAAATTATAAATTCCACTCAGTCTCCGCCGCTCTGCCAGTCCACGCACTGACTGACAACGACAGTCAGTCAGTAACCAATTTGAAACATTGTAAATTCTAACGAGACCTGACAGTCGTCCGCTAATTATTGTATGGGACTCTTATGGACGATAGCAGGAGGTAACATCGGTAAACCAACCATCAAACGTGGATGTCAGCACCGCACGTGAGCTGGGCACCAGTTCCTATCAACAACGATGCGATGCCCCAACAACAACAGCAAAAAAAGCAAATCAGGAGGGCAACCGTTGTCACGTCAATGGGAACATAGTCACGAAATTTGCTTCTATCTGCCGCCGTGAGTGCGGCTCGACCGGTGACCGACATCGTCGGCGTCCGTCGGTGCTGTTTGTTCAGTTTGATTTATCTTTCCTTTCCCTGGGTTTTTGTCTTGCTTGTATAAACAATCCGATGAGTTTTACTGAAAGACTAGGGAATCACTCGGTAGAACGAACTTTCGACTTCAAGTCAAGTGCCATAGGGTAACGGTACCAATAGTGGAGGTATTAGTAGATCCTCAAAAGGAAATATTTTTTAAAAATTAATAATTATGGGAAATTTACTGCTTTATTATCTTAGTCAATAGATAAACTAATAATTTTGCTAACAAAAATGAGATAAATGTCATTTAACATCAACAATTACCAAATATTGCTTGCACCACTATGGGTACACTGTTCCTTTAGTAGCGGTAAAAATTAATTTTGGTTCCTATAGTGGTGCTATCCATTGGTTTCTTATGAGACTCGCCACTATTGGTACAGTTGCACCACTATAGGTGCAAGGGAGTCAATTTTGTTAAGGAAAATCATTGTTTTCAATAGTTTTTCAAGCGAAATCTTAAGGCAAGTTGCATTTAACAGGATATTTGAAGCACGACGCATCAACTGAAACCATCGTAAAGCCTATAAATATGATAAATCTCATTAAAACCCCACTACCTCCACTATTGGTGCTACCTCCACTAAGGGTACGGTTACCCTACTGACCCAATTCTATGGAAGTGCGTAGATGAATGTTTTTGGATTTTGCTTGGTGATATAAATAAGAGTATAATTTGGAACAACTTATTGTATCGTTACACGATTTGCTTTCAAATCGTCGCCACGCCACTTTTAATCCTTACGCATTAAAATTCGTTTGGTCCCATTATTAACAAAGGGAGATCAAAGGTACGAGTTTTTAGTTTTAGTCGCGACTATTTTCGAGACTTCATATTCCACTGGTAGGTAGATCACTCAACGTATTATTTTTCCTTTCCCCTTCATTGACTTTTCTCTTTTTCGTGAAAATTGGCCCTGTCCCAAGACGGTCTTTGCGGGGGAGCAGTGGCAGCTTGATAACTTTACTCAGAGCGCCACTTACTTCCATCGCTAGTGGCTGATGTCGTGGTGGTTGTCGGATCTTGGTAGCAATCAACCAATGGCAATTTTCGTTTCACAGCCGCTGATTCGGAGAATGGGTAGGATCGATTGGAAGACGGTTGACGCCGACGCGGCTCAGGAGAACACCGATGTTTACAGCAGCTGTTCGGCCAGTTCGATTGAGTTCATCGCGTTATTGACCCACCCGGTGCACTGTGAGATTCGGAAATTCGAGTTTCTGGAAGATGGTACCATTTGTACCTGTTAAACTCTAGAACATCCTCTTAATTTGTTGAACTAACTGTGCCTCAATGTAGTCACAAGTTTGATAAAAGATGCCTGAAAAAATCCTTGGTATCGGTTTACGGATTTACTGGAACGAGTTTTTAGCCAATATTTGGATGTAAAAAATTTATCAATTTTAATGTTTTTTTTACCATCATATATACCATATTTGAGCACATTGCTCTATATTATAGCCAAAACCTTCTTATGGCGAAAATAAATCGTAAATAACGAAATATAATACAATAAATAATTTACCAGTGAAAAAACTCGGAACATTTCCCACTGTCCGCTCCTACGATTATCATAGATTCGCAGAGTATGAGGTGCGGCGTGGCGTTACTGAAGGTTGTGTTAGAGGCGAGGCAAGTGTGTTTTGAATAATTCTGAATCGATCGGTTTAATGGAGCTGGATTAATTTTTAATGCCAGATTGAACGTGACGCATCCGGAGGTGAATCTAGCGGAAAGTTGACTTTTGATTATAGTGTTACGGTTTACTAGGCACCATTCAGAAATTAATTACACGCTAATCTCTTCTTTCATCGCTCATTGGGGGGATGGAAAAAGAATGTTTACTGGGATAAAACTTATTTTTTGTTTAGCTGGTGGACACTTCTAGTTTTAAATATGGTTGATGGTCATAGGATTGAATTGGATGTGTTAGCATTAGAGTCCAATGAGAAAAAATACCGTCGTATTCGACACGTCTCCTGCTTATTTGAAACGCTCATTTATATGGAACTGATGGAGGATTGCTCTATTTCAAATTTTATCAAAAGATAAATATAGGTTTCCGAAAACCTGGTTCCCTTAGGGAAGTGGACAAATTCCAATTAGCTCCGAAACCCGTCTTGCGACATATCAATCTTCATGATTTTGAAAGACATAATCAATAGATGATTGTACCCATTGGCCACGTCCGAAAGTGTTCGAGAAAACCTGGTTCCTTGTGACATATCAATTTTCATGATTTTGAAAGGCAAGATCAAAAAAAGCATTTTTGAGAGATTTTGGACACACTGGCCACAACCGGAAGTGTTCTCCTGGTTGCCTTAGGGAAGTGGACAAATTTCTTGTGCGAGTTTGTGTTAACTATCAACAGAAAAAAAGTAAGTTGGACTTGCAGTGGTATTGAAAGTTATATTAAAATCGTTGAAAATCTGATCAACAAAATCTGGATATCCTCAAATAGCGGAGTTTGGGGCAAGTGTGCCATAGGGGCAAGTGAGCCACCCGGCATTTATTCAATAAAATATGTATTTAACGACCCAGCCGGTACACAGCTAGATTCGATCGGATTACCAGACATAGTGTACGGAATTTTGAATAGAATTGTCAAATTTCCACTTTTTTATGATCAATTTTATAATGAGCATCAAAATTGCGTGCAGTTTTATTATATTCCAACCAATTCAATTAAGTTGTCAGATTACATACAAACAAAATATCAAGAAAGTGTATATTGCAGTGTGGAATTGAATGAAAAAGTATTCGTTTCTAGCGAACCAGTCAAAAAAAATTTTTTTTCCGAAAGAAAAGTTAATTTATGAAACTTGTTAATGTTGGGGCAAGTGTGCCACCTACTATGTTCGTTATTTTTCTCGAGAGTGAAGCTGTCAAAAACGTAAACGCAGTTGTTGTGTTCACAGTAAAGCAGGTCATCCTGCGTAAATACCAGCGAATTTCGTCCCGAAAAAGTTGGCCAGCGACCAGAATGGAAGCTTCAGTGCGGTCCGTGACCGAAAAAGGTAGTTCGGTGAAACGAGCTGCTGAAGAACACAAAGCTCCAAGGAAGACTCATGCCAAGTACCTGAAGCTCAACGAGAACAACGGCGCCAGCTTGGAGATGAGTTTGGGTTGTTACGAGCATGTTTTCAACGCGCGGCAGGAGGAGGAATTGCGCAGCAACATAAACCATCCGTTCAACCGAGACACCGAACCGGTTGAACACTGGCCAGTAGAGGTGTGCGCCGGTCCGATATTCGTCGGCGGCGGCGTTTGTCAGAATTTTGGCTGGCGGCGGCGGCGTTTTCGGCGTCACGCCGAAAGTCATTTTACCCGGCGGCGGTGGCGGCGTGAATCGGCGTGGCGATTTTTTTCATTACGTTTTTCTAAGATTTTTGCATTTTTTCGGCATATTTTCAAGACATTAAAATAAGATAAAAAATCTTATTTTCGCATGAAAAATCTAATGAACTTTTCCAGAAAAATCTGGTGGGAAACCAAAATTTGGAAAATATTTTCGGATTGTTTGAAGTTTCGAAAAATCTTTTATAAAAACTTATGAAAAGGTCTTGTTGAGTTCCTATTGAGTATTCTTCCAAATTTGTACAGAACATTATTGATAATTGTAGTACAGTGCGGCTGGTTGAATGGGTGTTTTACGGTTTTACCGTTGGCTTTCTCAATCTAGAGTAATAAAGACGGCTTGTTTGGTATGGCCAACGATAAAACAGTCAATTCTTAAGAATGTCCGCTGGAGACTCTAAGGAGTTTTCGAGAAATATTCTCTGGAATGTTCAGGAGAAATTCTCCGTAAGTGTTATTAATTAACGACTGATAAAATTGTTGCATTAAAAATCTGGCCCATAGACTGAGAAAGCCAGATCCTTAATGCATTCTCCGTAAGTTTAACGGAAACTTCTTTTGAATTTCCGCGGAGGATTGTTCAAAACGATTCAATGAAAAATTGTTCGAAATTCTTGGAATTATACGGGAAATACTTTGTACAGTAGACGTTCGATAACTGCAAGTCATTTAACTGCAATGCTTTTAACTGCATTTCGAAAGTTACATCAGTTTTGCAGTTATCGAACAGCTAAGCATCAAAACTATGTCAAAGTCGATGATCACTGCATAGCGGTGAACAATCAGATGCACTTCTATTTTGACGACGTCTGACAATTGTTTGACGTCTAGAATGCGTCATGTTACAGTTATCGAACGACTAGTGTATTGTCCGTAAGAAATTCTTGGGAAATTCCATTGGCCGAAAGCCGTATGTCCGAACTGGTAATTTAGCCGAAAAAGTCGTTTTCCCTAACAGGTCGTTTTGCCGAATAGGTCATCAACCCAAAAATGCCGATTGGCCGATATGGTCGTTTGACAGAATAGGTCACTTGTCCGAAAATATCGTTTAGGCCAACAGGTCTTACGGCCAAATGTC
Source organism: Armigeres subalbatus (assembly GCF_024139115.2). Taxonomy (NCBI): domain Eukaryota; kingdom Metazoa; phylum Arthropoda; class Insecta; order Diptera; family Culicidae; genus Armigeres; species Armigeres subalbatus. The sequence goes on from NC_085140.1 coordinate 311,413,059, forward strand.
AATAACTGAATGGGTAATTTAGTCCATAATATCCATCCGTTTGGCCTAATGACATTTACGTTGAAAAGACTGTTAAACGAAATTTCGTAACCTCTCTACTTTTAAGTCGATACTAACATTTAAGCCAAAAGCCATCTAACCAAACCCCATTAAGCAGAATTGAACGTTTATCCGAAACTGTTATCAGGTCAAAAATGGTCCGACCAAAAATGTATGTTTACCGAAAACGACACACAGCCGAAATGGACATTCAGCCGAACTGGTAATTTGGCCGAAAATTTTTTTTACCAAATAGATCATTTGATCGAAAATGGTGTTTGGTAAGAATGGTGATTTGGCCAGAAAATCCTTTCTTCAAAACAACTTTTCTGGCCAACCAGCATTTTCTGTCAAATGACCAATTCGGATAAACGTCTTCTTTGGCAAAATGACACTTTTCAAAAAAGGCTGCAGAAAGGACATTTAAGGTCCAAATGACTCTTTCTGTCAAATGCCATTTTTTACCAAATGGCCTTTTTGGTCAAATGATGTATTTTCGGTCAAACGACTTTTTCACCCGAACGGCATTTTCAGCTAAATGATTTGTTAGGGTAAACAACTTTTTTCAAGTCCGTCCAAATTTTCCTTTTGGCTATACATCGCTTTCGGTCAAACTACATTTTCGGTCAAACCAATTTTGATCTGATAACAGTTTCCGTTGCTAAATGGTACCTGGCTAGATGTCTTTTGGCCTAAAGTCTAGTATTGACCAAAAAATAGAGAGGCCACGAAATTTTGTTCAATTGTCAAAAAGACCATTTCGGCAAACAACCCGCATAATTACAAACTGTACATGGATATTTTCCCGTACGGTCGACAACAGTATCCTTTACTGTTGACAACTGTAAATGAACAATCTTATATAAAGTTTTAACAGTTTGTGGTACGGTTATTTGACAAACAACAATATGTTGAATGGGTTGTTAAGTTATGTCACCATAAAAAATCGTCTGTTTTCGCGTGCAAAATTTTCGCTCAACAGTATGATAAAATGTTGACATATAATGCAGGAAATAAAGAACATTTTAGAGACAGCATGTTATATGTTGACATTTAGTGATGATGTCGAGCAGTTATGGTCGAATCGATCGACAAGTATTCGATAACCGCAACGTAAACTGTGAAGCTATATCTTACATCGTAATAATGATTCTGACCATATAACATGTTGTTTTTTATTATGCGGGAAGTGGCCATTTCTGACCATATTACCCGTTCAGTACGAGGTTCAGTCATTGAAATTTGGCCATATGACCCATTCTGTCAAAAAACTATTTCTGCTAAATGGCATTTTTGGGCAACGATGGTTTCGGCCAGACGACCTGTCAGGGCAAACGCCTTTTTCTGCCAAATTACCAGCTCGGCCGTCTGTCACTTTCGGTCTTATTGGAATGGAATGAAACTTACCAAGAATTTTTAATCGAAAGTAGAAAGAATTTTTTGAAGAAACCAGAAACAATCTTCAAAAACTCCGAGCATTTTTCCGATGTTTTAAAGTTAGTTGGTTGGTTGGTTGGCAACGTAATGTTGTAGAGATCTATCAGCAAATTATACGGAAAATCCAATGAATCTTAGGAGTTTCCACTGAAAATTTCAATCGGCGTGGAAAATTATAGATCAGCGGCGTGGCAAATTTTAAACGGCGGCGCGCCGATGCAAAAATGTCAGCGGCGGCGGCGTGCCAAAAACTGCCGGCGGCGGCGGCGTGGCGCGGCGGCGCACACCTCTACTGGCCAGTTGGGATTAATTTTATGGCTTCCGAACCAGGCACCAGGAACTTTCTCTCAGGTTTGCAGAACCCACGTCAGCTGCTCGCTTTAAAGATTCAATCGAGTTGCTGTTGAAAATTTTTTCGGTCTCCTTAAGAAAACAGGAAGCCCACAAAAGTTCCCCCCAAGCAGAATATTCAATGTGGACGAAACATCAATTTGCACGGTAAGAATAAAAACACGGTTGATTATATATTTTTACTTAATTTATGCTTCTATGAACCACAAACCAAGAAATCACGGGTTCTGGCGCTGCGAGGAAAAAAGAAAGTTGGCGGAATAACATCAGCGGAACACGGAATCATGGCAACGGCCTGCTTGACCATGTCAGCGAGCGGAATTTTCGTCCCACCGATGCTACTTTTTGCAAGAGCTCGAATGACGGAAGGCTTAAAGAAGGGCGCCCCATCGGAAACATTATTCCATTGCAACAAAAGTGGATGGATGACGGGTTTTGACTTCGACAAATATTTCGATCACTTCCTAAAACATACTCGACCAACAGAATCAATCCCGATATTTTTGCTGCATGATGATCATCGCTCACATACCTAAAACATCGCGATTTTGGAAAATGCAAGACGGAACCACACGTGACTGCAATCAGCTTCTCGACTCACTGTAGTCATCGGATGCAACTGTTGGACGTAACCTTTATGGGGCCATTAAAGACACATCTCTCCAACACAGAAAAAAATAATGAAAAATAAACAGCGCGTAAAACTTGACATGCGGGAATTTAAACTATTTTACGCTGAAATGGCCTTCTTCCTAGCAAGATTGCTTACAACTTGTATGCAATATTGACGTTTCACGTCAAATATTAGTGCTGTCCAATGAGGAGCTCGAAGTAGCTCGAAGTTGTTCCCGTCCTGCTCGTTCTTTTTTGTCAACAAATGGGCATGAGCAGGACAGGCAGAAACTTTGAGCTACTTCAAGCTCTCATTGGACAGCATTATTGTATACCTTTAGGCTACATCTCATGTGGATGTACGCTAATAATGACGTTCCATTTATGTGCATGATTTTTGGCGTAAATTTCAGTGGATTTTTCTATCTGTGAAGGCAATCGACGAATACCTTAAGCCTTAAGGAAAATCCAGGCATAGTCGTTGCCGTAAATGAGCTGAGTGAACTTTTTGGAAAGGCTTACATTAAAACATGCAACGCAACAATCGCAATTAACGGATTTGCCAAGACGGGATTGGTTTCCCGGAACAGGCAAGTGTTCAGTGACGATCTTTTTGCACCTGCGGATGTTACCGACATCGACCTTTCATGCAGCAACCTGATTAACGTCAACGGCACATCAACTGGAGATGGCGTCGAAGCTTGCGGATCGCCTGACAAAGAAATCGACGAAAACCTGATGGAACTCAACAGTTATGAACCTGTGGATTCGGTTGCTGCAGTTGATGATAAAGAAAACTGTCCGCCTGGAACCTCGAGTGCTTCATATGAAGGATTTGCAGTTTCTTCAGAGGCCATACATCCGCTACCCAAGACACGAACCTGGAAGGTGACCCGAAAGAGGAAAGAAAAGGCAACAGTGCTCACATCAAGCCCGTACCGTACGGCTTTGAAGGAGTCCCAGGCATCGAAGGATATAGAAACTATCAAGAAAGCCAACAAGAGACGTCAGAAACCCAATACAAAACAATCTACGAAGTGCAAACGTGTAGTTGATGACGACTCTCTTGAAGATTTCTTATGTGATCTGTGCGGCAAATGTTTTCTTCTATCTGAGCATGGTAAGGGGTGGAACAAGTGTGGTGCATGCCATGCTTGGTTTCACGAATGTTTCAAAGATGAATGTCCAACGTGTACCCACTAATCGGCAATGATCCGAAGGTGACTTGACCTTTCTTTAAAACTAGTATGAACTTTGTAGTCATGAAATGATTGTTTTGTTATCGTTGAAGTTGCGTTTGTTTTGCTTTTTTGAATAAAAAGGCGAAATCAAGAAAACCATTAAATATATTTCAATTCCATGACACGCTATTCACTAAATAATGATTCTCCATTTGAAAGGTGGACAATTTTTCCATGCAGAAACTAGAACCGTAGACTTCCAGGGTTCACAGATTCAACCGCTGAACGTTGAAAAATGAAGGAAATTGTCAATCCTCCCCGCCATGTCACACTTTTTGTATGAGAGCTCAAAAAACAGTGGTATTGACCATCACGTTTCCTTGCTCCTTATGCGTGACATGATTTATGGACGATCCCAAACGATCATTTTTTACGTTGCTCAATATTTGAATGACACTTTTGTAATGTAACGAAAATAGTTGTATGAAAATGCTTCCTTTTGGATACCTCTAGCATGTACCAGTCCCATACCTGCCAAAACATTAATTTTTCCTTTAAATTCTTTGATATTATCTAGGTGACCGTCTTGCCCCATATGGGTGGCCCTCTTGCCCCGTAGTGCAAAAAAACTCGTTATTTATATGTAACCATTTTTAAAACGCTTCAGAAATAGCTTTTTTGCATTTATTTTTTCTGGGACTCAATCATTAGTAAAAATTTAAGTGTAAATTGGTATTGAAACCATATCCAAGTTTTAACAAAAAGTTTTTTAAAAGTTACTGAACAAAGTGCTTAAGGTGGCACACTTGCCCCAAATGCTAGGGGAAGGGGGGGCAATATGCCCTAGCTAAGGAAACACTGCTCTATTGTCTTATTTGTAACGCTATTCATGGGTATTTTTACATTATGCATCAGTTAAACAAGATAGCTAGTTGATGCCATTCAAAAATTGTCAAAAATCTCAATCATATTGATAATATTCACATTTCAAAAAAGTGGTGATATTCTGTTGCCGGAAAACTCATGAGGCAAAACGCCTTTTAGCTGGCAGCTCCTAGGGAACAAAGTACCACGCGTCGACGAATCAGCATTCTAGTATGGATAGTCCGTGGAGACGCAAGTACTTTGTAGGTTATTGCCACTAGGGCGTTTTGCCTCGCCAAAATGTTAGATGTATCTTCAAAATGTGGAAATTTTCGGTTTTTCCGACCTTCCCATGCACTATTTTGAAACTTTCTTCGCCTATCCTACATAATTTTAGATCTAGTTTTGTTACGGACATCTTAATGACGGTAAATATGAGGGAAACCACAAAAGTTGTTTTGCATCGGGGGGGGGGGGCGTTTTGGGGCCTCTTCCCCTACGTATAACTGCATTTATCTGCATTTATCTGAAAATGTTTGTCTTATTTGTATTACAACGGCATCGAAGGAATAGCAGGTTAGAAAATCAATTGTGCGAGTCGCAATTGAAATCCGAGTGTTCCGAACCGAAAACTTGCTATAAAATGCTTTTGTTCTCATGTAATCACTGCTCATGGCGTCTTGAAATAGTTGGATGTTTATTTGACAATATCTAGGACGCCAGAGAGTGGAACAAAATTGGAATGCGAGAGTGATACAAATATTTCAAAAGAGGGCAGTTTTTTTGGCACGTACTGTTTCTTAGGAAATTAAAATTTCACTTACTTTCGTGCATACAACGAGGCATCGACAAGGAAGAGAGACATTCGAAGTGATAATTGTGCCGAATTAAACTGACTAAATTCTTTTATATTTCATTCTCAATGTTATGTGTCCAGATTTTGTCGCGAACAAGTCATAGTTGGAGTTTGTGTTATTTTGTTGTATCCCTAATAACCAGAATAGCCAGATGTTGTTCTTTTAAACTATAAGTAAGACTTATGTATTCCAAAAATGTTTTCATAACTTTGTATTGCTTTCTTAATCGAATTATTCGCAAAAAAGAGAGCGTACTCCTCATCGCTGAGTAACAACATTCGGGTGCCATGCTGACACAACGTAACAATTTCATTTCTTTTATGACCCACTCTTCCACCCACCCACCATGTCTTCTATGTGGTCAAATTCATTATTCCAACCTTCTGAAGCTTCAACATAAGAATGATGTATTTTGCCATGGATGCTTTCGTTATGGAATCGTTTATTCTTCGAAATATTTCAGAGAAAAATATTTATGCACAGTACTCACACAGTAGCCTTGCGAGCAAAGGCGTAGGATAGCCAATCCGGAAATGGTGAGTTCGATTCTCGGTCCGGTCTAGGATGTTTTCGGGTTGGTAACATTCTTGACTCCCTGGGCATAGTGTGTCTATTGTCCTTCCACACAAGATAAAAACTCATGCAATGACTAATACTAAGTTGTAAAGCAGACTAAGTTCCAGTTGGAATGTAGAGTGTAGAGCCATTAAAGAAGAAGAACAAGGCTCACAGTTTTCTATACTAAAAAATATGCAGCACGTAAAACTTGAGATCCGCAAATTTACGTTAAGGGACATATTCCTAACAAGTTTTCTTAAAACTTACGTGCAATATTGACAACTCACGCTAAATATTGTCTACATTTATGCTTTATCTTGTTTGGAAATACATTGATTATGGCATTCCTTTTATGTGAATGATTTTAGCGCAAATTTAAATGAATTATTCTATCTGTGTATTTGAAAAACAAAATTGCTAACTGTAGACTTATGAACCCCGTCCAGTGAGCAGGTTGCAATCACTCAAAGTTCTTCCCATCCTGCTTGATGTTTTTTTTTGTCAACAAATGAAAAACAAGCGCGAAGGGAACAACTTTGAGCAACTTCAACATGTTCTTTTGATGGAGCTATCATTTTTTAGACTGCTGAAAAGTCGCGTTCCTTTTTTCTGCGAAATATCAAAATCAGTATTGCGATCAATCATTATCAGCCAATAATTATTGGAAACAGAGGTGTGCATCTCCGCGAAAATTTTGGCACGCCGCTGATCTTTAAGTTTTTACGCCGATTAAAATTCAAAAGTCCACAAAATTTTCCATGGAAATGGATTCAATGGAATTTCCGAAGGATTTCCTGATTTATATCCTCACATCACGTTGAAACTCCATACAATTTTTCGTAGCAATTTCGGAAAAACTGAGACGAACTTCCAGTAGAAATTCCGAAGAATTTTCCGTTTGGCGGAAAGCCGGAATCTTGTTGGCCTGAAATGCCATTTGGTAGAAAGGGACGTACATGGACGTACGGCCGAAAATGTTGTTCAGCCGAACAGTTCCTTTGGCTGGTCATTTGACGAAAATGCCGTTAGTTCAAATAGATGTTTGGCAGAAATGACATTTTCGAGCCAAATGGCTTTTCCTGCAAGAAGATTTCTACCAAACGGCATTTTCAACCAAATGATCTATTCGGTCAGACGGCATTTTCGGCCAAACGACCATTTCAATCAAACAACCAATTTAGCCAAATGAAATTCGACTAGGTGATTTTCGACTAAACCCTAAACTAAAAAAAAACTCAAAGGTGCAGCCCAATCGGGTTGTACGCAAAGGTGACGTAGGACTACGTAGCTATTCGAAATTAGCAAATAGTATTTGCCATAATAATTTGTGTCGTTTTATTAACATTGAGCAAACTGCTCGGAGGCCAACTGAATCAAGAAGTCGAATAGTTGTTCCCAGTTGGATGGACTTTGAGTCTCTAACCGTGGAATTAACATGACTCATTGGCCGCTGAAGCCACTCGACTGGCTTTCAGTCGGGGACATCACAATCCTTACTTTGCCACGAACGCTTACATCGCGGGCGAAGACCAAACGTTGCATATAAATATATTTGTGTTTGGTTTCACGCCACTTCTGATTCTGCTTATTTCTCCTTTATTTCAGCCATTTTGAGGATGGTGTCCTCCAAAAGGTCTTTATGCATACAAAAGAAGGTTGATCCGACAATCCGATATGAACTTTCTTTAAAGTGCAAAACTCAATCGTAACTAGCAAATTTGATAGCGCGGCGGAGGGAGATCATGCAATTAATTTGAACGGGTGGAATCACTAACAGCAACCAAGCTACCCGCTAAACCCGATGCTGCCGAAACAATCCATTTTCGCAATTAACTCTTTTATTCCATAAAATGCTGGTCCTGAGAAGAACCAATTTTCTTTTCCCAATACGTCTTTCCAATAACTAACTGCTTGACAGCACCTTGCGTTGAAATTGTTCGACCGCCGACCGCCTTCGTGCTGCTGTGTCCGCTCCGCTGCATCGAATGTCGAACCGCTCTTTGTGGAATCCCGATCAAAACGGCTCGCGCGCGCCGAATAGCAGCTTTCTTGTATTTAATAAATTAAGCCCGTTAGCCCCGCCCCTTTGTGATCTAATATGGGTGTAAATAAAATGTGCACTCATAACGATTAAGGAAGAGGCGGGGCTAATGGAATTACTTCATTAGATATAAGAAAGCTGCTTTTTGACGCGCGCGAGCCATATTGATCGAGATCCCGCAGCAGACAACGACCTTTCGGAGAATGACAAATTCTAAGAATCTTATGAAATTTTCTCGTAAGATTCTGAATTTCGTTATGAACTGTTGGTTATCTAAGATGCGTATTGTTGTGAAGATTAACAACATAAATTTGACTCAAGACGAAGTTTCTTCATATTACCAAACATTATCTCTTGGCATCTGTCTGTCCGAGCGACGTTCACCGATGGGTGGTTGCTGTAGATATTTTCCACAGAGATGGCGTCTTCATTGATTTTATACAAAAGAAGGTTGATCCGACTATCCGAAATAAACTTGCTTTTAAGTACAAAACTCAATCGTTAATAGCGAATTTGATAGCACGTCGGAGGGAGATGATGCAGTAAATTTGAATGGATTGAATCACTAACAGCAACCAAGGTACCACGCCAAACACGATGCCACCGAAACAGTCCATTTTTGCAATTAACTCTTTCTTTTCATAAAATGTTGGTCCTGAGAAGAACCAATTTTCTTTTCCCAATGCGCCTTCTGTCCAATAACTTACTGCATCCAATCGCTTGTCGACACCTTGCGTTGCAACTGTCCGACCGCCACTTGATGATTTTTCGCTAAGCCTCCAAAAGTTGAAATAAATTTTCAGCATTGCCACCCATTCCGTGCTGCATTGAATGTCGAACCGCTCTCTGTGGAATCCCGATCAAAATGGCTCGCGCGCGCCGGAAAGCAGCTTTCTTGTTTTTAATAAATTAAGCCCGTTAGCCCCGCCTCTTTGTGATCTGATATGGGTGTAAATATAATGTGCGTTCAAAGATTAATGAAGGGGCCGGGGCTAATGGAATTACTTCATTAGATATAAGAAAGCTGCTTTTCGGCGCGCGCGAGCCATTTCGATCGGGATTCCGCAGACAGCGGACCGTTCGGAGAATGACAAATTCTAAGAATCCTATGAAATTTTCTCGCAAGATTCTGAATGTGGTTATGAGATCAATCGTAAATAGCGAATTTGATAGCGCGTCGGAGGGAGAGGATGTAGTGAATTTTAATGGATAGGATCACTAACAGCAACCAAGCTACCACGCCTAACCCGAAGCTACCGAAACAGTCCATATTCGCAATTAACTCTTTCTTTTCATAAAATGTTGGTTCTGAGAAGAACCAATTTTCTTTTCCCAATTCCCATTCCAATAACTAACTGCATCCAATTGCTTGTCGACACCTTGCGTTGCTACTGTCCGACCGCCACTTGATGATTTTCCGCTAATCCTCCAAAGGTTGAAATAAATTTGCAGTATTGCCACACTGCCACCCACTTCGTGCTGCTGTGTCACTCCGCTTAGAGATGTCGTAAAATCCAGATTAATCGATTAGTAACTAATCGATTTCTCTCGATTCTTCTCGATTATTGATTATTGGGTAGTAATCGATTCAAAATTAATCGATTATCATAATGATGAATCAATTAATCGAAGTAATCGATTAATTTGCGACATCTCTAGCTCCGCTGCATCGAATGTTGAACCGCTCTCTGTGGAATCCCGATCAAAATGGCTCGCGCGCGCCGAGCAACAGCTTTCTTGTATTTAATAAATTAAGCCCGTAAGCCCCGCCCCTTTGTGAGCTGATATGGGTGTAAATAAAATGTGCACTCATAACGATTAATGAAGGGGCGGGGTTAATGGAATTACTTCATTAGATATAAGAAAGCTGCTTTTCGACGCGCGCTAGCCATTTCGTTCGGGATTTCGCAGACAACGGACCGTTCGGAGAATGACAAATTCTAATTCATTGATTTTATATAAAAGAAGGTTGATCTGACTATCCGAAATAAACTTTCTTCAAAGTGCAAAACTCAATCGTAAATAGCGAATTTGATAGCGCGTCGGAGAGAGATGATGTAGTGAATTTGAATGGATGGAATCACTAACAGCAACCAAACTTCCACGCCGAACCCGATGCCACCGAAACAGTCCATTTTCGCAATTAACTCTTTCTTTTCGTAAAATGTTGGTCCTGAGAAGAACCAATTTTCTTTTCCCAATGTTCCTTTCCAACTAACTGACACCACAATTTGTAATAAATTTTCTGCATCGGCACTGACGGTGCGGGATCGCCACAGTGCTATTTTTAAGATCAACCTTTTCTTCATATGAAATTCTGGTTCGTTGAGGTTGAATGATCTGCAGCAACACATCGAGCACCATCACCAATGCGATGGATTTCCTTTAAAAATGTTATTAGCGCCTCCGTCATGCTGTGTCCGCTCCGCTACGATCGCTTTGATGCATCTGCTGTGCGTAAAATCTTGTTCAAACTGAGGATTAGATCCAAACCCGCAAGTGATTGATTTTTGATGTCTGTGCTAGTGATGCATGTACGTGATTGGTTGGTTGACCTATTTCTAAACTTTTTATCAATTTTCGATAATAAATAGTTAAAATTTAGTATTTTCATATAAATACAAAGAAGCGTTGACTCATCCTTGATCGAATGGTCCAAAAAAATTGAAAATCCATCGAGCAACGGCTTAGATATTAAAGTTTAAAGTCTATCATATTTTCGTGACGGTCCCCGATTTCGTAAAGTGTACCCCAATATAGAAAACACAGACGTAGTCCTACGTCAAAAAACTAAGCCGAGCAGCACAAGTCAGACGAAAATGGTTGCAGTAACTTGATTGTGACTGAATCCGGTCACATATGAGTTGCAGTAATCGATGTGGAATATGTGTGCTGCTAGACGTATTATTTGGCCAAGTGGCATTTGAACAAATGGCTTTCCACTGAATGACTTACTTACGGAAGTACAATTTTGGAGGAGGCCATGTCTGAAAGGTGTTCCGAATTTATCATTTGGCTGAAACCCATCTGACTAAAAATGTCGTTTACCGAAATGATACTTTGGCCGAGAAGGCCGAAATGGTCGATTTTCAGAAAAAAAAATCGTTTCGCCGAAAATGTCATTTGGCCAATGGGACGACAGTATCGATCATATTACCCGTTCAGCAAAAAACATTTTCGGCCGTAAGACCCGTTCGGAAAAATGGCATTTTCAGCCAAATGGCATTTTTGCCAGATGACTTATTCGACCAAACGACCTGTTAGGGCAAACGCTTTGGCCAAATGAAATTTTCAGCCAAACCGTTTTCGTTCTAATAACCGTTTCGTTAATTTCAGCCAAATACAATTCGGCTAGAGGACTCCTGACTTGACGTGTTATCTGGCCGAATGATTGTTAACCAAACGACCCTTCCCTTTAATAATAATTTCACATGGAATTGCCGCAGAGTTTATTATATACAATACGTGAAGATCCAAAAAAAATACCTTTAAATTAAAAAAAAATCCATTCAAACGTGAAAGTTTCGAATAATTTTCAAACAATTTTACGTTATAAAACTCATATGTGAATACAGTCACAGTCGCCTCTCCATATTTCGATATTTAAGGGACCATCGAGATAGGGAGAGATTGAGGAATGGAAGGGAAATTGAAATGGGTACTAGATCCAAAAAAGCTCGTTGCTATGAAAAATGACAACAAAACAAATATCGTTTCTTGTTGTTGATGTGTTTGTTATTGTTCAAAGATGGTCTAGTAGCCTTAAAATTTTTAACTTATCGACATAAGGAGAGTAAATCAGAACACATCGAGATAGAGTGATATCGATATTGAGAGGTTCGAGATGTAGAAAGCTCGAATGTATGTAGATTGAAGGGACTGAGGGAACCAACGACATAGGGAGATATATCGAGATGTATAACATCGAGATGTATAGAGAGTACATTATGTGGAAGATAATTATTTGAAAAATGTATTGGTGGCAATGGCGTAGCCAGAAAATTGGTTAAGGGGGGGGGGGTATTTCTGAACATTTTTTATTTCGAAAAAAAAATTTCTTCTAAAAATTTTGTCTCAAGGGGAGGGTGGGGGGGTTATGTCCAAAACCACCCCCGTAGCTACGCCACTGGTTGGAGGTAACCACTTTTCCTTTGATGGGACTCGAACCCACGACCCTACAGTACGCTAGACTGGTGCTTTAACCAACTAAGCTACGAAGGACCTCCGTCGGCCTTCGCAACCTAGTGATAATTCCAGAGAGTTTGCCGTGAAAACTTCTTAGAGTTTCCCGCGAATATTTCGAATAATTTTCTTTGTAAATTTTGAAGAATATTCAACAGAAATTCCGGAGGGTTTTTTTACGGATATTCTGAACACTTTCCTGTAAAAATTCAATAGATTCTCCTTTTCTTCTTCTTCTTCTTCTTCTTCTTCTTCTTCTTCTTATTGGTATTACATCCCCACATCCGCCTCGCAGCTTAGTGTTCATTAAGCACTTCCACAGTTATTAACTGCGAGGTTTCTAAGCCAAGTTACCATTTTTGCATTTGTATATCATGAGGCTAACACGATGATACTTTTATGCCCAGGAAAGTGGAGACAATTTCCAATCTGTAAAATCTGAAAATTGCCTAAACCGGCACTGGGAATCGAACCCAGCCACCCTCTGCATGGTCTTGCTTTGTAGCCGCGCATCTTACCGCACGGCTTAGGAGGGCCTCTCCTTTCCATGACTTGAAAAAGTCACGAAAAAAAAACAGTTTTTTTCAAACGAACGCTATAAAAATTGCTACGCCGGATCAAGGCGCCGCCACCGCCACCTAAAATAGCTTTCGACGTGACGCCAAACACGCCGTCGCCGCCAACCAAAATTATGACAAACGCCGCCGTCCTCGATTTTTGGACTGGCTCACACCTCTAATTGGAATTTTTATGTGAAAGCTTTTCAACTGAGTAGGTAGGTCAAAATCATCCTATAATTTTGAATTTTATGTCCAGCGGCAACTTTGGAAACCTGTATGAAACCTGAATTCAGGCTCTGATTGTCGCAAAAATTTCCATCAACCAAAAGTGCTAACCAATGTCATTTTAAAGTTCTTAATGGTGCGACGATAGATCAAAATAATGGGTTAGGAGGGAGTATGACGACCGATTTCGTGAAAGCTGATATATCCGTAGAAGGCTCGACCAAATTCCATCTTTACGTTGAATTATTTTATACTGAAGCGGGCACTCCGTCACAGTTGTTGAGATTAATATTTGTTGAAACATTTCCAAAAACGAAAAACCAATCATTAATTCATAGAATATCGTACTTTCAATCGCATTTTTATCTATTTCATTAAACTAAAAAGCAAAAGGGCAATCGGAGAAGGTCCATTAGGCCGAATACGTTATTTTGCTGAGACGCATATAACAAAAAGTCCTGAAAGAAAATACAGCTGAAATTGTCGTTTGTCTAAAAATGGTCACTTGTCTAAAAATGTCGTTTTGTCATATGGTCGAAAATGTTTGGCCGAACAATAGTGAATGTTAAAAGTGTGTAGTGATTAATCATGAATAAGAAGTGATAATGGAGAAATGAGAAGTAAGTGTAATGAAAGAGAGAAGTGTCTCACTTCTCACATCTCAGCAAACGACATATGACATGTTCGAACAAATGACATTTTCGGCCATAATTTTCTCTACTTCTTCTATTTCTTATTCAATGGTACTACAGTCCTATTAGAACTTGGCCTACTTTTTTGATATTCTATGAGTATTTCCTCGGTTTTAAATTGAAGACCGAAAGTTGTTTGGCATAATATACTTCATTTGGCTGAATCCCAACTAGTCTAAAATTACTTTACCGAAAATGCCATTTGGTCGAACAGTTCCTTTGGCTGAAAAAAACAGTTGATAGCTCAATTAGCTGAAAGGGTCATTTGGCCGCAATAAACATTCGACCGAAAGTGTCGTTCGGCAGAAAATTTTGTTTGGTTGAAATGTTTGTTTTACAGAGAGGACATTTTTAAGCCAAAAGACTCTTTCTCCCAAACGATTTATGATTTTTACCAAATGACATTTTTGGCCAAATGATCTAGTCGGTCAAATGACTTTTTCGGCCAAACGACCATTTCTGCCAAATGACATTTTCAGCAAAAAAAAAGCTCTCAGAGAAATTTTTTTTTTCATTTACCAATTCGGCCGAATGAGACTTTCGGCTGTTTGTCGCTTTCCGCTAAATGTCATACCGTCCTAGACAAACGTTTAATTCGTTTTAATGGAATTTAGCTAGAAGACTTTTGGCCTAACCAGTAATTCGAATAAATGGTTTTTCGTCAAATGACTTTCGGCCAAACGACAGGTATGGTCAATAGACACAAGGCCGAAAGGTGTTTGGCCGAATATGTCATTTGGCCGAACAAACTATCCAGCCATAATCGATTCGATGAAATAGACATTCGGCCGAAAATGTCATTCAGTCGACTGGCTATTTGGCCGAAAAACCATTTGGCCAAACTGGTGGATATTTTTGACCATATTACCGTTCAGTAATCAGCATTTTCGACCAAATGACTCTTTCTGTCAAACATCCATTTCGGCATTTCCGGCCTTATAACCTATTCAGTCAAACGACGATATCAGCCAAATGACGTATTAGGGAAGAGTGCTTTTTCGGCCAAATAACAATTCGGCCGTATGTTGCTTTGACCAAATGAAATTTTTGGGCGAATTGTTTCTCGTTGTATAACCAAAACCATTTTGCCCAAACGTTTATTTTGGTGAAATACAATTCTGCTGGATGATTTTTGACTTAACGTATTATTCGGCCTAATGACTTTCGCCAAATGATTTACGTTCGAACGACCCTTCTTCTTTTAAATAATTTAGCATTGACTTTCCGACGAATTTCTTATGAAGAATACAATAAATTACCTGTAGAAATCCAAAGAAATTTCTTAAACAATCTTATTTTTTCGTTGAAATACCAAACGGTTCTTGCAAAAAAAAATAAAAGATCACGTAGAAGCTCTGAACTATGCTTTTATTGATTGAAAAATAAATATATTGTCAAAACTGCTTGATTTATTGCATAACAAAAACTGAAGTGTCCAACAAGGAATGTTTCTCCGTCGAATGAAACCAGTTGCACCCGAATTGGTCAAGTCCTTCTACCTATATGAAACGTCCCGAGTAGCACACTTGTCACATACCAGTCACTGTTACTCATATGCGGCCATATCCAGTCACATTGGAGTTGCTGCAACAAAATCGATCCGAACTATGCTACTAGTGGTGTTTAACAAAAAATCACGGTTGCATACATACGCACACACGCTCGCTCGAACAGCATTTGCTCAGTTTTTCGAGCTGAATCGATTGGTATATAACACTGTATACTGTACACTATATACCAAAGACTAACCCTCCTATTTGTTGGAAAAGAGGATTTGATCCAACAATACGCCATACTTACGTACGACTACACTTAATTGCCCTTCGGCCCCGTTTACGGTTTTTCAATCATAATCAGAGCAAATAGTCGATCCCTTACGGATTTCCTGTTTTTGTCAGCCACCGAATTGACCATAAATTACCCCTAGAATCTTTGGGAGTGGATTGAATCCCGTATCTTTTGTGGCCACCGCCATCTATTTGGAATTCAATATTACCCAATATTTAAATACCTCAAGTTGGTATTATAATACTGGGTGATGGTGTAATATATTCTGGGTGATGAATTAAATTCATGCGTTAACGAAATTGAAATGCATGAATTTTGAGTAATCTTATAAAACTTTTATCTTTTTTGTATGATATCACATTTAAAATAAAACTCGTGTGAACTCCTATTTCTGTTCTGAAATATTTCGACTGCGTTTTAATTCTCTTCATAGGATAGAAACCGGCGAAACAAATATTACACTCTAACTTTCATCTACTGGGTGACTGAGAATTTTTTTGAATTGCCGTCTCTTTTCTTCCCACAGAAAGTTTACTCGGTTTCCGTTAAAAGCTTGATTACTCATAGTTTTGAGTTGTCCTGCATTATACGAAAATTGAGTAAATTTTCCGTCGAAAAGAAAGAAAGGGCAGTACTCAATCACTGAGAAGGTTGGCGGCGTGTACTTCATATTAAAACGTAGGCTCACAAAACAAAAGGACGTTGATTTCATCAGTTTCAGCACTTATATCGGAATTTAAATAAAGAGTGGAAATTAAAATTCTTAAAGCAACATATGTATGTAAACTGGAAGTTCCAACTCTTTCCTCTTTCAATAAATATTATGTAATTTTCGTCGATGCCTTATCCGTAGATCATAATTAGGGATATTTGCAATAGTGTGCAGGAGAATACCGTCAATTAGTGCGCGGGTAAATTTTATGTTTCCTACAGAATACGGCCAATCAATATCAAACGAACCGGGCGCCGCCTTAAGAAAGACAGCTGATAGTATGCAAAGACACCATGCAATCGAAGGTTACACTCGACATGAAAAAGTTGATCATTTCGTCCGGCAAAGCACAGCAACCAACTGCACTGCCGTTGATACCACCTCTGAAAATCCTTCGACAACGGCACCCTCCGGTCCATCCAAACAAAATCTCGTTTCACCATGCGGCATGGCAGACCCAATGTTTATGCTCCGGATTTATACGTCTGCTGTTGCAAGCCCACTGTATACAAACACACGCCCAGCCAGCGTCTCTGCCTGCACTGCCCACGTCACTCCTCTTCAAGTGTCTCCCTACTCGATTGGACACGCGATTTGATTGACCCGTTCGCGATCGATTCGACAGATCGATCTCGTCTGGGTTTCGTACATTTATTTTATGCTACACCGCCACATTGCTTAAAGATCACTCCATTTTCTCGCTCCATTGATTGGACCCACTCTCTTTTAAAACAAGGAGGCGAAAAAAACATGAAAAAATGGCACTAATAACATCAACACTGACTCAACGGATCACGCTTTAGGCGACGTAGCTGACGGCGACGACCACAGTCGACAGCTCACCTTCATCAATATTTACGCGATTCTCGTTTTATAATTCGATTAAATTGGATCGGTTGGCAGACGACGCACACTCACTGGTGATCAATTTCTTCACTCTACGATACACGAATTCTCCAGCAACTACTGATTCTTGGCTCCAGATGCAAGGGGAGGGTCTTTATTTGGAAATCGATATTGATGCTTCAGATTTTTCAAAGCACTTTGAGGTTGCGACCAGGCCGAACACTTGAATCGCGCGCGCGACACCAGACACACTTTTGATCAATGGATCGCCGACAGTTGCTGCCGATATCGCGCCGGCTCACACTGAATGACCGAGAGTCTGCGTACGATACAGGACTGGCGGGGAACCTCTCGGCATCACTTTAAATTAATGGGAGCTAATTTCTACGAAATTGCTTTTTCATTGGCTCCGGGCAGTTTTCTGAGCCCTCCTCCCCAAATAGATATACACTCCTATATGGGAGTGTTTTTCGCGGCCGCGAGATGATCGAATCGCTTACTAATCACTGTGCAAAGTCTATCCTTTTTACAAACACTTTCGATTTCAACGTTTGTGGAGCATTTTGTGTACGTACGCCCTCCGGTTTTCCTTTTATGCCGTCGAGTGACGGACAGGTTCTTGAGTGGTTCACATAATTACGACTCGTTCACTTGATGGAACGCGTGCCGTCGTCATCGATATCCGATGACGTTGATAACGCAAACGAGGTCTTATCTTGTTTTTCCGGACCAAATCAAACACTACACAACGGACTCGATAAGATCCGGCACAAGTGAGGTTCAACTTTCACTCGATTGTGCGGTACCGATGCACTCGCACTAATGTGCTTCCCGTGGCTAATCTATTTCTAATGAGACATCCCCTAGCAGGATCTTGAGCATGCCCCACATTCACTGGAAACAGGAAACACAACCCCGTAGCATAGGGTCGACAACTAACGCGCGCGCGAACTCAGTGCCCTCTATTAGTAAACTGGCATCCACACGGATCGAGCGTTACCAGAAGACCCCCGACGACGGCGGCGACGGACTGAGACAGCGATTTTTCTGTTGTTGCCGATTGAAATGAATTATCGAATTCGGTCCGGCGGTGACGGTTCGGGCCCTGCTCTGCCCGGTCTTTCAGTCGTTCTGTCTCGGATAGGTCTATACTGCGAGGCTGACAGCTTCAGCGGTGAACCAGTTCTAGCGCCATCCGCGCCAGCTCCCAGAGAGGCTGTGAGTTCGTAGGTAGGAGTCGGCATTTTCGCAATAGAGACAAAGTCAACTTGTGCCGGTGGCATTGTCGTCGGTCGGTGGGACGGTGGGTTGATCTTGCTCTGGCAGTGGTTCGCACCATGTTTGGGCCTGCGGTTCACGTTTGGATTATTCTTCAATGTGAGATTTTGATTTTGGTTGGTATTTGGTTTCTTACATACCAAAAACATTACTAGATTTTGTTCCATTAAGCAAGATTCAGTGAGTGTTATCATCAGAGATGTACAGTTTTGTCACGGGAAGGTACCATATGATTGGAAGCTTGAGCAACAAAAAAAATTGAGTGCAATCAGCTCTAGCTCCGAGATTGTTTCTCAAATTGAAAGAAATATACTGAATATCCTTTGAGTTGATATTACATTATAAAGCTGCTAAATCACAGACACACTGGCAGAAAAATACTGGCAGTTGTTGTTTTTTTCTTATTTACGTGAATTACGAGATTTGGATCATAGAGGTTCTGGTAGGATTCACATTTATTTCCCTGTGATCATTGTAGGGGGAGATCCCCCAGTAGCGGACACATAAGCCATTTAACGAAAATCTCACCAACTATACAGATTATGTTAACTGGTACACCGTATACACAAAATATGATCATTGATGAATTATATAAACTATACATGAGCATTTGAATACGTTTTGCGACAATGTATTTGATTGATGAATTTTGGTGGAAAAATTCACCTTTCAGAAAAGCGTACCCTAGTACCGGACACTTTTGCATCATGTTCAAATATAACGAAGTTGCTATTATATGAGTAGAAACATCATTTAGAATAGCAATATTTTTCACTTTCTTTGAGTTGTGGATATTAAAATCTGTTAATAGAGCTTATTCGACTCTCCAGCTAAATTTATTATTTCCTACTCCGAATTCTCACCTGTTTTCGATGCCATCCCCAATTTTTTTTTCTACTTATTTCTGTGGCTTACTGATACTTTAGTAAGAAAAAGCAATTAAATTGAAGTAAGTTTAACAAAACTGGTGTGAAAATGACTATTTGCTTACATAAGAATCTCACTGTCCGGACAGCTGGGGGACAGTTGCCGGATAGACGAAATTGACTTTGCACCACAATTACATAACATATCTAACAAATCATGATCGTTATTCAAAATATGGATATTGACCATCTCTACATGATTATAATGCTTCCGATCGAATTTGATCTTGTTGATTCAATCCTTCTAAAGTAAGGTAATACAAGGAAATTTTGACCATTTTCCTTAAATCCTAAATTTTGAACAAAGCTTTCAACCTAAAGATCAATTTTTTCCTACAGGTGATGGGCTTTGAAATAGCTATCCTTTGCACTACATTAGATGGTGGAAGGACCTCTGCAAGTATCGTTTTGAGTAGTGTCCGGTGTTGGGAGGTGTCCGGCGCTGGGGGATCTCCCCCTATAGGGCTACGTATCGGGCTACGAAATGGTGAGTTGACATCCGGGAAGGAGCGCCTAACATAGCTCTGGTCCTCACAAGTTCCAATACTCACGCTTCCACGGGTCTTCCGATGACAATTGACAGGCTAAGGGTTGCGTACTTAGCTGGTAGTGTAGCCTGGGCACTGTTGTCCTTCTGACATCAGCTAGAGTGAGAGGGTGCGTCCCGTGGGGTCTACCTTGGATGTGGTGGGGTTCGACAGTGGGCTCTGTTGAACTTCTATAAAAAGCTGCATGTGTTCCCAAGCAGGTCCTATCAAAGCGACCGTGTGCCGCTCAAAGCGCTCTAGCCTAGTCCTTATCACTTGTCATAAGACGAGTAAATACCATCCCATTGAATTCCACCACTTAATTGTATCTTGACAGATACGTATTTCGACCTCAAAGGTAAGGCCGTCTTCAGTGTCTCGTACTTGACTCGACTAGTCCTTATGTTGGGTGGGACTTTACACAAATTTGACCAGACTGATCGAGCGTCTGTTCACCAAGGAGGTGCGGCTCTAACAGCGTCTGTTCTGGTACCCAGCGGCTGAGTATAAAATGCTATTCCCCGCAAGCTATACCTAAGATGGCAGTCCCATCCCGGTGGATAGGGAACCTTAGGCTCTCAATTTGTTCGAGAATCCGATAATGAAAGAATACGGACTGATTTAAGGGCGACGACTCTTAGCGCGAAACAACGGACATGAATAGGAACATGGAACGATGTCCAGCAGGGTAAATTGGCTCAACTTGCCAATGAGGCACGCCGCATTGGATCCTGGAGATCCTGGGACTGAGTGAAGACCGTTGGCCAAACTTTGGAGAACACAGAACGCCGTCGGGACAAGTTCTGCTATACTCTGGTTTACGAGGTGAACACGCTCCCCGGCATCGCGGAGTTGGCTTCCTACTAAGAGCTCAGGCACACTCTGTGCTTATGAAGTGGGAAAGGATAATCGTTGCCAGATTTAGAACACGGGTCCGAAACCTTACTATAATCCAATGTTATGCGCCAACCGATGCTGCCGATCTGCAAGACAAATAGAACTTCTACAGTCAACTCAATGCCGTCGTAGATAGAATTCCGAAGGGTGATATCAAGAACTATTTGGGCGACTACAATGCGAAGATCTGATCCGACAACTCGAACCATGAGCGCATTATGGGACTCCATCGTCTCGGAGAAATGAGCGAAAACGGAGAGCTGTTCGCAGAATTTTGTGGTAATAACGACATGGTGATCGGGGGATCGCTTCACATCCGGGATCGACCGGTTCACAAGGTCACGTGGGTCTCCCGTGACGGCTTCACAGAAAATCAAATCGACCACATCTGAATTAGCCGAAAATGGAAACGGTGCCTTCTTGATGTACGGAATAAACGTAGTGCCGATATCGCGTCTGATCATCACCTCCTCATCGGCGAAATACGCCTGCGAATTGCGCGGATTCGTCGGCAGGTGGGAAGAGTTGGACGACGATATAACACACGCCGGATGGAAGATGCCACGGTGAAACGGTCCTTCGTTGCAGAACCGGAGACGCGTGCTGCAGATATTCTGGAAGGTGGCAGCGTGGAAGACCAATGGACCGCCATCAAGAATGCCTTCATCACCACTAGCAAGAACAATCTGGGCGAATTGCACACCCAGTGAAAACAATGGATCACCGATGAGACCTGGAGGAAGACAGAGGAGCGAAAAGAAGCCAAAGCCGCGATAGAGCGATCAAAAACCAGAGGAGCCAAAGGCATAGCCCGTCAACGATACTCGGCTTTTGAGAAGGAAGTAAAACGCTCATGTTAATGGAACAAGCGAGCGCGGGCAGCCTCTCTGGCCGACGTCAATTCCGAAGCTCCATCACTGCTAGAGATTCAAACAGCATTACAAAGCATGCAATCGAATAAAGCCCCAGGGGTCAATCGCATATAAGCCGAGATGCTCAAAGCTGCCCCATGACATCCGCTCAACTACTGCATCGTTTATTTCGTAATATCTGGGACACCGCAACTTTCCCGGTCGACTGGATGCAAGGTATCTTAGTGAAGGTGCCCAAAAAGGGTGACCTGACTGTATGCGATAACTGGCGAGGCATTATGTTGCTGTGTACCGTTCTCAAAGTTCTTTGCAAAGTTATCCTAGCCCGGATTCAGGAGAAGATTGATGCGACTCTCCGGCGGCAGCAGGCCGGATTCCGTGCCGGAAGATCCTGTGTGGACCATATTGTCACGCTGCGTATCATTCCATTTACTTGGTATTCATTGACTACGAAAAAGCTTTCGACCGTCTCAATCACGAGAATATGTGGGGCGCCCTGAGACGCAAGGCGATTCCTGAGAAAATCATCGGCATCATCGAGGCACAGCACGAGGCCTTCTCGTGTAGAGTGCTGCACAATGGGGTCTTGTCCGACCCTATCCGGGTCGTAGCTGGTGTGAGGCAAGGATGTATTCTATCACCGTTACTGTTCCTCATCGTAATCGATGAGATTCTGGTAGATGCGATTGACCGTGAACCAAACCGCGGGCTGTTATGGCAGCCTATAACCATCGAGCACCTAAACGACTTCGAATTGGCTGATGACGTTGCACTCCTCGCGCAACGGTGCTCTTATATGCAGAGTAAGCTCAACAACCTTGCCGAGCAGGCAGGATTAGTCATCAACGTCAACAAAACCAAATCGTTGGATGTAAACACGGTGACTCCTTCCAGTTTCACAGTAGCCGGGTACCAAGATCGACATAGGCGCACGGATCAAGAAAGCAAGGGCTGCCTATGCGAGTTTAAGAAATATTTGGAAAAACAGGCAGATAAGTGAACGCACCAAAATACGAATTTTCAATTCTAACGTGAAATCTGTGCTGTTATACGCTAGCGAAACATGGTGTGTATCAGTGGAGAACACTCAACGGCTGCAGGTGTACATCAACAGATGCCTGCGGTATATAATTCGGGCCTTGTGGCCCCACAACTGGATCTCAAACAACGAGCTTCATCGTGGTTGTCAGCAGAGGCCGATAGCAACAGAAGTTCGGGATCGAAAGTGGGGCTGGGTCGGCCACACTCTACGTAGGGGCGGAAACGAAATCTGTAAAGAAGCATTAGACTGGAACCCAGCGGGACATCGCAGCAGAGGCAGACACAGAGGCTCTTGGCGGCAAAGCATCAATAAAGAAATAAAAGAAGTCGACCGAAATCTAACCTACAGGATTCATAAGAACAAAATCGTATATCTGACGTTCCGTAGCTAAAACTCAACGAATAGTTTGGCTTTGGGTTGAATCATTTTTTTTATTTATTATTGAAAATCTGGAAAACAGAACAAATGCTATTTTCGTCTAAATTTTAGTGAGTATGTTGCTGGAAAAAATAACCCATTTTGATGAGCAAAAAAGCAATATTAAAATATGTAAAATTGAACACAGTTTGTTTCCAGAGAAGGTGCTTAGGAGCTGGTCTTTCCCTTTCTTCTAACGTGTACTGCCACAGTATAAAAATGTTACAGCATATATGATGTAACAAAAAGGCTCCGTTCGATTCGACACATTTTTCCATCACTTTTCAAAATTACAGGTCGTCGTAACTATGGAGCTTGTATTCAATATTGCGTACTGTGATGTATAATAGTGGGTGGATGATGATTCCTAGTAGTTAAGGTTGACTCGACTTTTTGGGACTTGGGCGGCTTATTTTTTTAATTATTCCTTCAGGTGTGACAATGTTTTCTTCTTTGGTTTTGTCCACTAGGCAACTTTTCACATTCACATAATTTATTTATAGTCCATTACACATTACATTAGATTTACAAACTACACTTTATTGCATGACAGAATCTACATTTAATTTCACTGGCTAAACACATATTCTTGGGTCAAGTTTTCATTAAATTTGGATCCGATTGGCAACGTATCCAACTTAAAACTCCTGTCACTTGGTCTGGGATGATTCGCAATCGTCTTCGTCTTCGTCTTGCATACGAAGTGATGCACAGTGGATGCACTTTCCTAAGCCGATCGCACCCAGGGCGCATCGATTATTTGGCCATAGACAAAAGGATGGGTTCAATTTGGAACTTATCTACTGGCCAGAACGTGGGATTGCAAGTTGGGTTGAATATTTCTTAATCAATGCAATTTGGAAATTGTCGACTTTATCATCAAGGGTAGATCAATTAAGTTTGGAATTCATCTATGTGGTTGCGCTAGTGTACCCGAAATGGCTTGTTGGGAGAACTATCTTAGAACCTGTCAGATTTAAAAATTATTTGTCTGGTACAAACTCAATGTAGATAAATATCAAAATCACTAAGGAAAAACAAGTAAAGCTTTTCTCCTATGGGTGGTGTTAGTATCTATTCAATCCTTCAGTTGGGTTGCTTATCTCGGAATCCTGGAACTAAGAAAGTTTTCGTCCTGTACAAAAGTAGAAGCAGAAGTATAAGAAAGCTAAAGGCATTGTTATCCCATAGAGCTATTGTGATCAAAATGATTCAACCATAGTTAGTAACCCGGATTTAGCATAACGAGTTTGATCGGCACCTTGATCGTTAACTGTAGTGTTTATATTTGCTTATAATCATTGCATATTATAATTTGTGATTCATTCGTTGTTTAAATCTGCAGAAAACAGAACTTAGCGTTATACTTGTTTTATTTTTTTGACAGTTGACTGGTATAAAAAATGAATCTAGAACAGCTGCTGGGAAAATTTATGTTTGAGATTCATATTCAAACTGACAGCCCCGAACGATTTGAATCACTGCAGATTTTACTCTAAGACTGCTAATGTCATTCCTGTTCGCGTGACTTAATTTGTTGATCAGAGTCGAAAGCTTTAAAACACCATGAGTCTCCACATTTCTGTAATAAAATATGCGTTGAATTGGAGGTTTTTGATCGAATCATCCTCGACTCAAAATAAAATCTTTTCAAATGACCTTAAACTCCGGGAAGCACAGAAGTCTTTTTCGGATTCAATAATTTCTATTGAGGATCGCAGGGTACTTCTAGAAAACTCTATGAGCTTCTCAAAATTTCATAAAAATATTTCGAAAAAGAATGAAATTTTCGAATATAAATTAGAATTCTGGCCTCATCGCCTCGCTAGGTTAATAAAATATGATTACTTTCGAATGCTGTGATTTAACACACAATGATGATCCTTGAATATCGAAGTCACATATCATATGATTCAAGATTCGTGCCATCAAATTCATAAGGTGATATGTCAATAAGGTTAAAGTTGCTATAGAAATGACGGTCAACACGGACACGTATTTCTCCAGTGTCCAATCAGTGGGTATGGAAAACTGATAGCGCCGAGACATACTTCGCATATCTGTAATGAAGCGTTCGAGAACCTCTGCATTTGTCGGTCGATACGAAAATCTCAGCTGTGTGTGCCAACCCAGAGAAGCAGAGAAAGGGGCACCACGCTACCAACAACGGCAACGACGACGTAGTCGTAGACACACCACAGTACGAGCGGGCAGCAGGCTGGGAGCTGGGAGAAAAAGTTGTTTATTTTTTCCCATGCTTTTCCACGTTGACGTTGTTGGCTGGCTTGCTGCCCGATTGCTGAGCAATTTTACTCAGAGCTATTCGGGCGCCACCGAACCGTGCCAGGTGGAGAGACTCTATAGAGTGACGAAGGGGAAAATGTGAAGCAATTTCCGCTCGCACGTTCTCACTGCGCCGACTACGGCGATTTGGAGTCACGTTGGATTCGCTGCGGAGCAGAACAGGTTATATTCATTCGGTCGGTGAATGATCTTTGGATAAATGAGCAAGATGACATCGAAGATAAACGGTAGCGCAATCCATCCAGCCTAGCAGCTGGTGATGAATGGTTTGGTGTTCGAGCCAAGATTTGGTGAAATCAAAGACGCGGCAATGGCAGTTTATGGGGAACTTCTTTTCACGGTCTGAACATATGATGATGTGAAATCCCCAGATGGCCAGAGCATGAGCATGCATGAGCATGAGCATGATTGACCGCCCACGGTTGCTACTCCGTTATTGCCAGGTCAGCTGTAATTACACAGAGAACCAACAGATGAAGTTTGGGACTAACATCATCTTCAATGTGTAAGAACTGGTGACCCAAAAATAAGCAATACCAGCGCCGGCCGTGTCCGAATGCAGGTCAATTGAGGAATGGGTAGAATAATGTTGACATGATTCTCGCTTTGATAGAAGCCGACGAGTAATCTGCACTTCCACGAGAAATCACTGGGATGTTGGATATATGGGGTAGGAAGTGTGGCAGGGTTCGTTTTGGTAAACGGTATGCCGTGTATAGCGTGTAGTTTGATCGATAAAAACAAAACTAATAATTTTAATTTAAGGCCGCACAAAGCAGAACAAAATTTCGGTGACCGGCTGATCGTTCTGCTTACCGCACAAAGCAAAACAAAGTTTCTATGACCGGCCGATCGTTCTGCTTCCCGAAGAAAACATGTCTGGACGCGATCTAAACTTTAACTTTCTAATTAATTTACTCACCCGCACTACGCAGAACAAAATTTCGGTGACCAGCCGATCGTTCTGCTTACCGCACAAAGCAGAACACAATTTGCATGACCGGCTGATCGTTCTGCTTAATGAAGAAAACATGGACGCGATCTACGATCGTTCTACGTCCTACAAAACACGAACAAACCTGCACTGTTTATTTCACTTTCTTATTCATTTACCCACCCGCACAACAGAACCGGACATTTAGATAATCGCGGGATCATTTTATGTCCAATACAAAGCACATAAAAACGGATTGTGTCATTTTCTTGTATTTTTTTTCTAACCAGCACTCAGAATCTGACATTTCGATAACTGCGCGATTGTTCTGCGTCCAACACGAAAAAGCTTGCACTCACATGTTACATCGTGAAAATTGAAACAAATAATAATAAAAGAGTGGAGATCAAGTGTGTCCAGTTTTTCCAATTATATGATGAGAATTATAAAAATATAACAGAAATGCACACGCAACAAGTACAAATTTTGAAAAAAAAAATAATATTGAACTTGAGAGCCATTTTATTTTATATAAAAACATTTTAATTTAAGCAAGAAGTAGTGATTAATTTCAAATAACTATGCTTCTGAACTGGTGACAGAAATATAAAGTTTAGCTTTTCATCAGAGGTTGCAGAAAAATTAATAAGCCAAATGAACAAGACAGTTGATACAGAATCCAATTTCGGTGAAAATTCCTGGGGGATTCCGGGTCTACTATTAATTTATATTTCATTGACAATCTGATAGATGAAATTTAAATTAAAAGGTGTTGCCTTTCTTTCACGTTGACCATAAAATTGCATTAGTTTGCAGATATCTGACTAATTTTACAGATTGTATAACATCATATTATTATTATCGTCTTTATTTAAGAGGTTTTCAGCCCTTGGCTGGCTCACCTCTGGAGCTATAACATCATAACTATTTGTACAATATTTAACTGATCTTCTGTTAATTCAAATTATATTTACTGTTTTATCTATAGATATTATGTCTTGAATATTTCACCATTACCGATTTTTCATTCATTGTAAAAATACTAAACTACAAACATTAAACAAATATATTTCAAAACTAAAAAGAGGGAATCGCAGAACAACTATATATTGCTCACTAATATAAAAAACAAATTTAAATTGCGAAATTATTTTGAAATTTATTATTAAAAAATTATAGACAGTAAGAAACGAGCCAGCCGAGGGCTACACTGCCGCGATCTGAAAAAGCGACGCCAAATTACAACATACATGTTTTACATTTTTCTGTTAAATAACTCGATGAGTACAACTTGATATCACCATTTTTTGCAATATGGCACACACGTCAATTCTTCAGTCTACGACAGTCTCTATAATAAAGACAATAATAATAATGATCATCGAAAGTACTCGGTCTGAAGGAGGCTTGGGCCTTCTAGAGAACTTGAAAAATTCATAGCAAAGTAATAACCAAAATTTCATTAAAAACAACTTTTTCAAAGTATTTAAATTTAAAACTTGTATAGAATAAAAAGAAAAGCACGATGTCCTCATTCATTGGACAACTATGCGGTTACAGTCAGTATAGCTTTCTTGAAGAAGATTAGTTGGGGAAAATAGATAATAAATTACAAATATTGAACTCTTCAAAAGTATACTAGTGAATACACGGAGGATCAAAAAAATACCCAAATACTACATTTAAACATGAATTGCAGTTCATATTATTGGTCGATATCACAGGTTCTCCATAATCTGGACAATTGAAAATTGCCAAAAAATTATCACAGTACCCCATCTAAAAGCGATCTTGGCTCAAAAAAATAGTACCATGGAAGCATTGTCGCGCTACATAAATGTGCATTTTAATCCCAATCACCTTGATTATAGCCCTAATATTCAGTAACTTGAGATTGATATAAAATTAAATGCCATATATACATTATTCTAAGTGACAATTAGATGATGGATCTTTGACATCAAGACAGTATCCATCACGTGATAAAGCTTGTAGTCTGAATAAGCAATTTTCGTACACATAGATCTAATCAATAACAAATAAAACAATACACATTATTCAAAGTAAAACTGTAAAAAAAAACTGAAAAAATACAACCACGACGAATATGGGAAACCTGGTTTGGCAGCTTTTGAAGCCTAAACTTTCCTTGTGAATTGAAAAACGATACAGGCGAATTTCAGAAAGGTTGTGCTTGGACATAATGCTAGTAATTAAACAACGTCTCCCAAAGCTGTCATTTCTCTACAAAAGATGGACGATTAGGTGTCGATCTACGTGCTTCATAGAAAGCTCTACCATTTTTTTTTACCAAACCCTTAAAAACTCAATTTTAGATAATAAAACATGTAACTGGAAACGGCTCACCGCATATAATCTTGAAATAGTAATCTCCAACCTTCCGGGAGTAATTTTCTCTAGTGCAGCAGCTTTCTACTTCTCCATTTGGTATCGGAAGACGTGCCGTGTGCTCAGCTGCTCTCCGCACTTTTCATCTGCTTCCACAAATTTCACGTTAACATTTTTTGAAAATGTAAAAAAAATCGGAAGAAAAATCAGGATTTGAGAAAATTGACGTCTACATCTTGCCATGGCTTCCCGAATAAAAAATATTATAGAAAAACAATACAATTTATTGTAACATCACAATAAAAGACAATAAATTTGCAATAGATTTTATTGTAGATGAAATAATAGAAATACATTAGAATGCATTGTTATGAACCATTCATTAAAGTGTAAATGAAGTTTTCGCATTAGAACGTACGGGTTGTTAAGTATCGTAACTATACAAAATTTGAGATTTTTTCATACACTTTCTTTTGTCAAACAATAGAGTGTATCGTAAATATATTGTTGAAATATCCGAAGAAAACCGTTCAAATTACATTAGATTGAATTGTGTTTTTATAGTAAAACAATACGATATTGGATTTCTTAATTATGACGGCTTTACCGTTCAACACTGAAATTTTTAGGGAAAATAATGCATATTTGCTACAATTGATATATACAATTTGATATATACAATTTGAACAAAATTTTCAGAAGTTATCAATGATTAAAATGTATGCACTAAATGTTCTAAAAAACAATTGGAAGTATTGTTACATTAGAGAACTATGTTGACGTATTATATCCACGGTGTTGATACAATATGGACAACCATCAAGAAACTATATATCCTATTGTATACTGTAGAGCGCATGGTTATTCAATTGTTTACACTGTTGAGCCTATGGTACATTTTTATCCGGGTTACTACTCTCTGAAATCCCCAGATGGCCAGATGTATAGATTTACGATACATATAATTCTCGCGTGATTTTTGAAAACGTCGTAAGTCCAAATGAGAGACTCTCTTTCATTACGCTCTCTTTTGCTAATATCAAGGCTAGTTTAAAATTTGTAGCAAAATTTTCACCTCAGCACCCTACACAAAGCTATTTTCTTCAGATCGGTACTGGAAAATCCAATGTAAATGTTAGTATGGCTTTGTAATAATCGAAAGAGAAAGTAAACAAAGAGAGCCTCTCTTTTGGACTTACGACGTTTTCAAAAATCACGCGAGAATTATATCAAACAACTGTATTCAATAATTTCAAATAAGTTTTATTTCTTATACAAATACATACTACTTCAACAGTTTTTTTTACATTGAAACTGTTCTGCTGTTCATTGCATCAGCAAATTTACTTTTTACCAATTATTTTCACATTATTTCCAAAGTGTGAGCAAGGTGGTAAAAAATCTGATTGTCAGAGATTGGATTTATAAATTAGTGCGGATTTAATCAAATTACATCGTTAGTTGCAAGACAATTCAAGGCGACAAAGATGTGGTAAGAAACATCGTTTGATAAAAATCATAAAATTATCGACATAATTATCACAAACTTTATGAAGGATTACAACTAGTTCTTCATATCATATTTTTTTCCACAAACAAAGAGATGAAAAGTGAAATCGCGTGGTATTAATACGAATTTTTAATTCAATTTATATAAAACAAATTTGATATGCATACTTTTGATTTCTATTTTCTGCACCATTAGATAAACGAATTACTCTTGTTCTCCTAATAAAATTAACATCTATGTTCATTTCGTATCCTCAGCTGTGAACCATTGATCGAATCCGATTTCATACCCAGATGAATGATGTTGGTAAACAATCAACTTTACGGAGCAAACCTACCCTCGCCAATTACAATGCATGCTCGAATCCAAATGAATGGATTCCGCTCCGCGCAATCGAACCTTTTGTCTGAAGGTGGTGAACGCTCGACCGATAACAGCGATAACAGAGCCATGCGAGTAGTCGAGTAGCTAACAGTCACCGAAGCAACACGTTGTTGCTCGATTCTCGATTCACGCTGCACATGTGGTGGCTGGTGCGATGCGAGATTTGATCTACTCAATCGCAAATATTCATTCACGTGAATTCCGAAACGTTACTTATTTCTCCTAGCATTGGAAGGCATTTTAGCTCGGTTCTCTCGATTTGTGAATGAAGTTAAGCTTTCGCGAAAATGTTTGCATCGATGAACATAACGAAGGGGAGAATGGTTTAAAGTACATCAGGCACTGAAGAGTGAAAATATCAAATCACACACGCACTTTACTTAGCTTTGTTGACAGTATTATTTCAGTGTTTATTCAATTCTTTCCCAAAGAAGTTATTGTATGAAATACTTCAGAGCATCCGCAGCAACATTGTAAAATATTACAAGGTTTGCATTTCATGACTTTGGAAAGCGTTTTAGACAAGGGCGTAGCCAGAGGGGGGCAGGGGGAGCCGTCGCCCCCCCCCCCTAAATGATGGAAAGATTGAACGGGTACTGTAATGAATTCGCTTAAACATGTGCACTTTACGATCCAATCATATTCAGAAATAGGTTTTTGAAATTCAAAAGATTCCCAAAAAACTTATAAGGGTATCCAGGATCCACACTATATGAAATTTCAAAACAACTCGAAACATTTCGGGCTCAAGAATTCTCCTGGAAATCCTTCTATAAGCTCCCCTGGGAATTTCTAAATTCCTCCGGAAAGTTATCCACAAATTCCTCAGAAAAACGTTTGAAAGTCCTTCTCCTGTAATTGTAATTTCTCCTTATCTAGAAACCCCTAACTAATTTTTTTTAAAAGGAAATTCATGTGGAAGTTTCTTGAAGATTTCTTTTCTTCCCTTCAAGTTTTACTTCTAGACTTTTCTTTTTTTTTTAAAGAGACAGGAACACCGTCTTCGACCAGAGGTCGTACAGACTGAACACTTAACAACTAGACAACGGACAGGACACATAACACCCAGTGGACCGGTGGAGAATTTTTCGATCACGAAAAGTTTCCTCCTTACCGGGGCGGGAATCGAACCCACGCTACATAGCCCATGCGTCTAGACGATTGACGTCGCTATCCGCACGGCCACGATGCCCACCTTCGGCTATTCTTCCAAGAAAATCTGCGACATTTACTTCAGGAATGCATTCTAGAGCTCCTCCAAGAATACACACGGACTTTTTCCGGGAATACCTCTATAAATTCAATAGCGAAATCCTCTAGAATTACATTTTGGAATACTTTCCGCAATTGTTTCAGAATATCCTTCAAGAATTCCTCTAGAAATTTCTTTAGGAATTTCTCCAAGAATTCGTCCAAGTATTTCCCCGGAAATTCTTCTCTTACTTCAGGAATTTCTCCGGGATTTTTTCCGCGAAATTGTCCTAGACTTCTTTTCGGACCTCACTCGGAATTTACTCCAGTATTTCATTCGTAAATTAATGTTAGAGTTCCTCCAGCATAATTTCCAAGAGTTCTTCCAGGAATTTCTTCAGAACAAACAAAGAACAGCAATTCATCTGGGAATACTTTCTGGAATTCATCTGGTAATTTCTGCATTAATTCCTCATGGTATTTTTTCGGAAAATCCATCTGATATTTCTCCAGAAATTCCTTCATGAACTTCTCCAATAATTATTTCAGTACTACCTTGTGAGAATTCCTCTGGAAGTGCTTGTGGAAGTTCCTCCGGGAGCTCCCCCAGGAGTTTTTTCAAAAGTTCCTCTAGTAATCTCTCCAGGAACTTCACCGGGGATTCTTTGAGGATATTTGGCAGGAATTTCAAGGGAAATGGGATTTCGGAAGTTCCTCCAGAAACTCAACTCCGGGTATTCAATCGGTTGTTCCTCTGAAAATTTCTTCGGGAGTTCCACTAGTAGTTCCCCCGGAAATTCATTCAGACTTTCTTCCAGGAGTTCATTAAGGCTTTCTTTGCGAATTTATCTACAAATTCCTTCAGAAGTTCCTCGGAAAATTTCTCTGGGAGCTCCTCCGAGAGGTCCTTTAAGGATTCTTCTAGGAGTTTGTCCTGGAATTCATCAAGAAGTTCTTACGAGAGTTCCTCTGGGAGTTCCTCCGGAAATTACTCCGGGAGTTCCTTCTGCTCAAAAAAACTGCTGGTGGATCTCCCGGAGGAATTCACGTAGGAACTGCAGGAGGAGCTCCCGTAAGAACTCCCGGAGGAATTTCAGGAGAAACTCCTAGGAGAATTCCTAGAGGACCTCCCGGAGGAACTCCCAGAAAAACTATCAGGAGAACTTCGGGAGTAATTTCCAGCTAATTTTCTGAAGAAAGCCCAAATGATTTCCTGAAAAAAGCCTGAATGATCTCCTGGAAGAGCTACTGGTGGAACACCCGGAGGAATTTCTAAAGAACCTCCCGGGAGAATTTTTAAATGAACCTCCGGAGAAACTGCCAGTGAATCTACCAGAAGACTTCTCGGAAAAAATCTTGGAGAATTCATCTTATAGACAAATTTCATCTAGCTGAAACCTTTGTAGGGGTGTGTAGCAGGACCATCTTCATCATCAGAGGACCTCCCGGAGAATTCCTTGAAGAGCTCCCAGAGAAATTCTCGGAGGAGCTTCTGGAGGAATTTCTGTATAATTCCCGGAGGAAATTCTGGAGAAATTCCCGGAAGAATTTTCAGAGAGCCCCCGTAGGAACTGCCGATAGAAATACCGGAATAATTCTCGGAGGAAATCCTGGAGGAATTCTTGGAGGATCTGCCGGTTAAACTCATGGAGGAAATCCCGAAGGAATTTTCGAAGAAACTCCTGCACGATGTCCAGTGGAAATCTTGAAGTTTCCACCGGAATTCTTTCTGGATTTCCTTGGGAATTAATCTAGGAACTCCTCCAAAAATTCCATTGTTGATTTTATTTTCGGTATAATTTCTGAAATTTTTTGATATTTTCACAAGAAATTTTTCGAAACATTCACGGAAAAAAATATGGAATTTACACAGGAAGTTCGAAGATTTTTCGCGAAATTCTCAGGAATGTTTATTGGCAATTCTGCGGAATTTCCACGAAATATTCTTAGGAATTCCACGGTGCAATTTTTCAGATTTTTTTTATTAGAAACAGCACGAAAGAATTAACTGAAGAATTCCCTGCAGAACTTATAAAAGAATTCGTGGAGGATTTGTTGGAGTAAATAATGGTGGAATTTTCGGTCAATTCCCGAAATTGATGGTGTAATTCCTAAAGACATTGCCGAAGAAATTGCTGGAGGCATTCCTGAAGAATCCGGGCGTGAAGACCTAAAAATATTCAAAGGACACATCACCATCATAGTAAAGCACTTTTCTGCTCATTGGCTCGGAGCACTTCAGGATATGCTTCATCACTCTGGTCTCCATGTTACTCGGTTCATATTATGGCACTCGAAATGGTTGGTTTGATGAGAAGTGTCAGCGAGTGGTAGTCGAGAAAATAGCTGCTATGAGTCGAATGCTAGTGACTCGTACACGTTGCAATAGAGAATCATACAGTGGAGTAGGACCAGAAGAGGGACGAATCCATTGCAGAAAGAAAAGGCAGCACGAAAAGATAGAGAACATGGATAAAAACGACATGCGAAGGTTTTGCGAATGTTAATGGCGTACGGCATAAAGCTGCGTCAGTTCCCGTCATACCAAGTAGCACATTTGAAACAGATTTGATTGGAGTGACCAAACGTTCAAATTACCGTTATCCAGTCATCGACAAGAAAAACAGCTAATAAATAAAACTAAAACTATAAAAATAAAACTATATCCGTTGGATGCTTAGTTAATTAAATTTCGCTATAGTTTTTATAAAAACTGGTTTAAACAAAAAAAAATTGACAAGTTGAAAACATATTTTTCTTAAAGGGGAATCCTTCGCTCTCACGCTCTCTTATACTTTGTTGATGCTGAAATCATCATTCATTGTTGCGTATTTGTTTGTTCCTTATACATTGGTTATTCTATCGATTATGAAAGTAAAAGCTATCAAATGTCAGGAAAATGTTGCTTTATATTGTCCAAATGTGACATGTGGACTATATATGTGAAAAGCTGTCATATGCAATGCGAAACATTTGTTTCTTCACAACTCACGTGATGATTATGGAGCGCTAATAAAACGGCAGCACTTTCAATGTAAACAGAGAGATGTAATTACGTATAAGATACGCAACAATTTATTCTCAGTTGCATGTTTGTGTTTTTTATGCATACCGCTATGATCTATGCGGTTTGTTTTTTTTTATTAATATAAACAATAACGATAACATTTTGTAAAGAAATATATTTTAAATGTTTTCATACTTCACTTCTGAGCGAATGAGAGGCGCTCCACTATAAAAATAATGCGATTATCAAGAAAAAAAAAGACAATTTGATGTATGACATTCGAAATGTGGCACAATTCAGTCACAAATAAGCAATACGGCAACTAATTTTTATGATTGTTATAAGTTCATCGCATCATATTGGGTTTCCAGTAGCCTTGTAAAAAAGGCGTAGGATTCCAAATCATACTGAAACATCTATGTGACTGTAAATTCTTTGATCAAACCACCTTGTTAAAAGTCAAAGAAGCGTAGCCCTGTAACGCATCAAGCCACGAAGATGATCAGAAAATAAACAAAATCGCTCTTTCACCTGGACCAGCCATCAGAACAGACGTCTTTTTTTTTATTAATGGCAAGTTCGATTTTCGGTCTGGTCTAGGATGTTTTCGGGTGGGAAACATTCTTGACTCCCTAGGCATAGTGTATCCATTGTACTTGCCACAGAAAATACATACCCATGCAATGGCGGGTATAGAAAATCTTTCAATTAATAACTGAGGAAATGCTAATAGCTAATAGAATACTTAGTTTAAAAGCAGGCCAAGTTCCAGTTGAAATATAGATCCATTGAAGAAGAAGATGATGATGAAGAAGAAAAAGTTCATTACATATATTTCGATTTTCGGAGTGTTCTTAATAGTCGAATTTTAAGATATTTGGGAGGAATTGATCCTTCTGGGTGACTAATGAGGTATCAAGCGTCTCCATTAGGTTGGACCACACTCAGTGTTGGGCAGTGTTGCGGCTGCCGTGGTTTTGTTTTTATTTTTTGCATGGAAGAATGAATGATAAAAAGAAATGTCAACCATTCCCGTCCCTGACCACACTTATTCAGTTTTCCGCGAGCGGTAATGGCCGCCAGCTTGCCTGCGGGTTAGTCTCTGATTTGACGTTTGTGGAGGTCAACTGCACCCACCGCTCCGAGCATTCTGACCAATGTGACATATAAGAAGGTGCTGATTCAGTGAATTCGAGCCTGCTTATATACCACATTGATCAAAATGCTCGAATGGTGGGTGCAGTTGACCTCCAGAAACGTCAAACCAGAGACTCACCCGCAGGCATGCTGGCGGCCATTACCGCTCGCGGAAAACTGGATATGAAAAAATCAAAATCATTTTTTCGAGACGTATACTGCCGTCATACGCATATTTGTCCCATGTTTGCTGGGATTTCCTACGTACATGGGACAGTTATGCGTATAACGGCAGTATACTTCTGAAAATAAAGTTTTTTGCTCCAAGAAGCTACTGTAAAAATTTCAGCCAGATCCGTCAAGTCTAAGTGAATGCTCAACGAGCATGAAATTTATATGGGAATAATCTTCTAAATACATATATGGGAAAATGCATACTTTTCACTTTTTCACCTCTAGGTAGCGCGATAGTCATTCAATCCCGCTCATTAGTGACATTTACAATCTTTATTTTACTGCGAAGAGCCTCCAGAGAACCAAGAGCGATTTTGTCAAGAAATAAAAAAGTTATACCTAGATGAAAAAAAATATACGTTTCGAAAAAATGACTTTGAATTTTTCCATATAAGAGTGATCCACCTTAGTTTCCATATTAGGTTAACGATTTTAATTTCAAATATCCAAAAATTTTGAAGCAATGTTTACATTTTTTCAGTACAGATCAAATGAAAAAAATGAATCATTTCGTTTATGTTAGAAGTTACTCAAATTTTGCGTAGCCAATCAAAAGATCTTCAGGAGGGTTCAAACACATAAACCGTTCTGTAGAATTTGTAAGGTTGTCAATTAAAAAAATGAGTCACTACAAAATGGTATTTTTTCTTGAGGATCTACTCTCAAAAGTACGCTAGAACAAAACTATGTTGGTTCTCGGTAAAACAGGGGGAATCAAGTTTCCAAAGTTATAAAATATCCTCAGCTTCAAAGCTGTTGGGAAGGATGAAAACCCGTTAGAGCTTCTCAAACTTTAAAGTGAGCAGCTGTAAGATATTTCCGATCTATAAGAAAGATATACGATTGCAAAAATGGTAACCTGGCTTAGAAACCTCGCAGTTAATAACTGTGGAAGTGCTCAATGAACACTAAGCTGCGAGGCGGCTCTGTCCCAGTGTGGGGCTGTAATGCCAATAAGAATAATAATTATGATTAACAGACTGAGACCGTTTGAGGAGTCCTCCATCGGCAAACAGATGTTTGACGGATCGATGTTGCTCCTGCGGATTATCCTTGATAAACTCCGGGAGTACTACTTGCAGACTCATCATCTGTCTAGTGGTTTCAAAGCGGTGTACGATTCAGTGAAAATAAATTAGCTGTGTCAGATAATGTCTGCACATGCCCTAATAGCACAGTTCAGATCGATTTGCTTGCAGCAACTCCAATTTGACTGGATTTGGTCGCATATGAGTCACAGTGACTGATATGTGACAAGTGTGCTACTCGGGTGGTTTTCCGGCGACACGTGATTAAGCTGATACGTGCAATGCTTGATGGCTCGAAATCAAATATTCGGATTGCAGATTGCAGTGTCAACCTCGTTTGCGACCTTAGATGGATTGAAGTAGTATGAAACACTTTCGTATTTTTTGTTCAACATTGCACTCGAGGCCGCTTTTAGGAAATCTGGCTTGCAGAGGAACGGCCGTATCATCACACGGTAGCATATGCTACTGGGCTATGCAGACGATATCGACCTCATGGGAATTGATTGCAGTAGTGGAGGCTTTTGTTCCACTGAAGATAAAGACGGCGAGGACAGACTTAACCTCTACCAAGACAAAGTACATGGTTGCGGGTAGAGATAAAGGGAGACCTATTGTTGTTGATGCTGAGGTAGTGCTTGAGTGGGGATATGGGGATGTGTTTGAAGTTGTTGAAGAATTTGTTTACCTTGGAACGCTTGTGACATATGACAATGACGTTTCACGTAAATTGAATAGGGACTGTCCAGTGCCTATATACTATGTGGACAGTTCAAGGTGGAGGGGATGCATGGCGAATGTCCACGTTTCATACAATTTTTTGAGAATTTATATGAGCAGATGTCCACGCTGGGGGAGGGAAATTTATAACGCTTACCAAAACATGTCCACGTGGTATATCGGCAGCCATAAAGACGTATTGCTGCTGCAAATATGGCTTTCTACGGATTACATAACCAGCTTAGTTCCAGAAACTTGCTTTATATAAAACTCTGATGCTATCTACTACAGAGATTAACACAGAAAAAAAAAAGTGAACAGCACGTAATACTTGACATGCGGACATTTCCGTTATTCTGCGGTGAAATGGTGCTCTTCCTATCAAGATTGCTTACAACTTGATTGTAATATTGATGATTCACATAAAATATTGTATGACTTTAAGCTATATTGCACGATTGGCGTAATTTTTAGTGAATTTTTCTATCTGAAAAGCGTGAGCATTAAGGCGGACTGGAAAACTTTCTGGATTTTCGAGCAAACTGTGCTGCGAACAATATTTGGAGGGAAACTAGTAAATGTAGTGTGGCGTAGACGTCGGAAGAGAGAATAGCGAAAACAATATTCAACAGAGGATAGAGGACCTGCTATCCGGACGACGTCGACCAACGAAACGTGAGATGCTTTGCACACTCATGATGATGTTTGACCCACTGAGGTTCATTGCTCACTTTGTCATGTATCCTAAAGTACTTCTGCAGGAAATTTGGAGGTCCTCGGTTGACTGGTACACTCCCATTGATGAACCACAGATCCAGAAGTGGCTGACATGGCTGAAAATTCTGCCGGAGGTAATCAATGTCAGATTCCACGTTGCTATAGACCAGGGGTCCCAGCATGCTTACTTTTAAGGGCCGCATAGCAATTTTAGTTGTTGAAGCGGGCCGCAGTACATTTGCAATATTTGTGTTTTATTTCAAATTGAATTTTAGTAAATACAACATGATTTGTTATAGGTAAAATAAAATTTTAACAGAATATTTTATTCCTGTAAATCTTTTTCGAATTACATACTTGCAAGGACATTTAATTCTGCAGGTTTTATCGCCGTAGCTATGACTATGAGCCGATACTACTGTTTCTGCTCTTTCAGACTTGATTCGAGAAAATTCTTTTGCAACACCATCTTTTCGGTTCAGATGGCAGAAAATATTGTGAGCTATTTTTTCCAAAGATGTCATACGACCTTATGTATTTATTTTTAATGATATATTGTTCACTATAAGTTGTCGCGCGAGTGACAACGACTAAAATAAAAACACCCCATAAAAAATTTGAAATTTTTCATGAAAAAATAGACAATTGCCAATATAGAAATCAAGGTATGAGCAATAAATAAATATACAATTTCCACAAATAATGCAAAATTTCCACAAACAATTGAGAATTTTACTCAAAACAAAAATAATTAGCACATTTTCCGTAGCTTAAAGTACGTTGGCGTGACAAGTGATAGTCACCGTGTTTTCTGGAGTTATTAATACAGCAATTTTCCAGTTGAATTTCGCTGAACCCTAATTTATTTTTAAGAGAAAAGCATTCTTCTTATGGAGCAGTGTAAGGCAACATTATTCTTACAAGAAGTTCAACACTAAGCTCGATTAAATCCGCGAAGAAAAAACACACATTTGCTATTTTTATAGCCCGGGGCAATAACAACGAAGTATGTTTGCTGTCGGGCTTGGCCTGCATAATATTGATGTAGTGATCAATTTAATTAATCATGATGATAACACGATTCACAATGGTGCACTCTAGACAGATTACCCGCAAAAAAATGACACATTGAAAAACTTCTCTTGTCATATAGCGCCTAATAATGGGCCACATGTGGTGTATTCTCTGAAAACCTTCGCGGGCCGCAGCAAAAGGCTTGGATGGCCGCATGCGGTCTGCGGGCCGCACTTTGGGGATCACTGGTATTAACTATCTGTGTCTTTGGGAAGTGGCTTCAACGTACAAATGCACACGTTCGTCGACGCGAGTAAAAACGGATTTGCAGCAGTAGTGTATCTCAGGTTTGACGAAGGAAAGAACATAGAGGTCGCGTTCGTTAGTGCCAAAACAAGGGTTGCACCACTGAAATTCCTCTCTATTCCCCGTTCAGAGTTGTAGCGTCATTGTAGCCGGTATTTTTGGACCGATTTCCAAGACGTTCTCTGCTGACTACATTCAGACCACCGGCGATACAGCCAGTTCCTAGCATTCCGAGTCAGTAAAATACTGGAGGTAACTGACATAAAGGACTGGCGATGGGTTCCAACGAAACAGAACGTGGCCGACGAAGGAACGAAATGGACGCGTCATCCCAATCTCAGCCCAGAATTCCTCCGAAAGTCTAACACTGAATGGCCGTCGAAGCATCCGGAACAACGGATATGGAACTGCGTGCGCACCTGTTAACTCACGTCTCCACGATAGAATCAGTAGTCCATGCTCAAAATTTCTCTAATGGGATTATGATGGTTCGAAGTACGGCGTACGTGTTTCGGTTTATATGCAACTTAAGGTCACTCCTGACAGAATCAAAGTTTCAAAGTGCTCGCGTTTTCGGGAGCACACCACTCGATACGGAAGCAACGCACAACTGTCATTTTTATTTTTTCACGCATGCTGCAACGCAGCAATGCTGAATCAACAAAAATGACAGTTGTCCGCCGCCTTCGTATCCAGTGGTGTGCCCCCGAAAACGCGAGCACTTTGAAACTTGGATTCTGTCAGGAGTGACCTTAAAGTACATGATGGTGACGAAGCAGCGAACCAGTGGACCGTTGACGCAGCACGAGTTGGCCAGGACTGAAAAATTATACTTGTGTGTGCTTATACTTGCGAGTATGCCGATAAACTTGCTATTTTCGTCGATAATCCACAAAGTGGCACAGCGAAGCCGATTCCCAAAAGCAGCTCTATTGCCTAGAGTCCTATAAGAAGAGTAACGTCATGTTCCACGTTTGACAGGTCTCCTGCTCGTTTGGAACGCGCGTTTGTATGGAATTGACAGCTAGTTCTGTCCCAATTTTGACACTTGACGGCACTGTTATTATAGTCACATTACTATTGCCTATATCTGACCCTTTCTCGAAAAATTTGATGTGCTTAGAGTCCAGGGCCGAACTGGTGCCCGCCAGTTGATCGATTACGACGTAGTTAACCCGATCATTTTTCCTTGTAATCACCATGTTACACGGTTGATAGTTCATCACTACCATTGCAAGTACTATCATTAAAATCATGATACTGTGCTCAACGAAATTCGTCAGCGATACCGAATTCCTCGCCTCAAGTCCGTGTACAACGCGATCCGGAAGCAGTGCCAGGAATGCATGAACAACAGAGTAACTACTCATCCACCTGCCATGAGTGACCTGCCGATAGCACGTCTGGCGTTATCGTTCATTTACTCATGTGGGGGTGGATTACTTCGGCCCGATCATGGTAACCATGAATCGTAAAACGGAGAAACGCTGGGTGTTGATAGCTACATGTTAGACCATTCGCGACATCCACTTGCAAATCGCACACACTCTCAGTACCGATTCCTGCATCATGGCTTTGCGCAACGTCATGCATTGGTAGGAGGGGTATACCGGCGGTTATCTATAGTGATCAAGGCACAAACTTTCGGGGCACTAGTAAGGAGCTCAAGATCGTTCTGCAAAGTTTGGATAAAGAACGTCTGATGGCTGAGTCTACCACACCTCAAACCAGATGGCGCTTCAATCTACCGGCCTCTCCACACATGGGTGAAGCGTGGGAGCGCCTCATGGGCACAGTTAAGCAGAATCTCAGCAAACTGAGGCCAAACTGTACGCTCTCTCACGAGGTCCTTGAAAACTTGCTTATAGAAGTGGAAAACGTGGTAAACTCACGGCCATTGACCAGTATCCCGTTAGAAGATGATGATTCCCCAGTGTTCCCTCCAAAGCATTTCTTGTTGAGATCATCTAATGGTTTGATATCATGGGTAGCCTTCGATGACAGTCCCGTGGCGCTCCGGAACTGCTGGCAGCAAACCAGTTCTGTAGGCAATGGCTTCGAGGTTATATGCCAACGATTACACACTAAACCAAATGGTTTGGTCCTGCAAAACCCTCGATGGGTGACATCGTCGTCCTCGTGGACCTGAATCTCCCGCGTAACTGTTGGCCGAAGGGACGTGTAATAGCTACGAAACCGGGAGCCGATGGCCAAGTTAGATGTGCCACCGTCCAGACCGCCAACGGTATCTACGAGCGTCCAGCCTTGCGTTACTCAGGGGATCATCGATCGCATGAGAGGTCATGTGGAGAACAAGAGATGGACAAATAACGTAAACAAAGAATAGGAATCGAAAAACTGTTGAGATCTACTATTCTTGAATTCACGTTAAATTAATTACGATTCTACTTTCAATATCATAGCTAGTGGTCGCCTAATGACTAAATTTCTGGGTAACCTACATACATTTGCTTACAGATAATTGCTAATCCATAGAAGTGCAATTTAACCTAAACTATAATTACCTAAATTAATTCATACTTAAGAGAGAAGTGTAGAAACCTTAGTGCACTTACCAGTACCTTAGTGTAACTTATATCTAAATATCTAATAGCTAATTAGTACTGAAGATCAACTAGATCACTATACGATAATCCGTTCATTGGAGACAACAAGCACTAACTTTATAATTGCGGTGACGAATCACCAAAAGTAAGTAAATAGTTGTGAATGAGTATAACTTACAAAATCTAATTTTCCCTGTATTATCATGAATTTTGTAATTATTTCGGACATCCCAGAATAAAGAAACAAAATCTACTGATTCGTTTTATCGCTCAACAGTACGTAATTCGGTAATGGTCTTCTTCCCAGAACGTCTTACTGTCGAAGTATGCACTTTCTTCCTGAGAGTTTTTTTTCCTTTCTTACTTACCTTACCTTAATATATCCAAGCAGATAAAAAAATCCTTGACGTCAAGGATTTTTTTATATCTGTTCGGATAAATTATTAAGGAAATTTTTTCTAGTTTGCCAAAATTGTTTCTAGTTTTAGGCCTCATTTAAATCCAGCAGATGGATCTAGCTGTCGCCCAATGATGTTGCTTTGATATAGGAGAACTGTTCCGTTTTCCATCTCACTGAACATATATTCATCCAATCGCAAAAAAATACAGCACTAATTTCTTTGGTTCTTTGTGCTAACAAGCGTGCTTACTGTTGAAAAAATTACAAAAATGATAAACCAATCAAAATCCTTTTCATTGCTTGGTTTTTCATTGGATGAAAATAGGAGCACTGAGATGAAGATCAGGAGCGGTAACCCTACCTTAGACTTCACTCATTGCTCCGTTTACATTGCAAGAGACTTATACCTTCTTGAGTACACATTAAAATCGATTGTTTTATTTGGATAATGGATAGTTGCAACACAGTGCAATTTGCGGAAGTGAAACAAGCTCTGCTGCTTGAGGGTTGCGTACGACCCCATCTTCCTCCAACCTATTAATGGGATGCCCTTCGTGAGAGGTATAACCTACTTCCGTAGTGAACTTTTGCCATTCATTCCCTGCTTCAGAGTCGAGGGCAGCACAACGATAAACTGAGTGAATCCGCGGAGGAGAGAAGGTCGGATGTAATCAAAAATCAATATCCCAGCATCCAGTTCAAGATTATCCAAAATATAATAACGAGGTGGCAATAATTTGTCAATTTGTAAACAGGCTTGGAAATGAACAAACTTAAATGTTTATTAACTTGACGTGGAACCAAAACTTGCAGAAGAAAACAGGAGTATTACCGCAAAACTTCTTTTCGGAGTTTAGTTTCACCTGGCATATTATGACTTGGTCCAGTCCATTGAAGCGCGAATAATTGAGTATGAGTGATGGTAAGATGAGAGTTTCCGTACAGCTGTCGGGGGGAAAAGTTATTCTTCTTGCTACTGGGTACGAAGCTGAAGGAGAGGACTTTGGAGATGCAATATGCACCGCACTAACTGGGGTTTACTGAACCTAGACGTGGTTTTTGCACTATCGGCTACAACTTTTCGTAGTGTATTGTGAAAACTTTTGGTTGTATATGCTCTTTTCGTGTCAGCTCATAGTTTATTCAAAGTCCATAATCGATGCCGGAGCACTTTGGTATAGTTGAAAAAAAAAAAAAATGGTGATGTTATCTTTGAAATGCGGCCACCAATGATGATCATATGTACTATCTTTGGCGCATACAAAAATCCGTGTTTGTGCTAATGACTGTACACTGTGTACAGAGTTTTGCCAGTCTGCAAGATTGATCTCACGTCACGATTGAAGTCACGTAAGACAGTGTGCTAATATGTGACCACAC
The DNA here is from genome assembly GCF_024139115.2 of Armigeres subalbatus. NCBI lineage: Eukaryota > Metazoa > Arthropoda > Insecta > Diptera > Culicidae > Armigeres > Armigeres subalbatus. The sequence goes on from NC_085140.1 coordinate 311,457,145, forward strand.
GGTAATTCCTTGTCAGTCGTTCATCAAGAACATCTTCAATTAAACAATTGATACTGATACATAATTTGATGTAAGGGAATGTGTAGTGCACATTATTTGTAGATTTTTTTTAAACTTGAGCTTAATTGAAAATTTAGATAACCGGGAAAATCCAAAAAGTAATTAGTATATCATTATCACACCACTTATGTCTGAATAGACAAGCCTCACAATTCGGGACTGATTTCCGATTTGGGCGTAACTTATTGTGTACACAAACATTGGAAGGCGAATTCCAGCTACAGCAAGCATTTTCTGAGAAAAATACGGTATGTATCCGACAGAATAGGCTTTCCTGTAGCTGGTAAGCGAATTAGTTGTGAAAAAAACGCTTGCATTCTTTGCATTCTACGGAATTCACAAAACAATATTTGTTTACAAAATAATTATTTTACCTAATTAACTCCCAAATCGCAAATCGGTCCCGAATTTCAAAAATACAAAATTCAAAGGCATTTGAATTGATGCACCTATAGATACATCAGTATTTCTCACCAGAATACATGCAGGCATGGATTTTTTTTATTTGTTTAACTTTCTTCAAATAATGCATGGCATTCTGGTAATCAACCAACTGCAAGACCATTATTTTAATTGTTAACTTACGAAACAAACAAAAGTATTACAATTTTGAAAATGTAGATTCGGAAATAATTGGCAGATCTAGTTCTATGTAGAAACAGGCCCAAAAAGTAATAAAAATGGATAACTATTTTAACCGGTTTCTCATGTGAGATATACAATACAATTAAATATGTTCCGAGCAGTGTTGGGAAATGTACAGTAAAACACTGTGATTATGCGAATGTTTACATTTTATCCGGTCAAATTTCACGCCCCGCACAAACCGAAACGGTTTTCCAAAAAAAAATGTACGCCTCATTGTGACATTTTTTTGTCGATGAGGCAAACTGTTTTTTTGCTGCTGCGTGATAGTCGAGCCGTCGGTGCGGTCAGCATTTGCATGAGATTTTTTTGTTTCGGTTCGTGCGCAGCGCGAACAGAACAAAATCGAGTTTAATTGCCTGTGGTGCAAAGCCTAGAAAGAATGCTAGCCGTTGGTACTAATTCATTAGTTCTAGTCTCTAAAACGACCAAGAAATAATGAAATAATCATTTACCACCTAAAACAGTCATACGTCGTGAAATGAGCGTACAGAAACATTAATTATGGGGAGAGAAAATAATAAAATCATATGCTGACTGTCGTCTGCTTGGTCGTGGCTGCTGCTGTGGCTGCCGTGGTTTTGTTTTTCTGTGACTGCGTGGCAGAATGAATGATAAAAAGAAATGTCAACCGTTTCCGTCCCTGGTTCCGAGTCTATGAGCTTCAATTTTAGACATTACGTCTTACCCATTGAAAAGTGCTTCATTTACTTATGTTGTCATCTGAATAGGCATCATCTACTTAGGCAGTTATCATACATGTAGAATCTAATAAAATTGCTTTTAGTTTTTGCTCTTTCATCTTACATTGTGTATTTTTCTATTTGCTTACGTTAAACTTACCACCATCCAGAAATTGTATGAATAGAGAACTCACCTGAAATGAAACAACGAGATAAAATATTAGAAATTGGTGCCTATTGTTGGAACAATAATCGTGAATTGGAAAACTCGACATTGCATGAACAAAAAATGAAGGGAAAGAACATATTTTTCTGAATTCAGCTTCACTTGCGACCACAATGTTTCCACCTCGGCAACGAACTACAGGGTCACGGGAAAATTTATGACCTTAAAAACTGGCAATACACAACCTACGCCAAGCGCCGCAAGAACTGAATAAGTTTGGGACATTTGCCAGAATGTCACCCGGGACCGGGAGCGAGCGGTGCTGCGAATTACTCATTCGCGAAATTCGTTCCACTAGCGAGCTTGACCTTTGCCTCACCCAGGGAATGTTTTCAGTGTTGTAAAGTGGTGTCTAAAGCTTTGCTCTTCTATACAGAATAAAGTTTTGTGTGAACTATGAATGCTGCTTTCGCTGCAAAAAATGCAGGCAAATCATATATTGCCAAAAACGCGCAATGGTGATCCGGTTATTTTGGAAATGGTCGCTACACGCATTTATAGTTTCAAACCAGTTACCGAGTAGAGTTGTAGAGCACTAGTGAAGATAACTTTTTCGGAGTTCTAGCCTAGAATGGAGAATATAGTTGCTATGCCGTAAATCATTTATTGTTTTTCTGTGTTCAATTTTGGATTTATGCCAACATATGATGATTGCTATTGGGATTAGGTTTGACGTAGGTACCATAAATCAGTCAATTTCGTTTGGATGGATAGGAAATATGATAGCACATAGACACATCACAATCCGTCGAGTTCAGTTAAGGCATCTTTTATACCATCAATGTACTGAATCAAAACCTTAACTTACTTTTTTTTTATTGCGAATTATAGGACGTATTTATAATTTAAATTCATTTTATTGTTTTTACCTGATAGCTTTGGTATAACTTAAGATGAGTATGATTATGATTATCAGTATGATTTCATGTCCCACCGGCTACTGAATATGTTGTCACAACACTTCCATGACATTCAATGACAAATTTAATCCTTGGTCACCCTAAAAATTGAAAATAACAGATTAGCCGGATTGAAAATTAATTCGGGAAATTGTACCGTTTTCCATCTCACTACACATATATTCATCTCATCGCGAAACAAAGAAAAGTAGCATCAATTTTGTCGTTTCTTGGCAGACATGCGTGCTCACTGCTGGAAAGAATCACAAAACAAAGAAAAAAATCAAAGTCCTTTTCATTTTTTTGTTTTTCACGCGATGAACATAGAAGCTATGAGATGAAGTCCAGAAGCAGTAACCCTACTATGTTTGAAAACTCCTTTTGTGCAATTGCACAACATGTGAAAGATTCAGTTCGAAAAATTAATTGGAGGGTAACCAATTCCTTTGGTGGGGTTTGAATAGCAGCTGGCAAGACGTGCAGTGTTCTGATACGGAATAAATGCTGACATAGAAAAGTTTGTTAGTGCATGTGATGGTTGTGCTGGTAGGGCAGTGCATCCAAAACAGAAGATAGACTCAAAATAGATTCTTTCCATAAGAGCTTTCCGTAAGTCCTTGACGTAAAAGACGAGCTCAGTGTTCACAGGCATTGTCACCATTGGGGTACAAATTTAGGTCTTTGTGAAAATTTAAAGTGTCGTATCCAACTATTTTCATATTTTGCGTTTCGCCAGTTTTGTTCGAAACCAGTAACATAAGTAATCAAATATTTATCTTATAATATTCGAGCATGATGGCACTTCGTTCCACCAACATGTTTTACGTAGTTTACGTTGATTTTGTCTACTTCGTGCATCACGTTTTCTTATTGATAGTGGATAGCTTCTCAAAATGGGTGAAAGTTGAGTGGATGAAAAATAAAACTACATGTAAACAAGTTGTGAAGCTATTGTTAGCATATTTTGCTAGATTTGGGTACCCAGACAATATAGTGGCGGATAACGCACCTCTATTCAATTCTTATTATTTTAAAAAAGTTTCTGGTGAGGCAAGAAATACGGGTCCTAAACAGTCCTCCATACAATTCAGCTAGTTATGGCCATCCGGAGAGATTAGTTTGTACTGCCAAAGATGTATTTAAAAAATGCTACTTGACTCGGGTTATTTGAGTGTAGAACTGGAGGATCGTATGAGAAAATTTTAAATGAATTTTTAAAATGATATGACGATTATTTTTACTTGGCTATTTGACTTTCGAGAATGTTTTCAGTTACAGCATCTGCACCTGCAGTGATGATATAACAAATACTAGATCTGACGATAATCTCAATAAAGAGGTTACTGAAGATCCTTTTGATAGTCTGATGACTCATTATCCGTTAAAGAACCAGTAACCCACATCATCATACTAAATGGTTTAAACCGCATTTTCTAAAACGACAACGATATTGCAGATAACCATTGGAAGCAGAATAACAACAACAGCGCATTGCACCCAAATAAAGATCGTTGACGGTGCGGACGTATGAAGACGTAGAATGATGGTGGTGCATGTCGATCACAATGCCGATAATCTCAATCCATCACAACCACGAGTGAGGATGAATTTGACGCTCGATGGCCTGCCGCGGCGTTCGAAAAGAACGCGACGAAATAGTATTTATGGCAAGCGGTAACCAAACCCGATACCAAACGAATAAAACGAGCCGGCGACTGTTCGCCTCTTCGATCTTCAACCATCGTAGTAAAAGAACGCTTCTACATTAGCTCCGAAATCTTTTACTAAGTGCATAAGTAGTTCTTCTCCAGTGCTCAATAAGGCTTCGGCGGTAATGATGTTTTCTCGATATATTTGTTACACTTCGTCTTGGTGTAATACATACCAATCATAATTGCCTACCTTACGGCATAAACAAACGGTTTATAGTTACAGGGCTGGTAGCGACTGAAGCCACTTAAAATAGTGACTTTAGTGACCAAAGCTGACGAAAAAAGGGACCAAATAGTGACTTTCAATTGCAGAAAAAGTGACCAAATAGTGACTTCCAATTTCAGTTGCAAGTTCGATGAGACGAAATCAGGCGTTTTTTGGTCGAAGGAGAATTTTTTTTTTGTCGTAATTTGTGGCGGAAAACATCTTTCACTCACCACTCTTTTCTCTGAAATGAAAGAAATGAAAATCGTACTCGCTAACTTTTATCTACTTAGTGACTAAGTAAATTTGTATTGCCCTCTCTTTTAACCCCACGGGAATTTTACTCAATATCTGTAAAAAGCATTGAGCATTTCGCACAAATTCGTAGGTGGTACAAGCCAAGACTATTGTATGAGAGTAGCATCACTTTCATCCGTTACCACAGATATTGATTTGGGACTAATCACTATCTCTTAGATGGAAGCAATGCACTCTCTTTTAACCCCACGGAAATTTTAATCAATATCTGTAAAAAGCAGGACAACTCAAAACTATGAGTAGTCTGCCAGCAAATCAAATTGTTATAGGTGAAACGCATTTTTTTAAATTTTTAGTGCGACAGGAACAACAGTAAGGATCGGCTGGAGATTCATGTACAACGAGCCTGGGATTGAACCCTCGATCTCCTGCTTGTAATGAGGACCATGCTCTCTGAACTTTTAAATATTTTAACTCCAAAATACGCAGATTTTCCGACTTGCTGTGCGTATACATGAACGATTTTTACTATGGAATTCGACAGCGCATGCAATCTTCAAAATTGGGGAGACTTGATGATCGCCTTTCTATGATATTTCTGCTGACCATGATCGCATATTTGTAACATTTGCATTTTGGTTGATTTTGAAAATCGTTTGTGAATCCTTCTCACAAGCTCAATCATTTCCATCTTACGACTGATAAGCAAGATAGTAAAGCCTTTTTTACTGTTGTGGGGTTAAATGCAGTAAATTGAGCTTTCGTAAAAAGCATGTGAGCTTTCGAACGATTCACAGGCTTTTTATAAAATATACAAAAATGCGAGTGTTACAAATATGCGATCATGGGTTATATGATACTCAATAAATATTTTTTTAGAGCAAATCCTTCATCACATCTGACAAAGCTACAAAAAAATAGCCGCTTGAGAACAAATTAAACTTTCTTAAATTTTTTAGACAAATTTTTATATGGATGCCCAATGAGGGAAGTCTGCTCATATTGAGGCAACAACTTAAAATCCCAATATCCTGAAATTGTGGTGGAATGATGGCATTTTTATCATTGAAGGTCATTTAGCATATTTATGGATTTGTGCTGTGAAAAAATGATAGCATTTGGTCATTATTGGGAGAAGTTGTTCTAATTTTACGTGGCCACTAAAAAACATCTTTAGGAGGAATAAAACGTCGTAAATAAGGTCGTCAATTTAAAATATGTCTAAAGGATCTATTATAAAAATACGCTATAACAATACTACTTTAGTTCTTGGTAAAACAGGGGAGAATCAAGACGTCTCCCCACCATCCCCTACTGCATAAAGTTTGAGTTAAAAAAAACTTGAAATCGACAGGTCTCCTGCTTGCATGACTGTATACCAATTTTTTTTCTTTTTTTTTATATTTTTTTTATTTTTTTTTTTTTACTGATTTTATTTGCTAATTATCTAATACATGCATTCATCTTTTAGACTAGGTGTTCCGTGTTTTCTTAACACTATCATCCTTATTTGCTATGTTATATTTTTAGTTATTATTAATACATTTCAATTGCCTCCGGCAGTTAGAATTTTTCCTCTGGTTGAATTGAACCATGTAGGAATTACAATGTTTTCAACTTAAACTAAACTTAACCTAATTTATACTAAGGGTACAAGGAGCTAATCGTTGCAATAGAAGATTGCAACGATTTTTGTCTAAAATTGGAAATTATTTTGTTGACATTTGTTGCAATGCCTCAATATTAGAAATTCTATGAAGTTCATTGGTACTATACCACGGAGGCAACTTCAGAATCATTTTCAGAATTTTATTTTGAATCCTCTGAATTGCCTTCTTTCTGGTATTGCAGCAACTAGTCCATATTGGCACAGCATACAACATGGCAGGTCTAAAAATTTGTTTGTAAATCAAAAGTTTGTTCTTCAGACAAACTTTTGATTTTCTGTTTATAAGTGGATATAGACACTTAATATATTTGTTACATTTGGCTTGAAGGCCTTCAATGTGATTTTTAAAAGTTAATTTTTGATCTAGCAGAAGTCCTAAATATTTAGCTTCGCTAGACCAATTAATTGGAACCCTATTCATAGTGACAATATGTCTGCTAGAAGGTTTCAAATAAGAAGCTTTCGGCTTATGTGGGAAAATTATAAGCTGAGTTTTGGAAGCATTCGAGGAAATTTTCCATTTTTGCAAGTAAGTGGAGAAAATATCCAAACTTTTTTGCAATCTACTACAAATGACACGAAGGCTTCGCCCTTTGGCTGAAAGGCCCGTGTCATCTGCAAACAAAGATTTTTGACACCCTGGTGGTAAATCAGGTAAGTCAGAAGTAAAAATGTTATACAAAATGGGCCCCAGTATGCTGCCTTGGGGGACACCAGCCCTTACAGGTAACCTATCAGATTTAGAATTCTGATAGTTTACCTGCAGTGAAACGATCTGATAAATAATTTTGGATCAGTTTAATGATGTACAGAGGAAAATTAAGATTCATCAATTTTACAATCAAACCTTCATGCCACACACTGTCAAATGCTTTCTCTATATCAAGAAGAGCAACTCCAGTCGAATATCCTTCAGATTTGTTTAGCCGAATTAAGTTCGTAACTCTTAATAACTGATGAGTGGTTGAATGCCCATGGCGAAAACCAAATTGCTCATCAGCAAAAATAGAATTGTCATTAATATGAACCATCATTCTATTTAAAATAATCTTTTCAAACAGTTTGCTTATTGAAGAAAGCAAACTGATTGGGCGATAACTAGAAGCCTCAGCTGGATTTTTGTCCGGCTTCAAAATAGGAACAACTTTGGCGTTTTTCCATTTATCTGGGAAGTATGCCAATTGAAAACATTTGTTAAATAAATTAACCAAAAAGGATAAAGAGCTCTCAGGCAGTTTTTTGATAAGTATGTAGAAAATACCATCATCACCCGGGGCTTTCATATTTTTAAATTTTCTAGTAATAGATCTCACTTCATCCAAATTAGTTCCCAACGAAGGGTCAAAAACATTATCTTGATCGAGAATGTCTTCGAAGCTTCGTGTAACCTGATCCTCAATTGGACTAGTGAGACCTAGACTAAAATTATGGGCACTCTCGAACTGCTGAGCAAGTTTTTGAGCCTTTTCACCATTTGTTAATAAAATTTTATTTCCCTCTGGAATTGGCTTTTGAGGTTTTTTAAGAATTTTCGTTAATTTCCAAAAGGGTTTCGAACTGGGATCCAACTTCGAGACATTATTCTCAAAGTTGGTATTTCTCAGAATAGCGAAAAAATTTTTAATTTCATTTTGCAAATCTCGCCAAATAACTTTCAACGCGGGATCGCGAGCTCTTTGGTATTGCCTTCGCCTCACATTTTTAAGACGGATCAGTAGCTGAAGATCGTCGTCAATAATAATGGAGTTGAATTTAATTTCACATTTAGGAATTGCAATGCCTCTGGCTTCGACAATTAAATTTGTCAAAGATACGAGAGCATTATCAATATCACTTTTGGTATCGAGAGGAATATCAACATCAAAATTCCTATCGATATACGTTTTATATAAATCCCAATCAGCCCTATGATAATTGAAAGTAGAGCTGATTGGATTATAAATGGCTTCTTGTGAAATTTCAAACGTCACAGGAAGGTGATCAGAGTCAAAGTCAGCATGAGTTACCAATTGGCCACACAGCTGACTTGAATCCGTTAAAACCAAATCAATTGTCGAAGGATTTCGAGTGGATGAAAAACAAGTTGGGCCATTGGGATATTGAATAGTATAATATCCCGCAGAACAATCTTCAAATAAAATGTTGCCGTTGGAATTGCTTTGAGCATTATTCCATGAACGATGTTTGGCATTGAAGTCACCAATTACGAAGAATTTTGATTTGTTGCGAGTCAGAATTTGAAGATCAGCTTTCAACAAATTCTTTTGCTGCCCATTGCATTAAAAAGGCAAATAGGCTGCAATGAAGGAAAATTGACCAAAATTTGTTTCAACAGAAACTCCCAAGGTTTCAAAACTTTGGTTTCAAACGAAGAAAATAATTTATGTTTGATACGTCTATTGATGACAATGGCGACCCCCCCACAGGCGCTGTCAAGACGATCATTTCTGTAGATTAAATAATTTGGATCTCGTTTAATGGAGAGTCCTGGTTTTAATAGGTTTCAGTTATAATGGCAATATGCACATTATGAACTGTTAGGAAGTTGAATAATTCATCTTCCTTACCCTTTAGAGAGCGGGCATTCCAATTTAGAACTTTCACACAATTATTTAGATCCATTGAAACGGAGTCCAATAACAATTTTTTGTGTGTACTTTATACCAACCTGAACAGCTTCTGGTATGGTATTTGCTTTGAACATTGCATCAATCATGTGATGCAATTGTTCAGTTCAAAAATCAAAATCGGAAGCAGTCATGCTACCTGAATCGGCAACATGACCATTATTTTCCGTTGGGACATGGGTATAAACCTCATTTTGAGAAGAGAAATTTTGTCTACCAGCAGCGATGTTTGCATACGTAGGTACATTGGAAAAATTGGAATTTACTGAAGTGCTTGCTACCCGTTGACGAGCGGCAAAATTTGTTTGTGAATTGTGGTGGGTATGAATTGTTCGACCGGTAACTGGTTTCGAAATTTGAGCGTTTGAAAAATGTCTACCCGTCGAATCTGGGATCCGATTGGAATTTCCCATCATCAATTTTGCACGGGAATTCAAAACTTTTTTGCGTGAAGGGCATTCCCAGAAATTGGATTTATGATTGCCCCCACAATTTGCACATTTAAATTTATTGGAATCTTCTCTCACAGGACATGCGTCCTTGGCGTGAGAGGTTCCACCACAAATCATGCATTTAGCATCCATGTGACAATGTTTGGTTCCATGACCCCACTTTTGGCACTTACGGCACTGGGTGGGGTTTTGGAAATTTCCCCCAGGCCTGCGGAAATGTTCCCATGTAACACGGACATGGGACATAATACAGGCCTTTTCCAAACTTTTCATATTATTTAGTTCACTTTTGTTAAAATGAACTAAATAAAATTCTTGAGAAATGCCCCTCTGAGAAGTACCAGAGTGGGATTTCTTTTTCATCTTAATTACTTGGACTGGTGAAAATCCAAGTAATTGAGAAATTTCAATTATAATCTCATCCAGTGATTTATCATCACTGGGGAGACCTTTCAAGACGACTTTGAACAATCGCTCAGTTTTGTCGTCGTATGTGAAGAATTTATGGCGCTTCTCAGTTAAATACTGAAGAAGACGTTTGCGATCGTCAAAGGATCCCGGCAAAACGCGGCAGTCACCCTTCCTAGCAATCTGAAATGAAACCTTGATCCCCTGAAGGTTACTCAAAATCTCAATCCGGAAGCCAGAAAACTCGGCAACAGATACCACAATTGGCGGAATCCTTTGCTTTTTCACATGAATCGAATCACCTGGGCTAGAGGTATATTCTATTTGCTCAATTTCATCATTAATCAAATCGAACTGATTGCTCAGTTCGATTGGGGAAGAATTATTTCCGATATTAGAGTTAGAAGGAATATCTGAATTCTCCAGCTTCCTTCTATTTTTTCCGCGCTTTGGCAGGACGGTCTTGAAACCTTGTTTCTTAGAAGGAAGTGGAGAATTCAAAGACTCCCCCTTCCTCTTGTTTTTATTAATACTCATTGCTGAGCGTGGAGACGTGACCTTCTAAGAGGTTTTTTCCCAGAACGGTGTCCCTGCAGGATTACCACCGCTTTTCGGAATTTTACTTCCGCAAACGGGTCCAACGTAAAACGAAGGCACGGGTCCTTGCAACGGGATCGTAACGGGATCAGTGGGTACAAATAGCGCTAAGAAGCACCGTTGAAATTAAAATAGCTTCGGGTAGTATTAAAAACTTCCTTCCGCAACGAGAGAAAGAACCGCACAGCACGAAAGCACGATGCGGTCTGTATACCAATTTATAAATTATGACGTAAAACACCTTCAATTAGCTACTGGTGAAATGTCAATAAGAGCAACGAGTTAAATGGCTGGCGAAGTTACAGAGCGATATTTTTTCCAAGGTCCGTAATTTCATTTCCGCCATAAACAAAGCATCTTCCGATGGATACATAAAGCCTTAAAAAAATCTTAGTCAATAGTTTCAAAATAGTTTAAAATAGTGACTTTTTGCGAGAAAAAGTGACTTTAGTGACTTGAGGTCGAAAAAAGAGACTTTTTAGTGACTAGCCCGAAAAAAAGTGACCAAGTCACTAAAAAGTGACCCGCTACCAGGCCTGTAGTTGTAACTAAGTGAAAATCCATAATTTCCCTCATAACTTTTGCAATAAATCGTCGGTTGTTGTCAATAGTGATGAAATAGATTTGTCCCCTATCGAATGCAACTTGTTGCAAGATAATCGGTTAAGGATTACTATATGAAAATTGGGGTAATGTTTTTTTTATCTTGTGTGCGCACACACATACACATGGACAGACATTTGCTCAGTCGATTGGCATATAATACTATGGTTCTCCGGGACTTCTATTAAAAATTCGTTTTTGTAGTGAAATGGTACCCTTTCGGTACAACTTTGTTGCACGAGAGAGGCAAAAATAGTTAGTATAGGGGTGTAAAACCCAGAAAAATACTTACATAATAAGTGTAAGGTTCCTTTGCTTCTCCAATACCATTTCCTAAGAACCAGAACAAGAAATATTGCCAAAATCAGTGCGAAATGACATCTGCAGAATTTTATCGGGTAAAGGCTCCCCCAAACAAACGCGACGCGACTGTCGAATACATCTATTGTCTCACTCAAATACTTTCAGACATATGGCACTGGTATACGACCTATTGCAAAGCAATCTAGAGTTGTCATACTTTCAACGCCACTGGATGTAGGCAATATTAATCCTGGTAGAAATTTCTTGGTATGGCAAGAGGGTCTTCTAGGCTTTAGTATTCCAAGTTGTCTATTTTTCAGCGATGTAGATGTTGAGAGAAGTGTTGGATTTACTTGATGGACACTTTTTGGAATCTGTCGGAAGCATATCAGGGTCAGTTCGATAAAATACTTCGTTATTTCATTATAATATTTTAAAGCAAGCAAAAAATTTTACAAATTGGCAATCGGGGGTTCCTAATTGAACCATCATCATATTTTCTCACCTACAGCATCAATTATTTTAATGGTTTCGTAGGAAAAAGAGTGCTTCACTGAATTTCAATGTGAACCCTGGCTTGCACTCATGAACTTTATTCCTTTATTAAAATTCACGCACGTATTTACAAAACAATGTAATCACAATTACATACAACAAAAAAAAAAACAACTCACCGTAAATGTGATAGATGGGATCGTCGCTGTTGCCGGGGGTGAGCACAATTTTTTGCGACCTCTGCCGAACAACGTGCTGCTTTCTGGTAGCGGCCACAGCAATGGCTACCGGCGGAGTCACCACCATGGTCACAGCGCCATCTGGATTACTGGCAGGACTCGTCTGTCCTGATGATGATGATGGCGATGGCACATTTGCTCGTTGTTCAGCACTAGTGTGGTTGCTCTGGGGACCAGTTTTACGAGCACGCCGTCCCGGCCCAGCAGCAACCTTTCGGTCATTTCCGCTGGCACTACCGGTCTCACCACTACTGCTCCTTTTGTTGACGTTGTACCGTTTCGATTTTTTATCCATTTTTATGAGTTGTAATTTTATTTGCAGGATGTGGTACAATATAGCGCGCACTTGTATTCCCTTTGTCGGTTATTTTTTATTGGACTACTCACAACGATTGGACACTGCTTTCACAAAACGTTCATACCCCTACGATCATATATGTGCTGTGAGAAGAAGAGTTTCATTTTATATTGTTGAGCAATTTTCAATAATAAACCGTACGGTCGCTGCACCTGAACTCAAATTGGTTCGCATATTTTTGTTTAAACTTTCTTTTTTTCCTTTCAAGGACAATTTGTACCACTGAAAACAATAATATGGTGGTTGGCTATTTGCTTTTGTCAGAGTGTTTGAATTACTGCCGTAAAATAAACATTTCAGTACTGGATAACTGGAACATATATCACAGTTTGAACTCATGAACGTTTGAACATCTGTTATAAAGAAATTACTGAATTTTTATCTAATTAACTTATCTAATATAACTACGTGACACTGATGGTGAATCGACAGGTGAGGTCCTACTCATACTTTTTCTCATGTTTTGGACTAATTGCATTATAGCGGGCTTGGTAGTCATATGGCTACTGCTTCTGCCTCATACGCAGGAGGTCGTGGATTAAATCCCAGGTCCGTTCCATTCTCCTACTTTGTATCTTTCTCTTTATTCCTCATGTTCTAGCAATCGCTAGAACTGGAAATGGACTTCCATACCGTTTCCATTACTATTCCTATACCTCCAACTTGAGTATTCTATCAGTAATCTGCTAGAATTGGAAATTAACTATAGAGCTCGTTTCCTACATCCAATTAGAAATTCCATCAGTTACCTTCTCCTATCTATCACATTGGCAGCTCGTTAACCAAGACGGACCACTGCCTCTCCAACCTAACCCATAAATTCCAACAAATTCCGCATGAACTCGTGGCAAGTGCAGAGGTATATTCGGCTTGCAGTGGGCGAGTGATTGCATCATCATTTCCTCCCCATTCCCTACATTGACTTGCATTCTGACGTGGCAGGCGCCAGTATGACCTAACAAATGAGATCACCAGTACTTGTACATTGAAGATGTGTGCTAGTCCCAAGCAAACATCTATTGGTTCCCTGTGCAAGAACAGCTGATCTGGTCATAATGGAGTAGCAACTACGAGCAGTCAATCAAGCTCAAGCTCAAGCTGTTTTGGACTAATTGCATTACATTTTCCAGAAACCCATTTATCAGAATGGACCAAATGTCAGAAAGCCATTCACCAGAATGCAATTAACTAATGAATCATTCCCTAGAAAAAGTAAAACTAGAAAATTCGATTATTCGTGGTTGAGAAACAGGATCATGCGTCTACCAGGATGGTTACCTGGGATGGCTACTATTCATAAAAAATATTATATTGGAAATTATTGATATTGATTAATAGCTTTTTTCGCAGCTCGCTTGGCGATACTAATCGAAATCACCGCACTACCATCAAGTAGCATTCGTGTCGGGTCAAAGTAGTAGAAGCAGAAGTATTAGAACGCTATAGACTCGTTTGTCTGAAAGAGTCATTTGGCCGAATGTGTCATTTGGCTGAAAGAGTCATTTGGTCGAAAAGGTCGTTTGGCCGAAAGGGTCATTTGGCCGAAAGGGTCATTTTACCGATAAGGTCATTTGGCCGAATAGGACATTTGGCCGAAAAGGCCATTTTCCCGAATAGGTCATTTGGCCGAAAGGGTCATTTGGCTGAATAGGACATTTGGCCGAATAGGTCATTTGAAAAGTGAGAAATTAGGAATGAGAAGAGAGCCGTCTCACTTCTAACTCTTCATTTTTCTTTTCTCACTGTAAAAAGTGAGAAGCGCGAAATGAGTAGTGAGATGTCTCACTACCTACTTCGCACTACACACTTTTCACAGTGGGAAGTAAGACGTCTCACTTCTCACTCGTCATTTCTCACTTCTCGCTGTAAAAAGTGAGCAGTGAGATGTCTCACTACTCACTTCGCGCTTCTCACTTTCTACAGTGAGAAGACATAAATGAGGAGTGAGAAGTGAGACGTTTCATTCCTCAATCCTCATTTGTCACATCTCACTGTGAAAAAAAAGTAGTGCGAAGGGGGTAGTGAGACGTCTCACTATTCATTTCGCGCTTTTCACTTTTTACAGTGAGAAGAGAAAAATGAAGAGTGAGAAGTGAGACGTCTCTCTTCTCATTCCTATTTTCTCACTTTTCAAATGAACTATTCGGCTAAATGAACTATTCAGCCGAATGTCCTATTTGGCCAAATGACCCTTTTGGCCAAACAACCCTTTCGGCCAAATGACTCTTTCGCCTAAATGACCCTTTCGGCCTAATAAGCCGTTCGGCCAAATGACCCTTTCGGCTAAATGATTTTTTTCGGCCAAATGACACATTCGACCAAACGGCACTTTTGACCAAAAGACCCTTTCGGCCAAACGACCCTTTCGGCCAAATGACCTTTTCGGCCAAACGACCCTTTCGGCCAAATGACTTTTAGCCAGATAGGTTTCGACCTAATGGTCGGCCAAATGACCCTTCCCCCTCCTTAGCCTATCGGTAAGACGCACGGCAACAAAACAAAGAACATGTTGAGGGTGGTTGGGTTCGATTTCCGGTGCCGATCTAGGCAATTCTTGCATATGCCCAGTTCTTTTACAGGTTTTGGTAGATTCTTATACATAATTGTTTAAAAATATAACATTCACTGGTTGGATGTGTATACACGCTCGGCCACAAAAAGGTCGGTTTGTAAAATTTATCAATATTCCCTTTTTCTGGGATCAAAAGTGACCATCACCGTTAGGTAGATTTATTTTAAAGAAATTTAAATAAAATTTTAAGCTTTCATTGAAAACAGAGTAATTAAGTGGCGGCAGCACTACGAAGAACATCTGAATGGCGATGTGGCAGACGAAGAGCCTGGGACCTGGGAGAACGCGCGCAGCTCATAATTTTACCGGCTCCGGATCTCCAGGAAACCCAGGAGGAGATTGGCCGGCTGACCAACAAAGTCCCTGGAGTTGACCAACTACCAGGAGAGCTATTTAAACACGGGGGTGAGGCACTGGCTAGAGCGCTGCACTGGGCCATTATGAAGATTTGGTAGGAGGAAGTTTTGCCGCAGGAGTGGATGGAAGGTGTCATGTGTCCCATCTACAAAAAGGGCGATAAGCTGGATTGTAGCGACTACCGCGCAATCACATTGCTGAACGCCGCCTACAAGGTACTCTCCCAAATTGTATACCGTCGACTAGCACCAATTGCAAGGGAGTTCGTGAGGCAGTACCAGGCGGGTTTTATGGGCGAACGATCCTCCACGGACCAGGTGTTCGCCATTCGCCAAGTACTACAGAAATGCCGCGAAAGGAAAGTGCTGCGTATCATCTATGGTGGGGTGCAGATAGCGGACGGTACGTAGAGGAGGCGAATGAACCACGAGTTGCATGAGCTGCTGAGAGAACCATCCATCGTTCACACCGCGAAAATCGGACGACTGCGGTGGGCCGGGCACGTAGCCAGAATGTCGGACAGTAATCCGGTGAAAATAGTTCTCGACAACGATCCTACGGGCACAAGAAGGCGAGGTGCGCAGCGGGCAAGGTGGATCGATCAGGTGGAAGATGACCTGCGGACCGTCCGTAGACTGCGTGGTTGGCGACGTGTAGCCATGGGCCTAGCCGAATGGAGAAGACTCTTATATACCGCACAGGCCACTTCGGCCTTAGTCTGAATAAATAAATAATAATATATGCCCTAGCTAAGCATAGGCTGCTGTTATGCCTTATAGCTATAACGATTTTCATGGGTGTTTTTATATTATGCAACAGTTAAACAAGATAGCTAGTTGATGCCATTCAAAAATTGACGAAAATTTCAATCATATTGATAACATTCACATTTCAAAAAAGTGGTGATATTTTGTTGCCGAAAAACTCATGGGGCAAAACGCCTTTAGCTGGCAGCTCCTAGGGAACAAAGCACCGTTTTGGGGCCTCTTCCCCTAACTTTTATTAAATTAAATTAAGTTTTTTGTTTAGTTCCGAGATCTCATGAAACATTATTCGATAGTCTAACATGAGCGAAACTAAATATTACTTTATAGTTTTTTCTAAACATGCATTAATAAGTTACTATAAATTTCAATGTGGTCCAATTTCAGCACTTTCTGCTGTGGCAACATTTTGGTTACCGGAGCAAAGTACAGTGTCACTTAGTTCATTTCACTTACCGAACAGAGTGACAGCCCCTTCCCATTTAACGAGCGATGGACATTTCTGCTGACTTTGCCAGACCAAACTGGATGCTTCAGCTTCATTATTACTATCTACTATAGGTCATTGCGCCACCGCACATTGAGCTGCTATTACACAGTATAACGGGGGTTCTGAATCTCTTCTTCTCTTCTATATACATAAAAATGAATTTCTGTCTGTCTGAACCTTATAGACTCCGAAACTACGGAGCTGATCGGCGTGAAAATTTGTATGCAAAGGTTTTTGGGGCCGAGGAAGGTTCTTAAGATGGTTCGAGATCCCTCCCTCCTTTGGAAAGGAGGGCTCCCATACAAGTGAAACAGCAATTTCTGCATAACTCGAAGACATTAACATTAAGCGCAGAGAATAAATCGATTTTAGGCGACACGAAGTTCGTCGGGTCTGCTAGTGTTCAAATACAAACATGCAGTGGAATCGGAAACGCTGATTAAAATTAGGAATCAAGGCCTTTATCAGGGAAACAATAAAGCTATTGGAAAAGATCAAACTTCCAGTCATGAAGGAAGGTGATAGCTTGGGGTCTGTCTTCTATTCTGGCTTGATTTGTGTCAAATGACACAATTCTGTTAAGTGAAAAAAAAAATCAAATATACCTTTTGGCTATACAAATTCTAAGCTCAAAATATGTTGGTTTAAATTAATGTTTTCTAAACCAGCTACTTACAAAATTATATTTTTCCAACTCAAATTGCGACACAGTGCTATTTTGGATGCTGGTCGTGCCCTGATGGTTGTACACTTTTTGCAACTTCATTGCAGCAAGAAATGAGTAACGAGGGGACCAAATCAAACTAAATAATTAAGTGGTACAGTACCGAAAAGGAAATGGCATACAACATGAAAATTGCAACAGCGCACTCATTAGGGCACTTCGTTTGCAGCTGTGAAACCAGTGCTTTTATTCATCACTGGTTGGCACGTGGCACGGCTCTAGTTGGAAATACTTACAGACATGTATTGATCAGTGCATAACACTGTTGGTTCAATGTGTACATGGTTTACTTTAGTAGAAAATCTTTATTATTTATTATCTAACTTTATTATTGCATTGTTATTTTATTATTTGACTCAAATCCCGAACATGACTCATGTTCCGAACACTGAAGTTTGAGAGCCCCAAAACTAAACTTTTCATCGGTTTTTCGTACGGAGGACCAAGATTACAAACAAAATTAATATCCTATGGGAAGAACCACGCGAATAAGGTTTATATAGCCATTTAAATGCGGGTGTTCTGAATATGAGTCATGTTCGGGACTTGATCCAAAACGGTATTTGCAATCGTTATCAATTGACTTCACATTAGAATAGTTGTTCAATTGCCGTCTTAATATCATCCTGTAACTCATCCTCATACTACAAGCGTAGTATATAATGTAGTATTTTGCAATGCAATCTTCAACGAAGATAATACTCAGTATTTAGTGAAGAACTAGGCATGGAACTCCTAAAATAACTCATTCAAAGAAGCTATGAATTCCTTACCAAAGTCCTTACAGGGTTTGATGCAGACTTGTGTGCCCAACCGGTTATTAGAAAATGATTTTTAATAATGAAACCCGTTAGAAAATTATTCCCAGAAAGAACAAATGGCCGCACTCGTTATCCTACATTGTCCCCTACACGACCGTTTACAGATCTGTTGTTAATTTACAAACCAATTATCATCCCCGCGGAACAAACGAATGAGTGGTTTATACAAACTTTGTTAAAAGCTTCCTAGAACCATGGAAACATTAACAAAAAACCGTCATCATTCATCTGGAAAATATTCGATAGCCAGCCTATATGCATACAGTGCAGCGGTTTCAGTTTCCGATATTGAAAAGCATAAACGAGACCAACAGCCAACGACCGCGGCGCGGCTTTATTGGCGTACATATAACTGGATGTGGGCGTTTGAAGGGGTATTAAATGCCACCATCATTAAATTTCTTCGATTTACCGGCCGCAAACTGGGTGAGCAAGTCCGTTCATTCGCGTGATGGAGTTGAGAGCTCTGCTCCGCTGCATATGATTACGATTACTAATAAAACCGATGTTGAACTAAGGCCGTTGAGGCGGGAATGTCTTACTTTTACATGTCGGTGACAAACTAAAGCTTATGCGTTACTTTTGTTTATGAGAATTTAACTTTATTACACAGATTTTTGCTTGTAGTGAATCCACCCATAAACCATAAAAAGAGAGAGTAATTTTTCAACATTATTCCAACAAGTACTTCACTGTCCAATCAATTTTGACACCTTCACCTCCCGAAATTAAAAACATCTAAAAAACGGGTTTTACTGTACGAAGATATCATTTTTAAGAATATGAGTTTAGTAAGTTCTTATCTAGGTCAGAATAGATAAAAACAACTGAGTTTTAGGTTTCCTTTGGAGATATGTTTTGATAATCGTTTATTTTAACTGTTCTTATGAACTATAAGAACTTACTAAACCCAGTCACACCAGATCAGGATTCGAACCCGGACACTTTCAATATGATTGGTTTTTATGCACAGGTAAAACTATTTTTTGCTTCAACCAATTTAATAAATAAAAGCAAAATATCGTCTAACAGTCTACATTGATGGATTAATACTATTCCTAAACTACGCACAACACAAGAAGTGAACATCGTCTGACAAAAAGCTCAACACTTTGTGACACCATTGTGGTACCTAACCAGAAAATCTTCTGAACACCCTCCAACCTACTTTAGTGCGTTAATTCGAATTAACTGCCGCTCTGAGCAGTTGATGATGAATCGGGCACAATCATAAACTCAAACACAAATCACTTCACTCGACACGCCGACACTTTTTCAGTACTTGGACTGGCTCAAAGCAGTGCACACATTTTCTGTAATTTTTCATATTTATTCTTGCACCATCGACACCCCCAGAACGGAATCACCATTGCGCGCCGCCACACTGGTTCGCCGTTTGGTATTTTCCGATAATTTATGATTCAATATTTCACCGGGTGGGTCACCGGAGCCCCTCCTACACATCGGCAGCATGCGGGCTCAATCTGCAGCCAGTCAGTCCGATCAAACTTCGAACGATTCTGGGTTAGGCCAAGTTTTTTTTTTGCATGTCTCTCTCCCAGTTTGGCAGCGGCGAAGTCACGAGACACTGACTGTAGCAGACTGGCATGGGGGCCTTCTAACAGAATTGCATATTATTTTGCCATATTCTAGGAATTCTTCTCGCCCGTGGCACACGCACTAAAACACTTCTTTCAGGGGGGTGTTGAACACATTTATGCTTCATAATGTCATTTTTCCAACAACACCCAGCTAAAAAAATTTACATATGTCGGTACATGGGCTTCGGGACACCTCATAAACGACAGACGCACGGTGCGCGGTGGGCTGTTTTCGTTGTGATGTCGTGCAATTACACTGGTTTACATGACAAAGTGAAAATCGTGGGCGTTAACGTTTGATACACTATCCTGTGAACTGATTTATATGCAAATCTACAACAATATAATAATCTATGTTTAATATAAGACGTTGAATGAAATGAGCATTACTCAAAACGAATATTAGTGGACTAAAATTTAGCAAGGCGGACATAGATCCCATTGGTTCGCTGTATGAACTCATGAAAATATATAATGTGAGTGTTTATCAGATGGATCTAGTTGGATTCTGGAAGCTCCTATGGCAATAAGCTTATAGCCAACTCTTGAATTAGTGTTCTAAATGCACTCCCTCAGTTATTGATTGGAAGCTTTTAATGCCAGCTAGCTGCATGTAATGTGTGGCAAGCGCAACAATACTAGTCGAGCCAATTTCCAATCCCGAAAACTCCACTCGAATGAACCGGGATTTGAACCTAGTACCTCAGGCTTGGTAATGCGTTGCTTTTAAAGATTAGGTTATTGAGTGGGGGCGATGAGTGTAACTGTTCAATTTTTTATGGCAATTTAAAATCAATATCAAGGCGGAAATCCGGTGACGCATCGTGGCTGGAAGCCGTACATATTTTGGATTCCGCAAGACGAGTTCACCGCCGTACCAAACTGACTATCTACAAAACGCTCATTAGATCAGTAGTCCTCTACGGACACGAGACCTGGACGCTGCTCGTGGAAGACCAACGCGCACTTGGAGTTTTCAAAAGGCTGCGATGTGTACAATCTATGGTGGGGTACAGATGCCGGGCGGTACGTGGAGAAAGTGAGGGAACCACGAGTTGCATCAACTGTTGGGAGAACCATCCATCGTTTACACCGCGAAAATCGTACGATTGCAGTGGGCTGGATACGTAACCAGAACTTCAAAACAGTAATTCTGTGAAAATGGTTCTCGACAACGATCCGACGGTAACAGAAATGCGAGGTGGTGGATCGATCAGGTGGAAGACGATTTGCGGACCCTCCACCGATTGCGAGGTTGGCGACGTGCAGCCATGGACCGAGTTGAATGGGGAAGACTTTTATGTACTGCACAGGTCACTCCGGCCTTAGTCTGAGTAAACAAATAAATAACAGATGGTGTAAAATCGAAGCGCGGATTTTTTTTTGCTTCAAATTTAGGACAACACTACACGGCTAAATTAGCAGTGGCAGATATTGCCTGAATATGGTTTTTCGGCGAAACTGATTAGGTTGATACGTGCAACGTTTGATGGCTCGAAATTAAATATTAGGTTGTCATAAGACGAGTATGTACTATTCCATCTAATTCCACTACTTTATTGTACTTCTGACAGATACGTGTTTCGACCTCAACAGTAAGGCCGTCTTCAGTGTCTCGTACTTGAACATACGCGTACTGAAAACGGCCTTACTGTTGAGGTCGAAATACGTATTTGTCAAAAGTACAACAAAGTAGTGGAATTAGATGGAATAGTACAGATTCGTCTAATGACAAGTGAATATATTCCACTAAAAGCTTGAAATAATTTACTTTCGAATAATCGACTGTTTATTGTTATTTTAACTTTAAACGGCTAAAAAAACTAAGATACTTTTCTTATAAATATTCGGGTTGCAGTCGAAGTGTCAACCACGTTTGTGATCGGACCAGAAAACTTTCGGGGTTTAGTTTTCAAGTTAATGACGAAATTTATGTTTCATTTGTATGGGAGCTCTCATCCTTATAAGACGGGGAGGAGTTTCGAATCATCATAGAAACATTTTATGACTTCCAAAATTCTCCAAATGCCAAATTTGGTTCCATTTGCTTAATTAATTCTCGGGTTATGGAAAAAAGTGTTTCATTTGTATGGGAACCCTTCCCCCCGTTCTAGAGCGGGGAGAAGTTTCGAATCATCATGGAAACATTTCTTGTCTTCAAACCTCCACATGCCATATTTGGTTCCATTTGAACAATTAGTTCCCGAGCTCTTCAGAAATTTGTGTTTTATTTGTATGCCCCCCTCCCCCTTGTAGAACGTGTAGCGGTGTAGCTCTCAGAAATTTGTGTTTCAATTGTTATTGACAATAAATTCATTGTTATGTACATATCTAGATTTTGTACTTCTTATGAACATGTATTGTGCATTTAGTCCAAAACTGTTTGCATGACAATGATGAACTGGCAGCAAGAACCACCTCCGACGAGATTCATTCGGAAAAATAAAATAAATATGCAGCACTGCACGGTGTTCTGCCATTCGTCGCTGACGACGTCAATGGCACTAAATTGTAGTTCGGAAGACAATTTCCACACTTCCGAACGCTCGTCGTCGAACGTGTGTTGGTGTCATACATACCCAAATTTAGTTTTGACAGTCATGAAGTCGAAAGTAAGTTCAGAAGTAAAACGTCGGAAGTCAATTTTGGTGCTGGCGACACAATAAACTCCCAACCCTGTGCCGTAAGATGCGTGGCTGCAAAGCAAGACCCTGCTCAAAGTGGCGGGGTTCGATTCCCGGCCCGGTCAAGATTTTTTTGGGTTGTAAATTTTTTCGACATCTGTAGGTACAAAAAGTATCATCGTATCAGCCTCATGGGTGTTGTAAAATAGTAATTTGACTTAGACATCCCGCACTGGCTGTGGTAGTGCGTAATGAAAACTAAGCTGCGAGGTGGCAATATTCCACTTGGGGGTGTAATGCCAGTAAGAAAGAGAAGATAAACGAGTTACACTTAAAGAATCTTCTAACTTTGTCTAACAGGCAACGCCGTAGCGTATGGTTGGCCAGGTTGGCCATCACCAAGGGCTCCAAGTCATAGGGGGGCGCCGAAATCCAGATTTTCACTATGAAAAATGATGAAAAGGATCCAGGGATTGCAGAAATCGCTCTCAATAGATAACGAACAACGATAAAAGAGAACAACGAACAACGATAAAACCTCTTCGAATCATAATAATAACAATAATAACCTAGCTATTTAGCACTGTAAAGAATTAAATAACTTAACAGATCCCGTTGCTTCCGGGAATGATAGCACACCCAGATATGGAGTTACGCTCAAAAAGAATACCACCCATGTGATTGTCCGAGAAGGGAGCCCCTACTGGAGCTGGTCCTGGAACGGGAGACAGAGCGAGCGGCCAGCGGCTAGAGGAAGGAGAGGTGCAACAGCGACCCTCTAGTCATCGGGCTCAGCCCGTGCCGACAAGGCAAAACAGAAACGGCAGCAGAAGAAATCACCAAGGCAATGCTGCACCTGCTGATGTTGCTGTGGTTGATCGACGTCAATCACTCACGTTAGCGGGCCGCCGACGGCAACGGATCATGTGGACAAGGGAGATGAATCAGTACGTGATCCGTTGCTACTACGTTTGCACCAGGATGGAGACGGATATGTCCGGCAGACCGGCGATGCTGGAGATGTTCAATGAGAAGTGAGAGAGCTATTATGTCACATAATATGCTGACTCCAGAAGACGTAGAGTACATCAAGCGGGAAGTGCAGAGGGAACTAGGAGAGGAGGAGGAGGCAAAATTGAGCGATACGTCGAGAAGGAGTTCTGTTGAGTTGGATGCATCAATCGCAAGTAGCCGTCGCGATTCGATTGCACCCGCCGCTCCAGGACCAACAGTGGAATTGCAACGACAGCAATTGAAGGACGAACCAATCATATGGGCACAGCAGTTACACAGTTCCGCGGGACAGACCCCATGTCCCGACACCGGATACCCAAGTACTCCTATCGGTTGACGAGTACAGTAAGCATCCTTAACCAGGATATTTTGCTACAGTACTTGGAAACCGTGGAGAACCTTGAGGAGCTGCAATTTATCGTGTATTCGGCTGCAGTGGCTGTTGTAAGAACGTTGGGATTGCGAACGCGGCCAAAAGGTGAGAGTGATGGACGCGCACGCCCCAAAGCACAAAAACAGGCGTGGATGCAACATCTGGAGACCCGCATCGCCACACTACGGACAAAGGTTGGTCGATTAAGGTGGTTATACAAAAAAGCCACAAATCGGCCATCTTGGAAACCACGTGCTTTTTCTTGTGATTTTTCAAGAGCACGAATTGAGAGAACCTCTACGCCCATGGGGATGAATCATTCGTAGATCGTTTGTTTACTTGTGCTAAACAATCGACTCTAATTTCAGCATTGTTACGTTAGATTTGAAATAGATTTGGAGTAGAAAACCGTGTGGTGAATTTGAAATTCACCACATGGCTTGATTGTATAATCACCTTAACACAGTACAAGCAGGGGAATCGATCAACCAGGCTAGTTCGGAATGTTGCTGAAAATATGAAACCCATAGAACTCCGTGATCTCACCGAGGCGAACATAACTGAGATCCTCGACACCCATGTACAGCGGTTGAGTGCTCTTGCTAAACGACTGCGAAGTTATGGAGAATGTTCGAAGAGGAAGGAGCAAAATCGAATGTTCAACATCAACGAAAGGGAGTTCTACAACCACATCCGAAACGACAAAGCCGATTTTGGCGAGGGCCTTCCGGAGATTGGAGAAGTCACGCAGTTTTGGTCCAATCTATGGGAGAACCCCGTCATACACAACGGCGATGGGGTGTGGATGGCAGAAGAAGAGCAATATTGTGGTGGAATTGGAGACATGACCGCTATCAACGTGACCACCCGGAACGACGTCCGGATGGAGTTTGGTATCGATAAATGTCGATCCATACATCACCTGGTGGATGCCGTCAGTTTCCGCGTCAACGAACAGGAGGAGATTCGAAACATGGTTGAAGGCGAAAAGTACAAATCCCTAGGTTTCCTGCAATTGAAAGGAATTCGCCATACGATGAACAAGAAAGAGCTGCAGGAAAAGTTCTTGCATCGTATCAACGGTATTTTTAAGAGTTTCTTGTCGGCCGGCAACAAGGTGAAGGCGATAAACATTGTTGCCGTGCCATACAGTTTCGGGGTGGTGAAGTGGACAAAGACTGACTTGAAGGCGTTAGAACGAGCAGTACGAGTGTTCACTAAGCATCGCTTGTGCCATCCAAAATCGTCTATTGAGGAAGAGGCGTCACCGATATACAAACACTATGTGTTTCCCAGGTCCAGCAGTTGCGAAGATACTTCGTGGAAAGCCAGAACCTCAATGAAATCTATCGCGCTGTGTGTGAAGCATCATATTGCGAGAAAAGAGAAAAATTCTAATTTTGCGGAGCAAAGAAGAAGAAGCAGACTGAAACTCGTAAACTTCAAAATGACATGCACTGTACGAAATGTGTTGATATTTCTTGATATCAGGAATATTCGAGAAAAATCTAAAATGTTTCAAAATCATATAAATATATGACAAAATGCCTTCAAAGTATCATAAAACTTGTTTAAAAAATATAGCGGCATGTAACACTCGTTTAAGGTTGCATATTCCCGCTGATTTTAAAAATCAACATTCACAAAAAATTAACCAAAAATTTTTACCGTGCAACAAGTGATTTGACGCTTGCGGAACAGCTTTCCGACAGTCGACCGTCGGACCCTGGTTCGAATTTTTCAATCTTCTCGCAATAACGGATGTCTCATTTGTGATATTGTGGTCTACGACAAAAGGATGAAGCGGGTTGCCCTCATCGACATTGCTGTACCGCTTGACCATAATGTCCAAACAACATTCTCTAACAAGATAACGAAGTACCACGACTTGGCGGAGGAGTTGAAGCAGATGTGGCACCTGGAAGACGTGCGTATAATTCCGGTTGTAATCTCAGCAACAGGAATCGTCCCGAAATCTTTTCCGAGATCCGTAAGAGAGCAGGAACTATCTCATAACCTCCTTAGCATCCAAAAGACAGTGGTTCTTGGAACTTGCAGCATCGTAAGAAGATTCCTAAACCACCATAACTATTACATCCGGTGCAAACCACACCCATGAAACGGCTGTCATCCACGAACAACTCGCCTACATGGTGCTGGATGTAAACATTGCCGGTTAAGCAATAAACATACGAAGTCAGAACAGTCGGATGCGTAAGCGGTGTGTGTTGCATTGTTGAGTTATATTCAACGAGATGTGATTTTTGACGTGATTTATTGGCGCTTTGATGTTGCATGAAGAAGAAGAACAGAAAGATGATATTTAAAAAAAAAATCGCACCGGAAAACATACGAGGATATTTTTGAAAATCTTATCTGAAATTCTAGAGGCAGTTTAATTAAAAACGGTAAACAGTACGGCGCTGGACTTTTCTTATACTGTGTATTAAGTATGATATCACAGAATAAAAATTGAAATTGAAATATTGTGTTTATTGTGCAGTAGAAAACAAATCTAACGCTGTACTGCTTACCGTTTTAATTGCACCGACGCCAAAGGGTTCAAACCAGAACTTAAAATATTCATCTTCATGAAGCAACTTCGGTCCGAATTTTGACAAACATCGCATGAATATTCAAAACATAGAATGACATAGTCAGACTACTACTTCATTAACTCATGCATTCGACTGTCACTGAGTGTGCTTATGTGCAGAAAAACCCAGATTAATCCACCTAGCGTTGGTGGTGCCTTTCTCGCATTTAGTTAAGACACCAACCTTATATGGGGTATATATAACTCACTGTACCATTTTCTTCATAACTTTTAAACGCAATGACCGATCGTTATAAAATTCAATAGTGATCAACAAGACTTTGTACCCTGTCGAATGAAACTTGTTGCGAGAAAATCGGTTAAAGATTTCTATACGAAAAGTTGTCTAATGTTTTTTATAGCTTTTGTGCACACACATACACACACATACACATACATACACACGGACAGACAGACATGTGCTCAGCTCGTCGAGCTGAATCGATTGGTATATAATACTATGGGTCTCAGAGGCTTCTATAAAAAGTTCATTTTCGGAATGAAATGATAGCCTTTCAGTACAATCTAGTTGTACGAGAAAGGCAAAAACATAATTACCATTGTTTATGTTGATGTTTACCGCTGAAAGTGCCTCGCGGATGAAAATCGAATTCAGTTCTATGTGATAAGATTTCAGATAATTTATCAATTTGTAAAATGTGCATAAATATTCACTGACTAATAGGGTAAATGATGTATCTTGGACAAGCACAGGACATTCATTAGAAAATATATCGAGATTGAATAGTATAAAGCAATTGAAAACCACTAGGTTCATCCAAATACATAACCTATGATTAGTCTTGTATCTCCATTGCTCAATTTTTGAGTAAATTACGTTTAATAGGTGTAAACTGTGATATACGGCGAACTGAAATATTTTCTTTTTGGACATCAAATATATATTTTCGACATGGAAAATGCATATATTTTGGACAGAGTCATTTTCTCGTAATTTAAAAATGGCCACCTACAGATCTCAATGGTATGACTTACCTACACGTATCCACATTCATTTAAATGCATTTGTTTGCTTAACTGACATAGATTAAACCAGAAATTAACATTGTTTCGCAATCTTATCGATATCATTGAAAACAGCCTGAAAGTTGGCAATTAATGGTTCATCCATGTACTGTACATGGGGTGACCAATAAATGTCTGATGCATAAAAACATAACTTCATTTTGGTCACTCCTTTTTCATCCGTCTCAAGTTCATGTTAAGCGATTGGAATATGTTAGTATCTGAATTACAATTAAATTTTGGCCGCAGGGCCTCAAGATTGCCGTTTGGACCAATTTAAACGTGTTTCAGGTGCATGTTACGAAGAGTCCTATAATGAATGTTCTCCTGCATACTGGCGTCCAGCAGGCACTTTGGTAGAAAGCTTTACATTTTAGATAATTTTAAAGATAAATAATAGTTGATTTGTGAATTCTCATCAGGAGCCACTAGAGTTGAGGTAAAAGTATGCAATGATCATACTTTCGATAAAAATTTTCCTACACATTATCTAAAATTGATCGAAGAAGCTCAGGCTTGTCCAAAATATGTACATGTCCAAAATATATCATTTACCCTATTCAACCGAATATTGACAATTCAGAGCTGACTATGAATGTGTCTGGAAGTGAGCTGACAAGTGAAGAAAAGTAACTTCACCAAAAATTTTCGATTATTTTACACTCTGGTTCAAACAACCAATAAGTACCTATAAGTAATTTTGAGGAGTACTGTGTCCTTTTTGATAAGGCTGAACGACTTATCGTGAGTCTGGAAATTCAGCAAAAGAAGAGTGACTCATTCGTGTGGCAGCCAATTTTGTCATCCATCAACAAAACCGGCTTTCTATGCATCATTGTGGCCATTCATAGCTTCAAGCAAATGTAAAAGCTATACATTTTGGAGCTGAGAGAAATGGACATCTTGGTGTGCTACAGAATGAGTTAGGAGCATCTCGAGGTATTTTTTTCGGCAATAAGATCAAGAGGATGAAACAAAAACAACCCTACGGCGATTCAGTTCAAGGCTGCATATAAACGTATCATCGTAAATATCAACGTAAAACCGTCGACTTCGGGAAATTGTTTAGAATTCAGCGAAACAAAAATTGCTGCATGTTGAAAACAAGCGGCATTGCTGTTTAAATATCATAAACCTACGCAACGAGGACGATATCAACGTACAACTGGAGTCTCGGATGAAAATTAACCGGGAGGATTTGAATGGCATCTACGACGACTCAATCTTGCTGTATCTCTGACCCGATCCACTATTTTTGTTCAGAAACATCTTGGGCAGAAAATCAAATGTGAAGAATGCCTGCGGGAACTGACTTCATCACAAACTGGACCACATCCCGATGTGCTAACTATTTGCAAAATATCAAAACAGGAATTTAAGGCTTTGGTTGGAGCGGATTCCAAGCTTAACATTCCCAAATACTTTTTTGCACTCACTACAGAAATTGCAAGGTTAATCGCAGAACATAACAATCTGTTCCATAAAATGTCTGACCACATTCTAAACCAGGATGCACTGTCTAACCACAGGAACATGTTGATTAACCTTTGCAATGATTTTTATTTGCAGCTCAGAACCAGCCAACGCAACGGGAAAAAATAAACATGATTATTTTGTTCCGAGGGAATTGAAGCCCTTGTTTACTCAACTTTGATTTCCTGTGGTTGAAGTTGCTTTTTTTCTTTTGTTGAGTTTTACTAATTTTATATGATTTGACGTTGTTATTGAATGATTACACAATTTGTTAGACTGTTGATTTTGGTTTGCCTTTCTCGTACAACAAAGTTGTACCAGAAGGCTATAATTTCACTCCAAAAACAAAATTTGGATAGGAGGCTCGGAACCCCATAGTGTTATATACCAATCGACTCAGCTCGAAAAACTGAGTAAATGTCCGTCTGTGTGTGTGGATGTGTGCAGACCCGGGATTTTTTTTTGTTAAACACGTTTCATATAGAAGGACTTGACCGATTCGAGTGCAACTAGTTTCATTCGACGGAGAAACTTTCCTAGTTGGACACTATGGTTTTTGTTTGCTAATAACTCATTCGGTTTGAATAATATTTCTATTTTTCTTTTAACAAATACGCTGTTTACATGCACACTTTAAATCATAAATCCATTTAGCAGTGACACAATCCATTACTCTCATAGGGGAAGTGCACCGGTTTTGGCCAACTTAGTGCCTAATTTGGCCAACCCTGAAAAATACATATTTTTTCAAAATAATCGATCAGTTCAAAACAGCGTTGAAACGTGAGGGATATATCTCTTGTTGGAACTAATAAAACCCTTGCGAATTGGTTTATTTTTGGAGTTATTCGCAAAATTGGCCAAATTAGGAACATGGTCAAAACCGGTACAGTTCCCCTAGTTGAGTAATTCTTAAGGAGCGTGATATGTTCGCATCAAAGCTTTGAACCGCCAAAATGTAGGCAATTTACGTTGCATTTATCATACTAATTCGAATTCAACACATTGAATCGAGAAAGGCATAATCACCAATGGTTTTGCCTTTCTCGTACAATTAAGTTGTACCGAAAGGCTATCATTTCACTCCAAAATCGAACTTTTGATAGAAGTCCCGGAGACCCATAGTGTTATATACCATTCGACTCAGCTCGATGAGCTGAACAAATGTCTGTCTGTCCGTGTGTGCGTGTGTGTGTGTATGTGTGTGCGTGTGTGTGTGCACAAAATGCCATAAAAAACATTAGCCAAATTTTCACATAGAAACTCTTAACCGATTTTCTTGCAACAAGTTGCATCCGACAGAGACTAAAACGCTGTTGATTACTATTGAATTTTACAATAATTGCAAATTGCAAAAAATAGATAATATTAAAATAGTGATGATACATAGTCACATAGAACAAAAATGTGTTATGAAAAATGCCTTGCATCTATGAATATTTTATCCGTGGCTTCCCATTAAGAGTTTCATCGTACTATAAAGATGCTCGTGTTGCACGCATTTAGGCGTAAGTATGCTCTTCGTTAAGTTTCATAGTACTATGAAATTGTCCGAAAGTCAAAATTCGAACATAGGAAATTCGAGAAACTTTTGGCAGCGCCATCTGTCGTCTACTAGTGTAAATTTTCTATCATAACATTAGACGGTGTAACTGTTTTGCCTTTCTTGTACATCATCGAGGTGTAAGCGTAAAGGCTACATTTATTACCTTTTGCGCGAGAAAGGCGCCATCACCGCTAGGTGGATTAATCTGGGTTTTTTTTCCAATTTCGTTTATTTGGTAGCCTCAGGCGTGTATAACACTTTACGGAGCCATGGTTCTTTGGGATATGTACAATCAATATCATTTTTTTATGAAGTTAATAAGAGAAGGGAAGAAGCCAACGTACTCGTGGTAATCACCAATGGTGAATAAATGTGGGTTTTATAGGGTTTTATACGGGCGGGGGTCAAGCTGTCAAATGTTTGTTGCCACCAATTTAGCGAATGCCGACGACACTAATACTACACCATAGTCTACGAAAACTATACACTGCAGTGAGTGAGAATGTTATGAAACGCACAAAGACTCAGCACAGAATTTCTTTTCACAACATAATTATTTATCAGCATATTTCGCGTAAAAAATAACGTAAAACACCACATTTTATGGGTTTGGTGCATTACTGTTCGTTACAATATTTTATTTGATATGTGCTTTCGACACCACTCTCTCTAGTAAAAACGGTAAACAATACAATACCACAACAATTCATGATAGTATATGAGCATTTTGACATTGGAGTATAAATTTATGCGCCAAATAAGAGGGTACTGTCATACTTGCCAAACTCCATATGAAAAAAATCCGTTGTCACCCCTCTGGTTTTATATATAAGTTCTATTGAAAAATATAATAAATAAACTTGTTGAAGAAGAGGTGAGCCAGCCAAGGGCTGAAAACCTCTCAAATAAAGACAAAAAAAATTAATACTGACCTGTTTTTATTTAGAATATATAAAGTATTGTATAAAGTACTGAACCACACAGAAAAAAATAATGAAAACTAATCAGCGCGTAAAAAATACAGCCGCGTAAAATTACGCTATTCTGAGCATACATGAATCTTTTCCATAAATTTCGCCTTAAATGTATGCATTTTGTATAACATTATGCCACTTAGTCGACTAAATAGTGACATAATGCAATACAAATTGCATACATTCAAGCGAAAATATCGTTTAAGATTACGCTCTTTTTAGCATTCCCTTTATGTGCATTACTTTCGTTTAAATTTCAGCAACTTTTTCTATCTGTGCACGAACTCCCACAGCTTTACGGCGAACCCAGCATCCACGCAATGGTGAAAGCTGGAAGGATACCTTGGGCAGCGCATGTGGCAAGAATGCCGGACCACAACCCTGCAAAGATGGTGTTCACCTCGAATTCGGCTGGCACAAGAAGACGTGGGCATAATGTGCAAGGTGGCCCAACGAGGTGCACCAAGACTTGGCGAGTATGGGTCACAAGGTAGCGGAGGTAGCCACGAACAGTATGTATTGGCGTAGAGTTGTGGATGAGGTTTTGACTTTGTAAAGTTATGCCAAATAACGAGGAAAAGGAAGAAGTATTGGAAAAGTATGTCTTACAGCAATCATATGCGTTCACTTTATTTCTTTTGTTGCTTTCGGCTTCGTCATGCGTCGCAGCCAATGAGCATTGTGATTTCATTATAAGCCTAATTAATTAGGATGATGTGATTTGTTAATTCACGACAAGTTCTAATTTCACGATATGATCTTTAATTTTGTTAGTATGAATCATTTTCATACCACTCTCCGGGCGGTATGAACGGAGCTTAAAATAGGAAAGGCAACACCAGCGCCACCCAATCGGTAGATGGCTTCAAGAACTACATCTCATTTCAGGGGGGATTGCAAACGTTTATTATAGGATTTAAAGTAAACCGGTGAATGAGATATAGAGATATAGTCATTAGAATTGAAACCAGTTTTTTCCGTGCCACCATTTTATACAAGGTCAATCCGAGATAAACTTTCTTCAAAGTGCAAAATTTAATCGTTTTGCGCCTTCAGAAAGCTACTCCTCGGTAGCAGAATCACAAGCGCTCGATTGAAGGGATGATGCAATAAATTTGTTAAATGGTTGTAATCACTAACAGCAACCAAGCTACCACGCCAAACCCGATGCCACCGAAACAGTTCATTTTTGCAATTAACTCTTTCTTTCCATAAAATACTGGTCCTGAGAAGAACCTATTTTCTTGACAAATACTAAGAATCTTATGAAAGTTTCTCGAAAGATTCTGAATTTGGTTATGAGATGTTGCTTATCTAAGATGCGTATTGTTGCGTGGAATAACAACAGAAATTTGACTCAAGACGAAGTTTCTTCATATTACAAATCATTATCTCTCTGCAGGTGTCTGTCCGGGCGACGTTCAATTTTCTTTTCCCAATGCGCCTTTCCAATAACTAAATGCATCCAAACTAACTGCGTTGAAACTGTCCGACCAGTCGACCACCACTCGATGATTTTTTGCTAAGCCTCCAAAATTTGGAATAAATTTTCAGTATTGCCAGACTGCCACCCACTCCTTCGTGCTGCTGTGTCCGCTCCGCTGCATCGAATGTCGAACCGCTCTCTGTGGAATCCTAGAGAGAGATAATGAGATAATGTTTGGTAATATGAAGAAACTTCGTCTTGAGTCGAATTTCTGTTGTTATTCTTCGCAACAATACACATCTTCGATAACCAACATCTCATAACCAAATTCAGAATCTTGCGAGAAAATTTCATAGGATTCTTAGAATTTGTCATTCTCCAAACGGTCCGTTATCTGCGGAATCTCGATCAAAATGGCTCGCGCGCCGAACAGCAGCTTTGTGATCTGATATGGGTGTAAATATAATGTACACTCGTAACGATTAATAAACGGGCGGGGCTTATGGAATTACTTCATTAGATAAAAGAAAGCTGCTTTTCGGCAGGCGCGAGCCATTTTGATCGAGATTCCGCAGACAACGGACCGTTTGGAGAATAACAAATTCCAAGAATCCTATGAAATTTTCTCGCAAGATTCTGAATTTGGTTAAGAGATGTTGGTTATCGAAGATATGTATTGTTGCGAAGAATAACAACATAAATTCGACTCCAGACGAAGTTTCTTCATATTACCAAACATTATCTCTTGGCATCTGTCTGTCCGAGTGACGTTCACCGATGCGTGGTTGCTGTAGAAAGTTTCCACTGAGGCGGCGTCTTCATTGATTTTATACAAAAGCCACCATTTTATACAAAAGAAGGATGATTCGACTATCCGAAATAATCTTTCTTCAAAGTACAAAACTCAATCGTAAATAGCGAATTTGATAGCGCGCTGGAGGGAGATGATGCAGTAAATTTTAATGGATGGAGTCACTAACAGCAATTAATCTACCACGCCGAACCCGATGCCATCGAAACAGTCCATTTTCGCAATTAACTCTTTATTTCCATTAAATGTTGGTCCTAAGAAGAACCACGGGCACGTGCAGCAGGGACTATGTCCAAGGGCTTGACGATCCCTCCCCAGGCCATCTGCGAGTTGTGGGGCTTGCCTAGGATGTGGTGGGGTTTCACAGTGGGCCCTGTTAAACCTCTATAAAAAGCTGCATGTATCCGCAAGTAGGCCCCACCAAAGCGACCGTGTGCCGCTCAAAGCGCACAAGCCCAAGTCCTGGTGTTAGGTGGGACGCTAAACAGCCCTGACACGACGGCCCTCCGACGAGACAGGAGGTTTGCGCAGGCCCAATAAGCCGCCTAGAAAACCAATCATTACGAACAATATAAGAGATAATGCGACTCGATATAATCGGCAAAGACCTGGGCGACGAATACAGGATCACGATTGGAAGCTTGGAACATGGAATTGCAAGTCGCTAGGTTTCGCAGGTTGCGACAGGATGATCTACGATGAATTACATCCCCGCAACTTCGACGTCGTGGCGCTGCAGGAGATTTGCTGGACAGGACAGAAAGTGTGGAAAAGCGGGCATCGAGCGGCTACCTTCTACCAAAGCTGTGGCACCACCAACGAGCTGGGAACCGGCTTCATAGTGCTGGGTAAGATGCGCCAACGCGTGATTGGGTGGCAGCCAATCAACGCAAGGATGTGCAAGCTGAGGATTAAAGGCCGTTTCTTCAACTATAGCATCATCAACGTGCACTGCCCACACGAAGGGAGACCCGACGACGAGAAAGAAGCGTTCTACGCACAGCTGGAGCAGACATACGATGGATGCCCACTGCGGGACGTTAAAATCGTCATCGGTGACATGAACGCACAGGTAGGAAGGGAGGAAATGTATAGACCGGTCATCGGACCGGATAGTCTGCACACCGTATCGAATGACAACGGCCAACGATGCATAAACTTCGCAGCCTCCCGCGGAATGGTAGTCCGAAGCACCTTCTTTCCCCGCAAAAATATCCACAAGGCCACATGGAGATCACCTAACCAAGAAACGGAAAACCAAATCTACCACGTTCTAATCAACGGTAAATTCTTCTCCGACATCACGAACGTCCGCACTTACCGCAGTGCGAATATTGAATCCGACCACTACCTCGTTGCAGTATGTCTGCGCTCAAAACTCTCGACGGTGTACAACACGCGTCGAAGTCGGACGCCGCGGCTTAACATTGGGCGGCTACAAGATGGTAGACTAGCCCAAGAATACGCGCAGCAGCTGGAAGTGGCACTTCCAACGGAAGAGCAGCTAGGCGCAGCGTCTCTTGAAGATGGCTGGAGAGATATTCGATCCGCCATTGGTAGCACCGCAACCGCTGCACTTGGCACGGTGCCCCGGATCAGAAGAAACGACTGGTATGACGGCGAATGTGAGCAGTTAGTGGAAGAGAAGAATGCAGCATGGGCGAGATTGCTGCAACACCGCACGAGGGCGAACGAAGCACGATATAAACAGGCGCGGAACAGACAAAACTCGATTTTCCGGAGGAAAAAGCGCCAGCAGGAAGATCGAGACCGTGAAGAAACGGAGCAACTGTACCGCGCTAATAACACACGAAAGTTCTATGAGAAGTTAAACCGTTCACGTAAGGGCCACGTGCCACAGCCTGATATGTGTAAGGACATAAACGGGAACCTTCTTACGAACGAGCGTGAGGTGATCCAAAGGTGGCGGCAGCACTACGAAGAACACCTGAATGGCGATGTGGCAGACGAAGATGGCGGTATGGTGATGGACCTGGGAGAACGCGCGCAGGACATAATTCTACCGGCTCCGGATCTCCAGGAAATCCAGGAGGAGATTGGCCGGCTGAAGAACAACAAAGCCCCTGGGGTTGACCAACTACCAGGAGAGCTATTTAAACACGGTGGTGAGGCACTGGCTAGAGCGCTGCACTGGGTCATTACCAAGATTTGGGAGGAGGAAGTTTTGCCGCAGGAGTGGATGGAAGGTGTCGTATGTCCCATCTACAAAAAGGGCGATAAGCTGGATTGTAGCAACTACCGCGCAATCACATTGCTGAACGCCGCCTACTAGGTACTCTCCCAAATTTTATGCCGTCGACTAGCACCAACTGCAAAGGAGTTCGTGGGGCAGTACCAGGCGGGTTTTATGGGCGAACGCTCCACCACGGACCAGGTGTTCGCCATTCGCCAAGTACTGCAGAAATGCCGCGAATACAACGTGCCCACACATCATCTATTCATCGACTTCAAAGCCGCATATGATACAATCGATCGGGACCAGCTATGGCAGCTAATGCACGAACACGGTTTTCCGGATAAACTGACACGGTTGATCAAAGCGACGATGGATTGGGTGATGTGCGTAGTTCGAGTTTCAGGGGCATTCTCGAGTCCCTTCGAAACCCGCTGAGGGTTACGGCAAGGTGATGGTCTTTCGTGTTTGCTATTCAACATCGCTTTGGAAGGGGTAATACGAAGAGCAGGGATTCACACGAGTGGTACAATTTTCAATAAGTCCGTCCAGCTATTTGGTTTCGCCGACGACATAGATATTATGGCACGTAACTTTGAGAAGATGGAGGAAGCCTACATCAGACTGAAGAGGGAAGCTAAGCGGATCGGACTAGTCATCAACACGTCGAAGACGAAGTACATGATAGGAAGAGGTTCAAGAGAAGACAATGTGAGCCACCCACCGCGAGTTTGCATCGGTGGTGACGAAATCGAGGTGGTAGAAGAATTTGTGTACTTGGGCTCACTGGTGACTGCTGAAAATGACACCAGCAGAGAAATTCGGTGACGCATAGTGGCTGGAAATCGAACGTACTTTGGACTCCGCAAGACGCTCCGATCGAATAGAGTTCGCCGCCGTACCAAACTGACAATCTACAAAACGCTAATTAGACCGGTAGTCCTCTACGGACACGAGACCTGGACGATGCTCGTGGAGGACCAACGCGCACTTGGAGTTTTCGAAAGGAAAGTGCTGCGTACCATCTATGGTGGGGTGCAGATGGCGGACGGTACGTGGAGGAGGCGAATGAACCACGAATTGCATCAGCTGTTGGGAGAACCATCCATCGTTCACACCGCGAAAATCGGACGACTGCGATGGGCCGGGCACGTAGCCAGAATGTCGGACAGTAACCCGGTGAAAATGGTTCTCGACAACGATCCGACGGGCACAAGAAGGCGAGGTGCGTAGCGGGCAAGGTGGATCGATCAGGTGGAAGATGACTTGCGGACCCTCCGTAGACTGCGTGGTTGGCGACGTGTAGCCATGGACCGAGCCGAATAGAGAAGACTCTTATATACCGCACAGGCCACTTCGGCCTTAGTCTGATTAAATAATAATAAGAAGAACCAATTTTCTTCTCCATTTCCAAGGAGCATTTCCAACTAAATGACACCACAATGTGTTATAAATTTTCAGCATCGGCACTGGCGGTGCGGGATCGCAACAGTGCTATTTTTATAGTCCCTTTTATTATATAAAACTAGTTTATTTGTGGACGCAGTAGCGCCCATGGCAAGTGTTTTTTTTTTCAAAGTTTTTTTTCTTCAAAAAATCAAAATTTTTCACGTCTGTTGTCTGTGATTTTTTTCATCAAATGCTGTGTCTGGTTGTCTAAGGTTGTCACTGGTTTTGTTTTCTGCATCTGATGGTGAAAAAGAATTGAAGTGTGAAATATTTTATTTTTTGTGAGAATTTCCCCGCGTGCTGCGTCTCGTTGGCTAGTCACCGGACAGACAAACAGGGCTATTATATTATATAAAATGCTGGTTCGTTGAGGTTAAATGATCTGCAGCAAGACACCGAGGA
Organism: Armigeres subalbatus; assembly: GCF_024139115.2. Lineage (NCBI taxonomy): Eukaryota > Metazoa > Arthropoda > Insecta > Diptera > Culicidae > Armigeres > Armigeres subalbatus. The sequence continues at coordinate 311,494,821 of NC_085140.1, forward strand.
CCACCACCAATGCGATGGATTTCCGTTGAAAGTGTTACCAGCGCCTCCGTGTTGCTGTGTCGTGTCCGCTCCGCTGCGATCGCTTTGATGCGTCCGCTCTGCGTGAGATCTTGTTCAAACTGAGGATTAGATCCAAACCCGCAAGTGATTGATTTTTGATGTCTGTGCTAGTGATGCATGTACATGATTGGTTGGTTTACCTATTTCTAAACTTTTTATCAATTTTCGAGAATAAATAGTTGAAAATCAGTATTTTCATATAAATACAAAGAAGCGTTGACTCATCCTTGATCGAATGGTAAAAAAAAATTGAAAATCCATCGAGAAACGGCTGAGATATTAAAGTTTTTAATAAAGTTTTTTTTTATATATTAAAGTTTTTAAAGCTACATTTCACAAAGATCTCCTATTCAAAACATCAAGGTTTTTGTGACTTTCTAACGTATTATTTTAAAAACTGGCGGTGTTAAATGGTGTAAAATGGTTGTTTGTTTTGTCTTAACGGGTTGAAAGAAAATCTTACGGGTGAGGTGAAAGAATCGCAAATCGTAAAATTTTAGCAAAAATTAAGGGATTTTGCTAAATTTTGATAACTAATGTTGAATGCTTGCTAGGGCAAAAGACCCAATAGTGGAGGAACTAAGCACGTTCCAACACTAACTTCTCCATAACACCTGAACATTGCATTGGAACACTACCGTAACTATTGGTGCAAGGGAAAGAAATAATTAAGTATTTTAAAGATACCGTCAACTGGGGGGAAGATGATCATTTTTAAGACAAAACATTTGAAACGAAAATAGCGTCATGTATGACTATCTCTCTATTCTTCCACAAAATTCATTTTCATGATTATAATCGAAAAACTCGGATTTCTACCTAGCGGTAACATTACTTGAACGGAGAATATTGTTGACTACCGTTTCATAAAAAAATTTGGCACTTTTGACTGACACATTAAATGATCATCTTCACCTCAATGATCATCTTCCCCCCAGTTGATGGTACTTTACCAGTTTAAATGAGATTCCAACGTTATTTTTGTTTCCATCGTGTTATGACAGGTCGACTAATTGATCGGTGATGTGGGTTACTGCGTTTAATTTGTAAATTCCCTACAAACCGTACTACCGCAACTAAAGGAACTGTTACCCTAATGCTTTTCAACTCAACATTTTCAAAACGATCTTTCTGATACTGTATACGAAGATTCAAACACAGATATTCAAACAAATACCATCAATAAGGTGGCCGAAAACTTTTCCTCCTATTGATGCTGCTTGTCTGCGTGGAAGTACCTATTATTAAATTTCACAAATGGATTTTTCAGTCATCGTTAACAAAACCAGATTGTTTGCTTTGGCCATGCATTTTCTTGAAAATAAAAATTCTTTTTGATAAAGATCAGTCTTCCTACCAATTGCCCCCCAACTTTTCAAAAAGTTCGTTAATGTTCTTGAATTTATCGACTTTTAAAAAGTTTTTTTTATGAAACATACAAACTAGTTCGTTTGTATCAACACATGCAGAAATTTTCATAGAATTTGGAATAATCATAAAAATATTGAAAGTTTTTTTTTTGAGTGAACAAATCAAAACGTCGTTTCTGAAAATGACCAGAATTCGAGTTATGCCTCTATTGCACAGAACCTGTAACTTGGGTGGCAAAGCTAGCATAATATCCAGGAACCCCACAATTTTCTCCACCCGAAAATCGGACCGGGAATAAAACTAGCCAACTCCGGATTGACATTCGTTTCATTTTTTTTATCATGCCTTCAAAATTCCCTATTGGTCATTTTTAATCGTTGGTCATAGGATCAAGACATTGGAGTACACTTATTTTAACAATCCTTTGTTCCAAATTTTCTTGATCATCGATAAAAAAGCTTGCTTAGTAGGGTAAATGATGTATCTTGGACAAGCGCAGGACATTCATTAGAAAATATATCGAGATTGAATAGTATTAAACAATTGAAAACAACTAGGTTCATCCAAATTCATAACCTATGATTAGTCTTGTGTCTCCATTGCCCAATTTTTGAGTAAATTACGTTTACTAGGTGTAAACTGTGATATACTGCGAACTGAAATATTTTCTTTTTGGACATCAAATATATAATTTCGACATGGAAAATGCATATATTTTGGACAGAGTCATTTTCTCCTAATTTTAAAATGGCCACCTACAGATCTCAATGGTATGACTTACCTACACGTATCCACATTCATTTAAATGCATTTATTTGCTTAACTGACATAGATTAAACCAGAAATTAACATTTTTCGCAATTTTATCGATATCATTGAAAACAGCCTGAAAGTTGGCAATTAATGGTTCATCCATGTACTGTACATGGGGTGACCAATAAATGTCTGATGAGTAAAAACTTAACTTCATTTTGGTCACTCCTTTTTCATCCGTCTCAAGTTCATGTTAAGCGATTGGAATATGTTAGCATCTCAATTACAATGAAACTTTGGCCGCAGGATCTCAAGATTGCCGTTTGAACCAATTTAAACGTGTTTTAGGTGCATGTTACGAAGAGTCCTATAATGCATGTTCTTCTGCATACTGGTGTCCAGCAGGCACTTTGGTAGATAGCTTTACATTTTAGATAATTTTAAAGATAAATAATAGTTGATTTGTGAATTCTCATCAGGAGCGTCTAGAGTTGAGGTAAAAGTATGCAATGATCATACTTTCTATAAAAATTTTCCTACACATTATCCTAAATTAATCGAAGAAGCTCAGGCTTGTCCAAAATATGTACATGTCCAAAATATATCATTTACCCTATATAAGCTCAACAAGTTCAGAAACACTGTACCCTGGTGTTAAAGACTGCGATAGTATGTAATTAGCAACGGTTTTACAAACACTGTACGTATGATAATTTCGGGTGACTGCTTCGCCTTGGTTATGCTGCTTTCGAAGACACTTTTATGGCCCTTTTTTCGCGGGCTAGGGCTAGACCGGGTTCAATTTTTTTCCGAAACCAAAACTAGTTTGCGTCCACTATCGTGAATCATGGTGCAATTAAACTTAAAATGCGCCCGACGCGTACACGGACAAATCGTGCCAAATAGAATTACTTCACCGCAAGCACCGAAACAAAACAATCAATCAAACAAACGCAGCATAATTACGGTATTTGTAACGTGGGACCCGCTGTGGCCCTGTGGCCCTTTGAAGTCGAATATTGGCGGCACCGATTAGAAGAGAGGCGCGCGTTCCGTAGAGTAAGTGTTCGTATGTGGGCGATCGCGAGCTCTGGGCCAACGCAACTAAACTAAACGGTTGTGCACGGCGAGGTAAAGATCGTAACTGAAAAAAATAGCATCGTGTAATCATATTCTCATGGTGGCTACGCCAGCATACCCCAAATGGCTTGGAGGGTTCCCCCGGTCGCATGGAACGGTGAGTTAAGCGGTACATGAAACTACTAAAAGATTATATTGATTGGATTGTCCCTTATAGAGCGCTCTGCGGATTGTTTGAATAGTGTTAAATTTAATTGTAAGGCTTCAACTCACTGGATCCATTATCTCGTGATGTTCCAAAAATGCGATCAGCGATGCTACACAATATCCTATCAGTTTTTCACCTTTCTGTGAGTTATTTATCTGCAGGCCTTTGGATGCTGTCTGCAGCACATCGGTTGCATAGACTCTCAATCAGTGGGTCGACACGACCAGTACACGGCCGCTATGAGTTGTCCGTTGAGAATATGTATCTAGCAGAAAAGTGCTTTGATTTGTGCACTGACGACTGCCTTGCAAGCTATGCTAAGAAACGTTTAGTATTTAGGTATCTGGGTACATTCGTCTACCAGCGGTCTGTAGGCTTCGGCTGGTTTGCTGCAAGGGTGCTGAGCATGTGACCAAAGTCGGGCGAACCCAGCAGCGAACGTCGTCGTTGATGGAAATGAGTTTTTATGGTTATTAAACAAGTTGCATGTGGACAATCATTATAATTGGGTGCGTGTGGGCTTGTCTGCAGTTTGCTAGACGCAAAGTAACACACATACAAAGTGTGATTTATGTGCGAACGGAAAGCGATAAAAAAGTTGAACTGTGGTGATGGTTTGAATACTCTCGGTTGTTGAGAGAAAAGGGCCAATAACTGGTCTTAGCATACAATGTTGCAGCGACTTAATTATATTGTTTGCATGGTTGAAATGTTTCAATTTTCTCACAATGTTTTCACATGACCTTAGTGATAGCAAATACGATTCAAGATAATTACTTCGTCAATATCCCAGGTAGAATTCACCTTCAACCTGCAATGTTAAGTACATTTAGTAAATAGAGTTAGTAGACATCTTCCAAACACCTGACAAGTTCATAAAATACATCGATCGAATTGCGAAAAATGTGCGATTCTATTCGACGATCCATCTGATGCGGGCTGGCTCATTGGCACTCAGTCTAGGATTCAATATGTAGAACCAACATAACCGGCGGTACCGAACGACAACGTTCACCAGTTCAGTGTGTCGAGCGGGCTGAATCCGTTGGATTGCGTGCATTCACCTTACCAACCACTTTGTCACCGTGCGTTGTGCTTCTTGCGACGGGTGATGTGACGATGCTGGTGGCATAAAATCGGTTGTAAGATGAAGTTTAATGATACAAGCGACCTGCAATCTCTCGTGGGCCGGTCGCGTCGCGAAATGGTGCAAATCGTTAAGACGAGAAGCGGAATACGTTCGGTGGGTATTGCGACGTAAAAGGGGAGTCCGTTGGGATTACGGCGAACACCGAAAAGGTTGGCAGTTTACCAACATATCAGCTCACATGACACGCACTTTAGTGTTCTTGCAGCCTATAAGGTACGCGCGTTGGGCGCTTCTGAGGGTGTCTACTGTCGTCGTTGTCACCGTTTGAGTGTTTGATGGTTGAGCTCGGTGAATGGACAAGACAAGACTTCTGGGAGTATGGGATTTATATGGAAATACGAGGGGATCAATAAGGCGAGACATGGCGCTGGCAGCTGCAGCTAATGATTCAATCTTTCAAACATATACACTTGTTAAATTTGGCTATCAGGGTTGAAGCATATGATGAATACCCGGCACATAAATTTAACGATATTGAGATATTTTTTAGAATTAAAAACCTGAGTAATTCTCTGACTTTACAAAAGAAAAATTCAGTTATTTTCTGCCATTTTAATAGTCTCGTTATAACTGCACTTGATGAGCTAGAGTTCTGTTAGTGGTGGGGCACCAGCAGGTTCATCGATAATTTGGGGTCTGCTGTAAAAACAATAATTGAGGAGATTAATCAGTTAAGCCAATAATCAGCTAAAACATTTTTCAGCGTGAATGTTTTAAAATTTTAATTGTAATTTATCGTCTTGAAATTGTTTAGTATTTTGTTAGAAAAGTTCTCTAAAATTCGAAATGTTCTTCCAGAAACATGTTCCCGGAATGGCTAGAAATATTAATCAAAGTATTATTTCAGAAATTCTTTCGAAAAATCTTTCAGACATTTTTTTCGTAAATACCTTTTTTTGGAAATTCTTCCATGGATTCCATCGGAAAATCCTATGCATATTAATTCGGAAATGAATCCAGGAATTCCATTAAAGAGAGAATTCTTTGAGCCTTTTTTCCGAAATTTTTTGGTAATTTCTTCAAGGATTCATTTGAAAATTGTTAAAAAAAAATCTAGAAATTCCTTCAAGAATTTCTTCGGCAATTATTTAAGGAATTCCTAAAGTAAATCGGTCCAGTTGTTTCTTTGGAAATTCCTTCAAACATTTCTGGGGAATTCCTTTTAGCAACTCTTGTAGAAATTCCTTGAGGGATCTTTCTAAATTTCTTGAGAATTCGCAAACGGATTCCTTTAGGAATTCCTTCGGGAATCTATTAGGAAATTTCTTTAGGAACTCCTTTCTTCAAATTTTGTTTGAGAATTACTTTCAAATTTTTTTTGAAAATTCATTCGGAAATTTCTTTGAATATCCCTTAAGATTCTGTTAGAAAGTCCTTCAAAAATTCAATTAGAAACTCTTTTCGAAATTCCGCAAGCAAATCCTTCACAATTCTTTTTCAGAAGATTGGGAAGTCATACCAAAATTCATCCAGGAATTCTTTCGAGAGCTTATCCAGGAAAGTCCAACAAGAAAAAATAATAACAAAAAATACGCCAAGAACTTCTTTGGACACCCCAGAATTTTTTTTAGAAATTTCTCCGGATTATTTTCCGGGAATTCCTACGAAAATTCATTTAGTATGTAAAACCATTCATTCCTAAAGAAATTTTTGAGGCAATTACTAACGAAATTTCCGATTGAATTTCTGGCGAAATTCTGAAAAGAATCCAAGAAGAAATTCCTAATAGAAATCTCGAAAATTAATCCTCCAGAATTTCTTCTGGGAATCAGGATTTATCAAAATAGTTGAAAATATTTCTTGTTTTCAGATCAATTTTGGCGTAGGTATATGAATTTAAATTTCAGGAAAAATATTCATTTTGAAGGATCACGTGTCTTAACGTGCTCCATTTTAATTTCAACAGAATTTTTATTGTTTTTATCGTCTTGGAATTTTGTATTAATTTATTGGAAAAGCCGGTTGTACGACAAAAGATTGAATGTCAAAAGGTTAAAGGACAGAAAATTGAAGGCAAAAAGGTAGAAGGACAAAATGTCAAAAGACAAAAGGTCGAAGGATAAAAGGTCGAAGGTTTGGAAAAACAAAAGATAAAAATAACGGTCGTAGGGAAAAGATCGAAGGTCAAAATGTCTAAGGTCAAAAAGCCGAAGGGCCAAAAGGTCGAAGGGTCAAAAGATCGAAGGGTCAAAAGGTCGAAGGGACATAAAGTCGAAAGAACAAAAGGTCGAAGGGTCAAAATAATAGGTTGAAATTACAAAAAAATTGGTCGAAACGTCAAATTAATCAACCAATCTTTTACTCTTATATTTATTTGTGTTTAACCTGATAATATTTCATTGTTATATTTTTCTTCTTCCAATCATGGGCTGTTCTTCGAGTTTTGCATATTTATATTTATTTATATTTCACCTGATAATATTTTATTCAAGATTTTTTGCTTTGTTTAAGCATGGGGTTTTCTTCAGAGGTATATTGTCAAATAAATATTTTTATAAAACTGTTGTTATGCTTTATTTACTTAAATTTTAATTCTTTTAACTAGTTCCCCACTCATTTTCATCAAAATAATTTTCATGAATTTACATCATCTGAAATATATGATTTTTGGCTTAACATCACCTAACAATGATAATAATATTATTTGTAAGTGCCTAAAAGGTGATGCATTTTAACGGGAGTTGAATTAGATTTGCAACAAATATAAAAGAATAGAATAAGGTAATACGGTTTTTATTATCTCATGATATTTCACATTGACACTAGACACACTGTTACACTTTTTTACGCGGATTTTGAAATCAAATCGTTTACACTGAACATTTTTTTGCGCGATTTTTTTTACAATTTTTAAAACGTCGGCATTTCTCTCGTCTGTGGTCTGCTTAAGAAATGAGAAGGGAGAAGTAAGATGTGAGAAATGAAAAGTGACATATGGGTAGTGATTAGTTGGAAGTGAGTAGTAATCAACCCGGGAGCAACTTGACATATGCAGTACAATGTCACTGTACCCCGAAATTTTGGTCCGGGTGGTCCTGTCAAACTCGAGATCAATCGAATCTTTTCACGAATAGGGCGAAAATGGAATTGATGTGCAATGCAGAAAAATATTAAATGAAAATCAATCTAAACTTGATTTAATCAAAGGAGAATGGGGCTTCCGTAGCTGAGTATTAAGATGACCGCCTTAAGGTTGTTGGGGAGGATTACCAAAACATTTCTGGTGGGTTAATTTTCTCGGATAACGGTTTATCGGTTTATCGTTCAGCGGGAATGTCGCCTAACTTGAAAATTTATTCAAATTTTGGAGGCAGACAATTTTATATTAGGTTTGGAATACAGACATTTTAATATGGAGTACCGCCGTCGGGGGTGACAATGGGTCTGAGGGGTGGGAATTGGTCAGCGCCTTCACCGACAGTCAGGAGTGCGGATACTAAAATAGTTCAAAAAGGTCTCTTTTAATTAAGTTTTCTTGTCCTCGGAAACATTCAATCTATTCTACAAGCATTCCATGTAATTGAAACAGTGACCCATTCTCAACCCCATTTGACCATTTGGCACCCCGACGGCGGTATCATGAAGACAAAATTAAGAAAGTTGGAAGATGTAGAAGATGTAGCTTTAGAAAGTAACACCAGCGGAATTCTAGCGCAAAAGACAGATTCTCCCTATTAATTTTAAAAATGGATACTGAACGCATTGGCGAATTCTGTTAAATAGATCAGGATTGTAAGTATCCTGGTATATTGGTTAAGAACTGCCCAGTAGAAAATTAGTGGGACATTATTCCTCGCTGAGAGCAAGTTGATACATGCCAAGCAAATCAGGATAAGTCCCTGTGAATATTTTTCAAAGCACAAAATTAACAAAATTAAACTACTAGTAAAACGGAAGCGCGATTTTCCAAGAAACATATGTAATTTATTTGTGTATCTGTACACAAGTTTATCAAATATCATTTCTCAAATTCAACTATTAGTATTACATAGATCAGTGTGGACATACATAATGAAAAAAATGGAATAAAATGGGTGGTAGGTAAAAAACTTTTCCTTCCTCAAAGTGACAATTTTCAATTTTGAAGTAATGATTTTTTTCGTTAATAAATTTTTATCACTTTTTACCGAAAGTTGTTAAATAAGCCATATAATTAATTTCACTAAAACTATTTTTTTATTGAGCAAAGCAAAATAAATTATAGAGCAGGTTATTGAGAGTTTCACAATCGACGTTTTATCTTTTGGCTATTATCGTCCTTCCGTGTCGAATACATATCTTTACAAATATTCTTCAACTGTTCACCTGAAATTAGCCAAAGAATTGATTAACGAAATAAATCGAGAAATTTTGACGAGACATTATTTTATTGTGTTTATTAAAAGTGTGTTCCAAATGAAAAATATTATGCGTAATTTTGTGAATTAAAATGAAACTGCCTTGTCATAGAGGAATTTCGATTTTTTCAGTCAGTTTTACTGTTCTCTTGATTATCTAATCCTTATTTGAGCATCAAACTGCAAAATTCCAAAACAATGAACAATGGTTTTGGCTCCGTTGCGTTTAATGCACTTGAGCATAATAAGTAAACGAACGAATAAAAGAAACATTATCTGTTTTCCTCTTTGTTCATTTTATTTTCTTGTACATATTTACTTCGTAATTAAAAATCTGCCCTATTCAAATGAGGATCCTGTCTGTTATTTGGAGACAACAAATGACGAAACAAAAAACATGACTTCTATGGAGAAAAAGTGTGACGGTGGCGTAGGATGGTCCCATTGTTTATGTTTCGAAGCGCCATCTGCGATTTCCAAGTGGGTACGCGAAACTAAGGCTAAATGTCAAGTTGTTCGGGGGTTGGTAGTATTGCGAGAACAGAGAAAACTTCTAATTTTGCGGAGCAAAGAAGAAGAAGAAGACTGAGTGTCGGAAACTTCAAATGACATGCACTGTGCGAAAAGTGTTGATATTCCTTGATATCAAGAATATTCGAGAAGTCTAAAATGCTTCAAAATCGTATAAATACTTACCGAAATGCTTTGAAAGTACCATAAAACTTATTTAAAATAAATAGCGGCATGTAACACTCGTTTAAAGTTACATATTTTCTTTGATTTCAATAATCAACATTCACACCGAAAAAATCAACCAACATTATTTTCCGTGCATCTAGTGATTTGACGTTTGCGGAACAACTTTCCGACGGTCGACCGTCGGACCCTCGTTCGATTTTTTCTATTTTCTCGCAATAATAGGTGGGAATTAAGATGTGAGAGATGACTTCTTCTTTTTCTTCTTCTTCTTCTCCTTCTTCTTCATCGGCATTACATCCCCGCTGGGACATTGCCGTTTTGCATCTTAGTGTTCATTAAGCAATTCCATAGTTATTAACGAGGTTTCTAAGCCATGTTACCATTTTAGCATTCGTATATCATGAGTAGACCTCTTCATGTTTTCAAAAAGTATCAAAAATTCAACCGATCAGCCCAGTATCACAATTCTTATACTAAAATAAGTCTCCTGTCAAATTTTCAGCTAATTCGGATAAAATTTCCCAAGTCGATTTAGTGTTTTTGGGCTATTTTCAATTTTGGAAAAAAAACCTAACAAGAGATATAAACGTCGAAAATTATCGCAACAACCTCTATACGGAAGCTTCGGGTGTGCTCTACAAGTCTTGTGAAAATTGCGATTCGTTCCGTTCACGTTTTGTCCATGTTAAAGTGATTTTCAAGCTTTTAAGTGCATAAAAATACTGTTTCCCCCAAAAGTCGTTGATCTACAAAATTCTTGAATTTATGACAAATGATTGCTAATTAATTATATTATTATTTCTCTTTTTTCCCTGGAAATTTGAGTAGTATAATTGTCACTGTGCGATTTATCGTCAAATTCTTAAAAATCAGAAGCTGAACATTTGTCATAAATTTGCACATTAGGATTTCTTCAAACAAGTTGTTCGAACAAAACAAAAATCAAATCATATGATATTTAATGCTTACAACAAACGACTTCCAAATTTTGTTAATTTCACCATATGTCTGCATGCTTTTAACATTGAGTGCATCGTAGTAACAAGTGAAATCGAAGCTTCTTTGTTTGAACAACTTGTTTGAAGAAATCCTAACGTGCAAATTTATGACAAATGTTCAGCTTCTGATTTTTAAGAATTTAACGATAAATCGCACAGTGACAATTATATTACTCAAATTTCCAGAGAAAAAAGAGGAATAATAATATAATAAATTAGCAATCATTTGTCATAAATTTAAGAATTTTGTAATACAACGACTTTTGGAGGAAACAGTATTTTTATGCACTTAAAAGCTTGAAAATCACTTTAACATGGACAAAACGTGAACGGAACGAATCGCAATGTTCACAAGACTTGTAGAGCACACCCAAAGCTTCCGTATAGAGGTTGTTGCGATAGTTTTCAACGTTTATATCTCTTGTTAGATTTTTTACATAATTGAAAATAGCCCAAAAACACTAAATCGACTTGAGCCACCTCGAAATTTTATCCGAATTAGCTGAAAATTTGACAGGAGACTTATTTTAGCATAAGAATTGTGATTCTGGGCTGATCGGTTGAATTTTTCATACTTTTTGAAAACATGAAGAGGTCTAATCATGAGGCTAACACAATGATACTTTTATGCCCAGGGAAGTCGAGTCGAGACAATTTCCAATCCGAAAATTGTCTATACCGGCACCGGAAATGCGTCCTGAACAGAACATGAGCCAATAGCGTGCCTTGGTGTTCTTAGTTTTGAACTCTGAACACAGTTCAGTGTGCACTGGGTTGGTACGCAAGCAAAACTATCATCGTAACTAATATACATTAGATTTGGAACTATGCAAAAACATACGAGCATGCTTGATTTCAATCCGTTAGATGCCCATGTGTTCCGTTACTAGCCGAAAAGTGTGTAGCATGCCGTCGCTTGAATTTGTTTTCCTAGGATACAAGTTGTTAAGTTAGCTCAGTGCTCTTGAACAGTGTGCAGTGTTCAGAACGTTTTGAACACGAACACGCGTTCTCGTGTTCAGATGCATCTCTGCTTTTTAGTCGCGCATCTTACCACACGGCTAAGGAGAGCCCCTGATGTGACTAGTGTGAAGTAAAAAGTGAGGAGTGAGAAGTGATGAGTGAAAGTGGGAATAAAGAAATGAGATGTGAGAAATAAGAAGTGAAAAGTTGGAAATGAGAAGTGAGAAATAAGGAGTGGGAAGTGAAAACTGAGAAGTGGGAAGTGAGAAGGTAGGATTGAAAAGTTAGAAGAAAAATGAGTGAAGCAAGAAGGAAAACGGATGAAGTAATGACGGGAATGGAAGGAGAAGGAATAAGAAAGAATAGAAAAACCCAGATTAATCCACCTAGCCACCTAGATTTGCCTTTCTCGTGTGTTAAAAAAATAGTATTTTGGCCATAACTTCCAAGCTCATAGTCCGATCCGGCCAATTTTAAAAAGGGAAACAATGTGGCAGGATTCGATTAAGGATAAGTCCACAACAAGGGAGCTAGACTTTTTTGCGCTTTTGATGAGAAATGGATTGAATGGATTGAATGTAAGGGCAATTGAGTTTATTGGATTTAATCTGATATTGAGTTGGATTTGGTGTCGATTTAGATTGAATTTGGATTTGATTGAATTGGAGTCCGATTGCATTTGGATTGGATTCGGATTCAACTCTATATTATTGGAACATGAAGTGTTATTGAATTTGTATTAGATTAAGAATGTAATTGAATTGGATTAGAATGAATTTAGATTAGATTGGATTCATATTTGATTGAAATTAAATCTGGATTGGATTTGAATTGGATTGAGATTTGATTGAACGAGATTTTTTTATGTATTTAGATTTGAGTTGAACGTGGAGTGGAATTAGATTTGTATTGAATTTGGATTATATTTGGATTGGATGTGAATTTGACATGGATTAGATTGAATATGGATTAAATTGAGATTAGATTTGATTTAGATTGGATTGAGTTAGAATTGCATTTTGACTGAATTTAAGTTGATTTTGAATTTAATTTGGATGAGGATTTGGAATTGTATTTGATTTATTGGATTTGGATTGGATTTAGATTTTATTTGGGATGCATTTATTCGTTTGAAAATGTTATTTGGATTTAGATTGGGATTAATTTGCCAATTGGAGTTAGATTGCATTCAGATTGAATTTGATTTGGATTTGTATTTAACTCTATATGGGTTGAATATGAATGGGATTGGAATTGGATTGAAATTGAATAAGATTTGGATTTGATTTGTTTTGTATTTAGATTGAGTTTGTATAGGGCTTGGATTAGTTATAATTGGTTTTATATTGGTTTTGAATTGGCTTCATATTGCATTTGGATTGAATTCAGATTTGTATTAGAGATCGTTTTTATTTGGAATGGATTATAACAGGATTGGATTGAAATTGTTTTGGATTTGGATTTAATACGATAAGGATTGATAGATTTGATTGGAATTTTATTTAGGTTGGAATTGGATTTGGATCAAATCGGATTTGAACAAGGGTTTGAAGTATTCGTTTTAATTGGATTTCAATTGATTATTATTTGTAATGGATGTGGATATGGTTTAATTGGAGTGGATTTGTTTCGGATTTGGATTCTGGTTGGAGTTGTATTGCGCATGAATCCCAAAATTTTATGCCCACTTTTGGGTCTCCACGCCGAGCACTCAGTGCCAAGGGGATAAATCTTGAATTGGTATCCCTGATTTTTGACAAATTATGTCGATTGGTGGTGTAAGTTCGCCGATGTCAAACAATAAAGCTTTTAGCTGAAATTTTGTATTGTCTAATGAAAGTTTTGACAGTTTTATTTATGTACATATAAGAGAATAACTTGTACAAATGATTTATCGGGGAAGCATTCGCTGAAGGCAAGTGCCATTGTTTTCAGCGACGAAACGAAAAGCTTCAATGCAAAAAGCAATATTATTTGAAATTGGATTAGATACGGAATGAAATAAATTGTTGGATTGAAATAAATCTATTGGCTTTAAAACAAATTTGGTTGTATTTTGGTAATTTGTATTGGATTTTATTCAGATTTACATTAGATTGGATAAGATTTGGTTTGGATTGTATTTTAGTTGGATTACATTAAGAATGAATTCACATTTAATTTAGAATGGAATGGATTTTCTAGGATTCGATTTGAAATAGATTTGAATCATATTTAGATTGGTTTTGATTAGTTCTCGCTTAGATTTGAAATCAGATTGAGTTATACTTTATTTTCCAATGGATTTGAACTGGATTTTGTAGGTCTTGATTGGAACACTTATGGATTAAATCGGTTGAGGGTAAGTGAAAAAAAGTTAGCTAGACTTCTTTACGCACTTTTTGATGAGAAAAAATATTTTGGCTATAATTTCCAAGCCCATAATCCGATTCGGCAAATTTTCAATAGGAAACAATGAGGCAGGATTTTGCGTCATATGCAATCTATTGCGAAGAAATCGGTTGAGGGTAAGTGTAGAAAAAGTGAGCTAGACTTTTTCACGCGTTTTTTTATGAGAAAAAGTATTTTGGCCATAACTTCCAAGCCCATAGTCCGATAGTGACAATTTTCAATAGGAAACAATGGGACAGGATTCTCCGTCGAATGCAAGTTGCAAGTAAATCGGCTAAGGGCAAGTACAAAAAAATGAGCTAGACTTTTTGTACTGCACACATGCGCACACACACACAAACATCACCTCAACTCGTTGAGCTGAGTCGATTGGTATATAACACTATGGGTCTCCGGGCCTTCTATAAAAAGTATGTTTTTGAGCGATTATATAGCCTTTACGTATACCTAGTATACGAGAAAGGCAAAAAGAAGGAAGCCGGAACAGGGATGAAGGAAGCAAGAAGAAAGATTAAGAATAAAGAAATAAGGAGAATGGAATAAGGAAGAAGGAATAAGCAAGATGAAGGAAGGAGGAAGAATAAGTAAGGAAGAAATGAGAAGGAAGAAGGCAGAAAGACGAAGGGAGAATGAAGAAAGAAGAAGAAAAAATGAAAAGAGATGAAGGAAGAAGATGACAAAAGGATAAAGGATGAAAAGTGAAAGAAAAAAGAAGCTAAGAAATCGTACAGAATACCGATGAAGGAAAAAATATAAATTTAGAAGGAAGAAGAAAGAAGTATAAAAATTAAGATTAAGGAGGAGGAATAAAACCAAAATGCAAAATTAAGAAACAAGAGGGAAAATGATGTAAAAATTAAAATAGGATGATGTAAAAAGCAAGAAGGAGAAAAGAAGAAAGATAATAAATAAGTAAGAAAGAGGAAGAAATAAAAATAAATAAAGTAAAAAAAGCAAAAACCGGGAGAAGGAATAACCGACTTCTCACTCTTGATTTCCTTCTTTTGCCTCTCGGTCGACCTAATGACGTTCGGCCTGATTGGCTGATATCCTTTAAAATTTCCACTAAAAATTGCTTCGGAACATCCTCTGGAAACCCCTTCGGAAATTCCATCAGGATTTTTTGGTGAATACTTTAGGGAATTTCTTTAGTAGTGGCCTGAATCCCTCGTCCACCATCGGGGAAGAACAAAACGTCCAGATAATACCAGACAGGACTCGTTCGCCTCCCACGGGGTCTTCCGGAGCAACAGTGACTTCGTACTTTGCTTTTGCTAGGATGCTTGCAAGGGGAAGCAGAGATCAATATCCGAGCGATTACATTACAGATTTTATTTTTACCGTCTCATTTCTCCCATGTCCCATGTCTAAAATCCCAAATTTAACTTTTTGCTTTTCGTTTCTTACATCTTATTCATCACATCTTTTGATTTCTCACGATTGTTTTCTCACTTCTTTATGCTCCCTTCTCGCTTCTCACTTCTTATTTCTGACTTCACGATTAACATTTAAAAGCACTCGAAAAAGACCTGAATACTTTCTAATCTCCATATGGTCGATGATCCTATTAGATGAACAAAATCCATTGAATGTAACCAAATTGTCAATGAGATTCAACCCTGCTAACCAGCAAGCTGCTGGAGACCCGTCGTCATTAAGTGTGTACTTTTTTTTTTGATCACATCATGCACATAGCCTAATTCGGTAACATGAACTGGCACCACAATCACTTCACCATGCCGCCGAACTTCACCATTCCGTACCTGGGCCCAGTCACATTTCGTTTCATTCGTAGATGGCGATTAGATACGCCTTTATGAAGTCATATGATGCGTGCGTTCGCAGAAGGCTATCTGCCGAACGATCTTCTTCGTATTTATTCCATGTGTTTCCCACTAGGAGACGTATTTTTCCACGTGTTAACAAGCGTTTGGCATTTTGCCAAATTAGACCCATTGGAGCGCGGTGTTATGTGACGATTGGCCAACTAACATGCACCAGTCAAAGTGGCGAGATTAATTAGCCAAGATAGTTTACATTTTGGGTGCTGCATGATTAATGGTTCACGTCATGGCAATCAGCTCAGCACCCGTTTGGTAGTAGAGTAGTATTTTGACGGTTGGTTGGCGAATATCCGGAACCATGTTGGGCTGGCGCCAAGATTGTTCACAAGAGTGGCGTGGTGATTGTACTGTTTGATACGAACAATTTAATTGTGTTCAGTTGAAATAAAACATCGCATTGGCATGTGATGATAGAAAAAATGCATGTTTTAATATAGATTACTTTCGATTTTGTCGGATTGTTCGGAACGCCTCCCAACGGAAACACTAGCAGGGCCAAACCAAAATAAACATAGATATAAAATGAAAACGTTAAATTTCGATACATACCCCTTTCAAACTGATCTGCCACACGGTACAAGCGTGATCAGCCGTGGAAAAAACGCAGGTAATACGGAACACCACCCTTGATGGCAGAATTATACAAGAGAATCCCGCATGCATAATCCGAAACAGGTTCTGGGAGGATGCATTATTTGAATGCATTCAAAAACCAATTTGTCTTAATTAAAGAAACCCATACCATGTTGCGCGTACATTTTCGAAAAAAAAATCAGCATAATTTGAGAGCTGCTACCGGTTGTAGAGCTTCGTAAATAGTGCTTTTGATGGAGCCGCATAAGCACTAGGGTTTGTCAGCTGCAATTTGAGGTCGGATACAGATTGAATATATTAGGGTTATTTTAGTATTTCCTGAAACCAAATTTTAAAAGAAAAAAAATCCATGACATGAATGTTAAATTGAAATAAATTTTTTTCTTGTATAATCACAAAAGCAAACGATAATCATCATTTTTCTACTCTTTCGATCACCTTTGAAACAGAACAAAAATTGGAGTACGGTGGTAAAGAAACAAACGAAATTGAAACAAATTGTTTTGTTTCTCTTTGTTAACGTGACTTTAAGTTTATCACCTAATAAACGAATTATTGTTGGTTCTTAAAAGATTGTGTAGGCAGCTGATCCGAAAGCCATTAGGAACCCTAACCAACAACTACATACATTGGGGCTAGCAGTCAATTCAATATTTTTTTTCGATTAATTCATTTATTGGAGGAAGCCATGAACAGCTTCCATTTGGCATCAAGCTGCTCGTTCGTGGTGACGGTGTGCAAAAAGATATGCCGCGCATTGCGTGCGTTCAAATTACGCGCATTTATGCATACGATGAGATAAATTAAATTTATGCGTACCCCAGATACGAGTTGCATATGACATATGTAAATGTTAAGCAGAAGAAGGCTGCCGGGAGGAGAACACGAAACAGTTGAGTGTTGAATGGAAGTTTTAATTTATTTAATTGCTTGTTGTGGGTTCGAAGATAAGATATGTTTACAAGTATTTCAAAACGATCAGTGATCTATGGTTGATGGGCGTATTAATTAATACCAAACACCACACAAGAGTAATTGCAAAGATAATTTTGTATGACTTTTGCAACATGCTATTATAGAAAACATAGTCTCTAGTATGAAAATGTTCATTCATTCAAATTGATCATAAAAAGCAAGATTAATTGCTTATAGAGTTAATCAATCGGAAATAGATGACACATCCTCGTAAGACCAACTGGAGGGGTCTCCAGTAGCCTTACGAGCAAAGGCGTAGGATTGCCAATCCAGAGATGGCGGGTTCGATTCTCGAACAAATAATATCGTACCAAATTTCGTTTAACAAGGAAGATTGTAGGGAAGTAGGCAGAGAGGGAAGAAACCATGTTCCACCACGCCTAGAGAGGGATTTTTGATAATAAGGTTTATAAATTATCCTTCCAAGTAATTTTGTGGGATACAGATGAAACTTCAAATGTTTGTTTCGAATGGAACAATTAGAAGATGTTCAAAATGCCTCCCCCATGATTGGCGATCATTCGACAGTACCGTACCTTCAAACATTTCCTTGCGTTCTCTGCACACGAGATATTTCGTCGCTTTCAATGATGTTGAACTTTTATTAATCAATGTACAAGACTGCTTACCATTTCTAAATACTCAAACTCATTGAAAAACCAGATGTATTTTGTTCTTATCCTTCAGCGATATCACAGGCTTCTACGACTGATGCCAGGAGAACGACACTAGCAACGGCATTCAAAAAACAAGGCAGGCTCAGCACGTATGTAAACGTCACTACTACCTTCGCACAAGCTGAACCGAGACGATGCCCTACTTCAGCATGCCTACTTTTGTACTCCGAAATGTGGCGATAAAATGTGTTTTGAAGTGTCATTTTTCTAAGGAGCCTACCTTGTTTTTTTTGTATACCGTGCCCTAGAATATAATAGCAAAATACCCTCATGAAACATCGCTTACGTTGGCTGTTTAACAAATCAGAAACCGGTACGATATTTAATGACTAATTGGCACAACCCCACTAAAACAGTGTTCAATTTTAAACAAATAAATTAAATTGCTTCTGTATCCTACAAAACCAATTGGAAAGATCGATTTTTTAAAAACCTACCTATCATAGTTCCCTATCTTAAGGTAGTGGAACATGGTTTCCACTTCTCTTTCCTTAGGAAGGAATTTTGCACAAAATCACGATTTTGTCGACATCTGCTCGTCACAAATATATTTTTAAGCAATCCTTTTTAAAAATCTGCAATGACTCTCAATCAATTTACAAGTCCAAGACTATTGAGAACGATTTCCCTAATATATAGCTAATTTTTAAACAATACTTACTGAATCGCGACATTTCAAATAAATCTTCAACGATTTACGGCCGAACTGAAATATAATATTGTACCGCGTAAACAGCGCGGCTATTGTAATGTTTTCAATAGCGCATTCCACACGGTGTTTCACTTTTGAAGGGAACAACCGCAACCTAGGAAACACTGCAATGTTATCTCCCCATCATTATCGAGTATACGGGCAACAAAAAGCGCGTTGTGTCGTTTCCTATGAGGGGCGTTGCGTGTACTTTTGAGCAAATGCGTTAATAATATCGATGTTAAATGACAATTTGGAAGTTTTGATTTTTGAAACTTTACGAATAAACAAATAAACCATGAAGTTGCATTTGTTATGTCCAGCTTGAGCTTGATTGACTGCTCGTAGTTGCTACTCCATTATGACCAGATCAGCTGTTCTTGCACAGGGAGCCAACAGATGTTAGATTGGGACTAGCACACATCTTCAATGTACAAGTACTGGTGATCTCATTTGTTAGGTCATACTGGCGCCTGACACGTCAGAATGCAAGTCAATGTAGGGAAGGGGGAGGAAATGATGATGCAATCACTCGCCCACTGCAAGCCGAATATACCTCTGCACTTGCCACGAGTTCATGCGGAATTTGTTGGAATTTTTTAGTTAGGTTCCGAGAGGCAGAGGTCCGTCTTGGTTAACGAGCTGCCAATGTGATAGATAGGAGAAGGTAACTGATGGAATTTTTAATTGAATGTAGGAAACGATCTCTATAAGTTAATTTCCAATTCTAGTAGATTACAGGATACTCAAATTGAAGGTATAGGAATAGTAATGGTAACGGTATGGAAGTCCATTTCCAGTTCTAGCGATTGCTAGAACATGAGAAATAAAGAGAAAGATACAAAGTAGGAGAATGGAACGGACCTGGGATTGAACCCATATGATTACCAAGCCTGCCCGAAGTTGCATTTGTTATGTCCAACGTAAAAAGAGCTAAAGATAATTGTTCTTGAATTTTTGAAAATAAATGTTTTGTACAGATTTTCATGTTAGGGGGTAAGTTTGCAGTAGCCATCGAGCAAGTCACTACGATTCGTGTTGTAGTCGTCGCGAAATAGTTAAAACGTTGGATACACGTTCCGTTTTTGTCGTTCCGTTTCGAGGCGAGTTCCAATAGAGTTCCTTCCCAACTAACATACTATTCCTTTCAAGTACGCTCATGGAGACGCAGAGGATTCCTCGATCTTCTGTGGCAATAAGAGTCGAACTAATGTTCTTCCCCTTATCCGGCATCGTTATTGGTCTTGAATTAAAGGAACTTCAGCGTATGTACAGTGAGAAAAGAGTCTAGTCCAAATAACTATAAAGCTAAGCTACGTAAATGTGTGTTTTTTTAAATATGTTTGGTACTGTGAAGGTAAAAATGTGAATCGCAACAGAAATATTAAGAAAACTGCTCTTGAAGAGAGAAGTGTTTAGCTTCGTGGACACTAAGAATGGTCGGACAGCTTTCTTCCATAACACCATTGTCGGCGGGGGGGGGGGTATTAATATTGAACATATATACACATACCTTTGAAATTTTTTTGAAGATTTTTTTAGATGAACCTCATAACCTGAAGGCAAACCTCATATTTCTAACAGTGTATGTTTTGATATAATCCATAAAAAGGCGTTTTGTTATCTTAATGAAATCCTTCATGGTTGACAATCTTACCTGAAATAGAAGAAAATATAGATGCATTAGAATAACGAACAGCAGAATTGATTATTTATTTTTCTCGGTGAATTGCAAAGATAAAGTGACCATAGTTTTCATAGGCCAATCCGGAATACATTATGTTTTTTTTAGATATTTTAAAAGCTTATCAAATCTTTTCAAAAAACATTTTCTCCTATCAACCAGTATGATGCTAACTACACTTATTTCATAGGAACAAATACCCTAAATCATTGGATTTTGCAAATATTTTGAAATAAGAAATATTTTGCAAATATTTTGAAATAAGAAATATTTCACAATCTAGACCTCGTGGCCGTGCGATTTAGATCTATGTCATGACCTAAACTGCCCAGAATACCTACTATTATTTTTGATTCCGTAACAATCCCACATTGTTTAGACCCTTAGACCCTCCAGGGTATTTATATGCTTTATACTTCTAATGGTAGTCCGAAGCACCTTCTTTCCCCGCTAAAATATCCACAAGGCCACATGAAGATCACCTAACAAAGAAACGGAAAACCAAATCGACCACGTTCTAATCGACGGTAAATTCTTCTCCGACATCAAGAACGTCCGCACTTACCGCAGTGCGAATATTGAATCCGACCACTACCTCGTTGCAGTATGCCTACGCTCAAAACTCTCGACGGTGTACAACACGCGTCGAAGTCGGACGCCGCGGCGTAACATTGGTCGGCTACAAGACGGTAGACTAGCCCAAGAATACGCGCAGCAACTGGAAATGGCACTCCCAACGGAAGAGCAGCTATGCGCAGCGTCTCTTGAAGATGGCTGGAGAGATATTCGATCCGCCATTGGTAGCACCGCAACCGCTGCACTTGACACGGTGCCCCCGGATCAGGGAAACGACTGGTATGACGGCGAATGTGAGCAGTTAGTGGAAGAGAAGAATGCAGCATGGGCGAAATTGCTGCAACACCGCACGAGGGCAAACGAGGCACGATATAAACGGGCGCGGAACAGACAAAACTCGATTTTCCGGAGGAAAAAGCGCCAGCAGGAAGATCGAGACCGTGAAGAGACGGAGCATCTGTACCGCGCTAATAACACACGAAAGTTCTATGAGAAGTTGAACCGTTCACGTAAGGGCCACGTGCCACAGCCTGATATGTGTAAGGACATAAACGGGAACCTCTTACGAACGAGCGTGAGGTGATCCAAAGGTGACGGCAGCACTACGAAGAACACCTGAATGGCGATGTGGCAGACGGAGATGGTGGTATGGTGATGGACCTTGGAGAACGCGCGCAGGACATAATTCTACCGGCTCCGGATCTCCAGGAAATCCAGGAGGAGATTGGCCGGCTGAAAAACAACAAACCCGAGTAGCACAGTTTAGACCAATTTGGTTGCAGCAACTTATATATGACTGGATTTGGTTGTACACAGGTCACAATAACTCGTTTATAGCAAGTGTGCTGCTTGGGAAGCCCCTGGGGTTGACCAACTACCAGGAGAGCTATTTAAACACGGTGGTGAGGCACTGGCTAGACCGCTGCCCTGGGTCATTACCAAGGTTTGGGAGGAGGAAGTTTTGCCGCAGGAATGGATGGAAGGTGTCGTGTGTCCTATCTACAAAAAGGGCGTTAAGCTGGATTGTAGCAACTACCGCGCAATCACATTGCTGAACGCCGCCTACAAGGTACTCTCCCAAATTTTATGCCGTCGACTAGCACCAATTGCAAGGAAGTTTCCAGGCGGGTTTTATGGGCGAACGCTCCACCACAGACCAGGTGTTCGCCATTCGCCAAGTACTGCAGAAATGTCGCGAATACAACGTGCCCACACATCATCTATTTATCGACTTCAAAGCCGCATATAATACAATCGATCGAAACCAGCTATGGCAGCTAATGCACGAACACGGATTTCCGGATAAACTGACACGGCTGATCAAAGCGACGATGGATCGGGTGATGTGCGTAGTTCGAGTTTCAGGGGCATTCTCGAGTTCCTTCGAAACGCGCAGAGGGTTACGGCAAGGTGATGGTCTTTCGTGTCTGCTATTCAACATCGCTTTGGAAGGGGTAATACGAAGAGCAGGGATTAACACGAGTGGTACAATTTTCAATAAGTCCGTCCAGCTATTTGGCTTCGCCGACGACATAGATATTATGGCACGTAACTTTGAGAAGATGGAGGAAGCCTACATCAGACTGAAGAGGGAAGTCAAGCGGATCGGACTAGTCATTAACACGTCGAAGGCAAAGTACATTATAGGAAGAGGTTCCAGAGAAGACAATGTGAGCCACCCACCGCGAGTTTGCATCGGTGGTGACGAAATCGAGGTGGTAGGAGAATTTGTGTACTTGGGCTCACTGGTGACTGCCGAAAATGATACCAGCAGAGAAATTCGGAGACGCATAGTGGCTGGAAATCGTACGTACTTTGGACTCCGCAAGAAGCTCCAATCGAATAGAGTTCGCCGCCGTACCAAACTGACTATCTACAAAACGCTTATTAGACCGGTAGTTCTCTACGGACACGAGACTTGGACGATGCTCGTGGAGGACCAACGCGCACTGGGAGTTTTCGAAAGGAAAGTGTTGCGTACCATCTATGGTGGGGTGCAAATGGCGGACGGTACGTGGAGCAGGCGAATGAACCATGAGTTGCATCAGCTGTTGGGAGAACCAACCATCGTTCACACCGCGAAAATCGGACGACTGCGATGGGCCGGGCACGTAGCCATAATGTCGGATAGTAACCCGGTGAAAATGGTTCTCGACAACGATCTGACGGGCACAAGAAGGCGAGGTGAGCGGGCAAGGTGGATCGGTCAGGTGGAAGATGACTTGCGGACCCTCCGTAGACTGCGTGGTTGGCGACGTGTAGCCATGGACCGAGCCGAATGGAGAAGACTCTTATATACCGCACAGGCCACTTCGGCCTTAATCTGATCAAATAAATAATAACTTCTAAGATATCTGCATTATCCAGAGTCTAACAAATTAACTCAGCTATTGTTGATTCTCCAGAATGTATAGATTCAGTAGACCCTTTAGATTGCCCAAGTTGCACGTTGGACAACTCTAAAATTGGGGATCGTTACGAAATTATGCAAGTTATTGAACGTTTATAGCGGGTTTATCTTATGATGGATAATAATGATTTATATATCATTCAACGCGGAAAATCTTTTCCAATTTCACAATTTTGTTGTCATTAATAATTATGAACGATTAAAAATTTAAAATCTTTTCAAACCCAGTAAAATATCAGAACCAATCAGTCCCTTTCAAGCATCCCCAACACGTACATTAATTTTTTTTTAACTTTATTAATGTACACTAAATTAATGATTTTGTGTGTGTTACTTCTACGATTTACAATGATATGGAAATGCTAATATCATCTTCCACACTTAGACGTACATGTTCATGATAGAATTAGAGGCGAAAGTATAGAATTGATAGTTCCGTTAGGATACAGCAGGCATGAAGAATATTTTTATAGAAGTCGATTTGAAAGCGAGCGGAGGGCAATATTTGTGATGGCACATATCACACGACCTTCCTTCTGCCAAGCTCCCGTATGAAGGGGGAGGGAAGAATATCAGTGTGGAAGCTGATAGGGTAAGATGGTATAATATGCCCCCCCTAAGGCAACTCCTTGATAACTTTTAACTTTTCAACGCAATTTATGCAAACTTTGCGTTATTTGGTAGTCAAGGAAGTTGCAAATGCATTGCCCGTGAGTAGTCATATAAAAATATTACAGATAACACGTAATAAAGCTTTTTTGAAAAGTCGCGAAAAAATGGATTTCAACAAGTGCCTGGGCAATACGCCCCACCTTAGCCAAAGACGTTTCATAGCCCTTCATTAGTATTTTATTAATCCCATAATAAAAAGGTTACAAATCCTTATGCCCTTGACATTAAAAAACCAACATAGGTCCATTTAAGCAGGTGTGATTTACATTTAAATATTTTCCATACAATTTGGAAGCAACTGCTGCAGGCTCGCTGCGCTTGTGTCCAGTTGGTAAGGGCATATCGTCCTGCCTACACTGGGGCGTTTTGGCCAGTGAAACATGTTTTCGAAAATCGTTACATTTTTGAAGATGGAAGTAATTTTACATCATACAAACCACTGAGAAAAGTTATTTGGTTGCCCAACTGAGAGTTCCAGTGCAAGTTTTGTGCACAGTATGCCAGAGTCGCTCCAGAATGTTGAGCTAACAAACATGAAAAGTTACAACAAAACTGTAACTTTTTGTATTTTGCTATTATTTTCATTGTGTAATACAAAAATACTTCCACATTCACATAGTATGATGGGTTTACAGATACTTATAGGTATTAACTGATTTTGACCCTCAATTAGTTATAGTTTTCTAGAAATCAAAGGGGGCGTTTTGGCCAGGTGGGGCGCATTATATCGTCTTACCCTATATCTCCACTGGCAAAAGGAAGGTGGTTTGACTTGCTCATATGCCTTCGCGTGCGGAAGGATTTTCTATCGACGAGTACTGTCTCCAAATTTCTAATATGACATCAGCATCTAGTTAACTCATTTAACTCACTTAACTCATTTCACAGTATTCGGTAGATTTTACCGAAATCATAACAGCAGAACTGTTCGGTATTTATTTTACAGATTTTTTGTAGTTTTTTTCCATTGATCAACTGTCAAAATCATTGAAAATCAGTCAAATTATTTACCGAACAGTTCTGCTGTTGAGATTTCGGTGAAATTTTACCGAATTCGGCGATTTATTTTAAGTGTGATACTCATAGATGTTTGTGTTTTCTTCATAAGATTTCATCGCAACACTATTTTTTTGACAGGGATTCTTGAATTGAGTTTAATGGCGCTCTTCTATACATTTTACCTCATATTTTGCTCAAGAAAGGCACCGCTAGCCGAATTAATCAGTTTTTTTTAGTTTCGTTTGCTATGAAGCTTTGATATATGGAACTGCAGCAATACTAACACTACCACAGGCTACATAATGGTTTTTAAATATTAGTTATAGTGCAATTTTTAGTATCGCTTCAATAATATGGATCAAATTAGAATCCATAATTTGCTGCGCTGCCCATGATTTCATAGTTGACGTATCAACCATTCAAAATTTCAATAAATTTCAGTTAATTCAACAGCTGTCATATCGATACGCTTTAAAACTCATTTAAGTGTTAAATGTATGATGTTTGTCCGTAATTCATAATTCATCCCAATCAAATCGGAAATTGCAATGGTCATTGCAACGTCAACTATGACATCAAGGTCAGTTCGAATATTTGATAAAAAAAAAAGTGTGCCATATGTATCTGATAAGACACACCCGCCCATCCCGATTAAAAAATGCTTGGGCGCCAATCAACGAAATTTACGAATTCCATAGAAATTAAATTTCATTTAAATCATTTCTGGGACAGTCAACCTATTTTATTCGGCATTCAGAATCAGTAGCTTTATTAACATCAACTGGCAAAAGCACACCTAAGCAGAATCAAGTAATTAAGCTGTTTTGGAAAATCATCAGCATCGCACCACTCTGTTAGCAGCAAATAATTTAGTTAAACGACAGCGTTCGTTCATTATAGACGCATGAGATAGCCGCGTGGTCAGTTCTAGACATTCCATTTCCATTCTACGTGTCCGACATTCCCGGCTCTTTGCGCACAACATTGACCAGCAGAACAAATCATGGCTTTCAACAAGGATGAAATGCATGCTCCCCAATGGATGGATGATGCATTTTTTGAGAAAGTGCTCAAACAATCGGAAAACGATTCCGATCTATCAGTGAGCGAGAGCAAACTCATCCCCGGTACTAAACCGGGAGACCATTTCGCGAGTGTCATTTTCCGCGCCAAAGTCACTTACAACAGCCGCGGTGAGAGTCGCGAAATATCGTTGATTATCAAAACGATTCCCGCGCAGGAAGGCATCAAGAAGGACCTCCTCAAAGGAGGGGAGATCTTCGGAACGGAAACTATCATGTACCAAACGGTGATCCCAGAAATGGTACGACTGCTGCGTTCGGTTGGAGACAACACGGAGTTTGGGCCGAGGTGAGATATAATCGTCAGAGGCATGCTTATGTATGACATGTTAACGTGTAGAATGCGCTGTACAACTTGCCATTTATGTTTTTACCTTATTCTAAGCTTACTCTCTACATATAGTTTTAATTGCTTAAGCAAAAAACCGTACGTTTTATCTACTCTGCTGTTTTACCCTTTCTATCTCTTAAGTGTAATTTGTTCTGTGTATGTAAGTATATGAATCTGATTGGCGTAACTTCGAAAGGCCGGCATCACTAGCGCTAGATTAAAAGTAGGTGTTATTGTTGTTTGGGTCAATGCGCTTACAAATATTTTAGGCGTCGTTTTACTTTTCGTTTATAAGAAGAGTACTGAAAGTAAGAGAAAGCAGAGAAAATAAATTTTTGATGTTTATGTAAGCGTATATGTTACCAGACCTCTTGCATTTCGCGGGACCTACTTTTCCTTCGTCGCGATTTGGAGCATTCTGCACTTTGTACGTATGCAGTCCTTGGCTCTCTGACCGAAAGAGTTGGACAGATTCAACTTTTTGGCCACATCCTTGACGGAGTATTGGGGTTCCGCTTTTGTGATCCTGATCACCTGATCATCTTTCCGTTAGATGCTCAGAGTTTCGTTGTAACGTTTAATTGAAGATGTTCCGACGAGAGATTTTAGCATTTTCCAGGTGGCTGCGCAAAATCAATTTGCGACGCTGTATTTTTTTTTCAATTTTCGAAAAACTGACAGCGATTAAAATACAGTGTCAAAAATACTCTCTGGGGCCATTCAACAATGACGTCTAAGGTTTGAGAGGGAGGGTGTACAAGATTTTGTGATAGTGCATACACTCGGTATAGAAAAAAAGTGTGACAGAGGGGGGAGGGGTCTAAATATCTCCAAAAGTAGTGGACGTCGTTGTTGAATCACCCCTCTACTATATTAAATTAACAAATTTAAATTAACAAATATTGTAACCCTAATTTTCAAGAAAAAATAGTCAATAAGTAATTTTATACAGCAGTCTTTCTATTATGCAATTTGGTTTATGGTACAACCTTCACATTGTCGGTTTTCCTGGCAACACAATTATTTAAGTTGTAGAGTTTTGCGTTAAATTGCTTAGTCTTGCGGTACTGGGAGACTATCACCTATTGAATATCATACTAAATTATATTAAATCATCGTTGCCCACGTCAACAAAAATCCATCCGCCATTGGTGTGGATTGAGTCTTTTTAAAATTAAGTCCACGATTCGAGGTTATTTATATCCGGCATTGACGTAGCATAAAAACTTCTTGCATATCATTCTCTTTCGTAAGAATTTAACATGCTGTCATGGTCGTTCATATCTTATCACAAAAAATATTTAAACTGGCGAAATTTTCCGATTGTTCTCAAAATGACATTTACAAACGGAGCGTGGCAGGTGCATACTAATCATCATTTGACCGTTATCTACTGAGCTTAGCATTTTCCCATGTCATCCACAGTATATTATTAGAGGCAAAAAATCTGTTCAATACGTCAATGCGGGGTTATGACTAAAATATATGCATTCATGATACAAATCGCATATAGCAGTTAGTTCCAGTCAATCATTGAATTGCAAAGATAAATTGTAATCACGAAAATGTGGGGAGTGAGTTCTAGTAATGGAATAAGCAATTTTAAAAATAATGTAGCCAGATTGCCCTATGTATTGCCACCTGGGACCATAAAACGCAACATAGAGTTTTAAGCTTATATAGGTACATAGGTATTATGCCTCTCCCCCATTTGAGTTTACATGTTCCATTTCGACATGTTCCTGTTATTTGCCTATTAACTCGGACCTCCTCTTACATGCTAGTAATGGGAGCCTCCTAACGGCTTACTTACTTTACTAAATTAGTTAATTTAACTTAATTTGAGTATCCCAAGCCAAAATAATTGCATGGAACCACAACTACCAAGGATATGAGAGAAGTAACTTTATCCAATTGAAATTTGTACGGGAAATCGTTGATTCCAGCGTTAACTTTTGGCCGTTCAGGGTCCAATATACGCTATCGGGGTCCTAATAACAGCACTCCTCCTATAATTTCAACAGTTTGTGGTGGGTGGTTATTAGCCAAAAACAATATGTTGAATGGATGTTAACCTTCCGGACTCGCACCGCCGAAAAGAACAATACATTGAGTAAAAAATGAGATAACTTTTAATAAGAGCGATTCCGATATATGCCTGCAACAGTTTGTTCTTAAATTGGCTCAGGTGCAATCAAAAGCACCAGTAATGAACTATTTATTTATTTCATTAACTAAAGGTAACGCGATTTTTTCATATACTTGATAATAACCAATTAAGGTAATTCGTGTCCTCACTCACGTAACCATGACCGTAGGGTGACCGACCGGCGACAAGCCCTACAAAAATGTTCCTGAACTTTCGTAAAATACATATTTGGGAAAGGGTTCGTCCGAGTATAAACGCAATTTTTTCTGCTCATTTCACTGATGATGATTTTGGGATATTCCAATAGTTCTTGAATCTGCTTAACCAGACGGGCCTCCTATAATCCGGAACGTCCGGTAAAATGGTCAACTGGAAAGTTCACTGAGAGCAGCGCATTTTTTTCAAACCATTTCTGATGGGATGCTTGAGCTAAACATACTGGTTAATGCTATGAATGCAGGTGGCCACCATGCAGCCTTCCTGAAAGTTCCCGAACGTCCGCAAAATGGTCATTTGTGAAGTTCGTCCAGAGCAGCGCAATTTTTCTAAACCATTTCTGATGCATGATTTTGGAGATATTCACAAAGTTCTCATCAATACAACCGTAGGTATTGACGGCCTCCCTTATAATCCGGAACGTCCGTAAATGGTCGGTGGAAGAAGTTCATCCGAGGCAGCTTTTGTTTGTTTCAAACCTTTTTCAGCAGTGATGAAGATATTTTTAAAGTCATAAATCAATATGACTGCGTAGCACCAAGCGGCCTTCCAAGATAAGTTGGAAAACAGGTACGCTGGTCGACTTTTGGATGGTTCGTCCTAAAGTAATACAATTTTTAAGACATTTGTAGTCATTCCTAATATTAAATCATAGTTCTTCTCCTGCAAAAAATATGATTAAAACCACCGGTATTTTCATGTCCCCATCAACA